>NC_133660.1:144025387-144360810 GCF_037893015.1 Macrotis lagotis | reverse complement strand
AAAATCAGGAGTTTAACTTGAACCTAAAATTATGATACCCAGACTAACAATATTTTAGAAAGCAGACAGATATAATTCTTGCATGGTATATCTTCTCTCTGAGGACAGTAGAGTGACCAGTTTCTGATCTCAACCTCCTACTTTCCTTTCTTGCAGGAATCAAATTCTTCTTTGGAAGAGAGAAAAAAGATGTTAGAGATTTCTATTCTTGCCTCCTTTTGAATAATCTCTAGAGACAAAATCTTGTGGTCATACATACTCTTCTTGGACAAAAACAGTACCACAAAACACTCTATACACATTCATATATATACACAGATACATAAACTGAAGAAAGAGGAGTAGAAAGAAAAATGATGAATGAGTACAGGAAAAGAGCAGAGAGAGAAAGGAAAAAAAGAGGAAAACTATAATGTTTTTAGGAAGACATAGGACCTTTTATTCAAATTTCAGTTGTAATTATGGGTCTAAGTTTCACTATCTGTTAAATAAAATGGTTGTATTAAAAGACCTCTGAGGTCTTTTCCATCTCTAAATCTGATCCTATGATCTGCTAAATGCTATTAGATATGACACTGATTCTCTAAATTTTCGTTATCAATTCTGAATCTAAAAAGAATACTTTTGCACATTCTTTTTTTTTTTTACAAGGCAAATGGGGTTAAGTGGTTTGCCCAAGGCCACACAGCTAGGTAATTATTATTAAGTGTCTGAGGCTGGATTTGAACTCAGGTACTCCTGACTCCAGGGCCGGTGCTCTATCCACCGGACCACCTAGCCACCCCTTTGCACATTCTTTAATTGAGAATTGAGGGTAACAAAAAAAGAAAACCTCAAGAAAGGAGTTTTAGGGTTGACAGACCTCTACCTTCACAATAAAAGAATCAAAATGTGACTTTTTCAGGTGTGAATTCTATTAGATAGGTGTGTATTAAACCCCTCTTGTGTGCAAAAGACAGTAGCATAAAATATTTAGTTTAGACATTATGTCATCAGAGTTTTCTGTCTAGTGATTTTCATGTTGCCATGCTGCTCCTAATTAAAACTCTAAGTTAATATTTGATTAATGGTATGCATTAATAGTATATCTTGAAAGCCCCACTAGTCAATAGTGAAACAATTGATTCATCATAATGATTGTTCAAGTCTTTGGTTTTTTTGACACAATCCCACCCTCCAGCAATTCATTTAAGAAGAGAGGATCTCAGAGAACAAACTAGTCATAGGCATGCATATATATATATATATATATGAAATTTCATCATTTGTCTTTTCCAAGGGAAAAAAGGTTAATCTCTTCCTTTTTCTTCATTGCTAAAGATTGCTGTATACTGTGAAATGTTATGTGACATAAAGACATCTGACTGTCTTATAATATATATACCTCAACTGATCAATTTTACCTAGATATTCAAAAATGATACATTCTGAAATATCATTAAAACATTTTAATCTTATTTCACATTTCACTCCCATTTCCTTTTTATAAGCATTTTCCTCTGAAATAGTTAGAACCCTTGTGAGGTCCTACTTTCATTAGTGTCCATCCTGCTGAAGAGTAATTTGAACTAACATTGGTGGGCTGATGACATGAAGGCTTTTATTTTATTATATTTTATTTTTTTCTCATCTTAACTAAACCAGGGGGGGAAGCAATTTTTGATCTGATGACCTGGCTATCCAACAGTGCCCTGAGGTGAAATTCAGAAGCAATGGAGTTGATTTTTGGTTGTCCCCTGCTGCCTTCTGAATGAATCTTTATCTTTTGCAGTTCTTTTTGATAGGACTATTATGTAACCTATTATTATGAAGGTCCATAAACCTTAGGTTGTCTGTGATTGTGAACTCTTCTTTGATAACTGACCCAGAAACCTTGTACTATTTTGGTTCTAGGACAGAATTAAAACAATACCACCCAGAAGGAACATCAGTCTATGAAGGTCATTGCATGGTTGCCTTAAAATTATAATGCATTTGGCTTATTTGCAGAAACTTCTAAATGATTGATAAAGAGCTTAAATAGAGTGCTCTTGATCAAGGAGAAAAGGGACTATGGTGAGGTTGATGTTTTTCTAAGGGGTCATTTTTGAAATGCTCAATTTTCTCTGAGCACAGCATAAAAAAATTTGCTCTTATTCCCATGAGGAAGGACTTTGCTACATCCATATAACATAAGCTTTTTGGACTTGTCAGACTTTGGGCAGAAGTTTTATTTTCCATTCCAAGGTTATAGATCTCTCTCATAAGCCTTAGCACTGTGACTGGCACAGAGGAAATGACCAGTGAATACTTGGTGAGTAAAGAATGAATGGGAAGGTGGATTAGGAAGCAGAATGCCAGAACAGCATAATAAAGGGAATATATAGGATGGGGTAGACTCATAGAAACACACTTCCTGCTAGAGCAGTGGTGTCAGACTCAAATAGAAAAAGGGACCCTTAATCCATACATAAAGATCCATGTAGGTCATATATTGAATGAAATTTAAAGAATCATTTTATTATATTTGTATTTATTTTTTTATTATTTCACAATCATGTTTTAATCTGGTTCAGGCTACACTTGGGAGTGTTGTGGACCATGTTTTACACCTCTGTTCTAAAGCTTTCAGAATCTTCTTTGTTCAAGAATTATCTCAATTTCACCCCTTATTATGTGGCGTTATCCCTAAGATAGCTTATAACTGAGAATATTCTCTGTCAAGGTTGATCATTTAATTCTTTAATGACCTTATTTGATATGTTATTGGCAAAGATACTGGAGTGGTTGCCATTTCTTTCTCCAGGAGATGAGGAAACTGAGGCAAATAGAGTTTATTTGCCTAAGGTCATATATCTAGTAAATTCAAAAAGTCATATATGAATACTAGTCTTCCTGATTCGAGGTCTGGTGCTCTATCTAAATTGCCCCCTAACTTCTCTTCATTTCAACTACTCCCTATCTTATACCTAACTGTGCACATATTGTATTTGTCTTTCTTTCTTCTTTCCTAATCAGTAACATGCAACCTCCCTCCCATCGCAATATCATGCAACTGTTTACTTTTGTTTTCTCTTTAACATCCTGGTTTATGGTCTACACATAGTAGGCTTTTGATAAATACTCATTGAATTGAATTAAAAAACCTTTGGGAACTAGGGCAGAGCAAATCTCAATTTGATGCTATAATGGCTATGGGCAAATTTTTTCACTTGACTCAGTTTCCTCATGTATAAAATGAGATTTTTGAGTGACTAGTTCTAAATTTGTTATCCATGAACACTGGACTGGAAGATGCCAGTTCCATTTATAACTTTATGCAAGTCTAGAGGTCTATTTTTACCCTGGTCTGTTTGAGTCTGTCAGTCATGCTGCTAGAACTTTTTCCTAAGGTGGCAGCACGGTTTAGTGAATATAGCACAAGATCTGAGGTCAAGGGACTTGGATTCTGCTACCTTCAAATGTGGAATAATGAGCAAGGCATCTCTTCTTCTTGGATACCAGTTTCCACTTTGAAATGTGAGAATTAAAGTAGAGGAACCATTGGATTCTTCCCAGATATCAGTTATGATCCCATGGGTCTTACTTCTTTTAGTCCATTTCCATTCCCTCTTTCATTGGTGAGTTATTTCTTGGAACTTCCATTTTGAAGAAACATCCAGACCAACTTCCTATTCTGAACTTTGAACCATGCCTCAGTTGCCTTCTCTTTCTGCCTTATTATTCATTTCTTTCCATTGATGATCTTTTCAGGACCTCCACCATCTTGCTTTCCTTTCTATTTTCCTCCACCCATTTTAGCTGCTTTTAAAAAACTATCTTTCCTTATTAGAATTTAAGTTCTTAGAGGGCAGAGCTTATTATTCTTTTTGGTTATATTTGTATGCCTAATGCTTGTCTGGTACATAGTAAGCACTTAAGCAGTGCTTAAGCAGTTGACTTGATCCTATGAATGATCTTATAAACACACCTAAGATTCAAAACTGATTCTTACTGCTGAGTATAGTATGATTCACTTTCATAGCACATTGCATCTAGGAAATGGAAACAAACAGGATACAGCACAATATAATAGTGAATGTGTCCACACAGTTGAATTCATGTACAATAATATCCTTGTCTGTCTTCCTTCTTTGTAGGCTCATAGAAACAATTCATGTCAAGAAATCTAAGAAATGTAGATAATGAAACTGTATCTTTCCTAATGGCTAGCAGTTGATATGGGACTGATATTCATTCTCCAAATAATCTAATCTTCCTAAAAGAAAAAAAAAATCTTGTTGGCAGACTAATATTTGCTGGTAACTGTTATTAGTATTTCTTTTTTTCTAAATTAATTGATTTGAAAGTGTTTATTGAGAATTCTTTTTATGTTAGGTAATATACTAAACCACTGAAGATATAAGGAAAAATTAAAATTATTGTCACCTGTAGAATAGCAGCATAATCACAATGGATTTTCCATTATTCCCATACTTCCAAATGTTTTGTTTCAAGACTGTTTTTCATCCTTGGGAACTGATTTGTGATTTATGATTCCTATATATCCTTAAGGAGTATTGACTTACTCTTGTCTGAGCATGAACACTCATAACTATTGTATCACATTAGGCAAGTCACTTAACCTTTTGAGCTTCAGTTCCTTCAACTATATTAATACCTATCATGTCATTTTCAATGGATTGTTGTGAAAATCAAATGAGATAATGAATACAAAAGCATTTTCTGTGACAAATAATTTGAACTTTAAGTTTCATGCAAAAAAGCCTCAAAATGTCAGGGATTTAACAGAAGCAGAATAATTTAAGAAGAGGTGGCAAAAATACACAAAAGAACTGGAAAAGAAATATCTTAGCATAATCAGTAGCTTCAGTGGTAGGGTTATTGATCTAGAACCAGACATTCTGGAAGAAAAAAATCAAGTAGACCTTGGGGAGTATTGCTTACAGTAAAGTTAGAGGGGATGATAGAATTCCAGTTGAAGTATTTAGAACTCCAAAAGATTATACTGTTAAAGTGCGCATTCAATATGCCAGCAAATTATATAACAGAGGCCACTATATTGGAAAAGATCAGGTTTAAATTTCCTCCTAAAGAAGAGTTTTAGGAATATTCAAAACTAAACTGTACTCATTTTACATATAAGCAAGGTTATGCTTAAGATTCTGTTAGCTGGGTGTCAGCAATATGTGAACTGAGAAGACTGATTTTCAAAGAGGCAGAAAAACTGTCAACATTCACTGGATTATAGAGAAAACAAAGGAGTTGCAGAAAACAAAACAAAAACAAAACAAAATCTACTACTGCCTCTAAAGCCTGTATGTATCACAGCATAATGTGGCAAGTGCTCAAATGGATGAGAATATATTATCATCTTACTTGTGTCCTAAGAAAGTTATATGTTAGCCAAGCAGCAACAATTAGAACCAAACATAGAAGAACTAATTGGTTTAAGATTGGATGAGTACAACAAAGTTGTGTTTTGTCACCTTATTTATCTGACTTAGATGCAGAGTTTCTCATGGAAAACTCTAGGCTGATTGAATCAAAAAAACAAAATTAAGGTTACCAGGAGAATACCAGCAATTTAAGATATACAACAATGACACCACTCTGATGGGAAAAAAATGAAGAGGAATTAAGAAGCCTCTTCATGAGGGCAAAAGTAGAGGGTTTAAAAGTTGGCTTAAAGTTTAACATTAAAAAAAATAACAAGATCTTGGCAGCTGGTCCCATCATTCCTGGCAAATAGACAAAGAAGAAATGGAAGTAGGATCAGATTTTATATTCTTGGATTTAAAGGTCATTGTAGACAGTGACTGTGCCCATGAAATTGAAAGATGTTCCTTGGGGAAAAAAAAAAAAAAACTTTGGTAAATCTAGACAGCATACTAAAAAGTAGACATCACCTTGCCTACAAAGGTCTGTATAGTCCAAGTTGTTCTTTTTCCCAGTAGCAGTATAAGACTGTGAGAGTTGAACGACAAGAAAAGATGAGCGCTAAAAAATTACTGCTTTTGAATTGTGTCTTTGGAAAAGACTTTTGAATATTCCTTGGATATCAAATAGGTCAAATCAGTCATTACTTAAAGAAATTCATTCAGTTGATTCACTAGAAGGTCAAATTCTGAAACTGACACTTAAATACTTTGACTATATCATGAAAAGATAGGGCTAACTGAAAAAGACCCTGATGTTAGGAAAGGTTGAAGGCAAAAAGAAAAGAAGACAATAGAGGATGAGATAAATGATTATCATAGAAATAATGAACATGAATTTGGACATACTTCAAAAGACAGTGAAAGATAGAAGAGTCTGGTGTTCTATGGTTTATGGGGTCATAAAAAGTTGGACATGATTAGAAAGCAAAAAAATTAGGATATTGGGCTAGATGACCTCTAAGCTACCATGTAATTCAAAATCCTGTAATTTTACAAACTGCTAAATAATTATGTAGTATAATTGTTGGCAACTACATGGTGAAATGGCTAGAGCATAGGACTTGGAATCAGGAAAACACAAGTTTGAATTCTAACTCAGACATTTACTAGCTGTGTGACCATGGACAAATATTGGAACTTTTTCAGCACTACATTTTTTATCTGTCAAATACAAAGAGTAACAGCTACTCCATATGGTTGTTGTGAGGATGAGATAAACTATGTAAAGAATTTTGCAAACTTCATTTTTAATTATTATTTTTATTTTCAGTTTTAAATTCTCTCCCTCCCTTCATTCCTTCCCCACCTATTGAAAAGAAATCTGTTACTCATTATATATATGATGAAGTAATGCAAAACATATTTCTGTGTAAGTTTTATTCCCCCACCCCCCCCAAAATGAAGGAAAAAATAATGAAATATGAGTCCATCTTCTCTTTATCTGGAATTGGAAAGCATTTTGTATCATTGAGTCCTTTGGATAAATGAATCATTACATTGACCTTTGTTACTAAATCTATTATGGTTGATTATCTTTACGATATTGTTGCTGTATATATATATTGCTCTCCTGGTTCTTCTCACTTCACTTTCCATCAGTTCATATATCTGCTTGGGTTTTTTAGAAACTATCCCCTTCATCATTTTTTATAGCACAATAGTATTCCATCAGAATCGTATACAATAATTTGGTCAGGCATTCCTTAGTTGATGGGCATCCGCTCCATTTCCAATTCTTTGTCATCACACAGAGAGATGCTATACATATTTTTTTGTTTATATGAGCCTTTTTTCCTTTTTTCTTTGAGATACAGACTTCCTTGAGCTATTGACTTGTAGGAGTATTACTGGGTTAAAGATTATGCAAAGTTTTCTAGCCCATTAGAGAAAGGTATAAATAAATCTCCAAGATGGTTAGACT
This sequence comes from Macrotis lagotis, assembly GCF_037893015.1. Classification (NCBI taxonomy): domain Eukaryota; kingdom Metazoa; phylum Chordata; class Mammalia; order Peramelemorphia; family Peramelidae; genus Macrotis; species Macrotis lagotis. The sequence continues at coordinate 144,353,469 of NC_133660.1, read as the reverse complement.
AGTTCCCAGCTCCATCGAAAGTGCATTAATTATTTTACAAACTTTAAAGCACATATAAATGCTAACTACAATGATTAAGCCTAAAATAGCTCTTTGCTGGTCTGTCAAGGTACTATAATTTTCACTCTTGAAGTTCTTTGTTTTAATTGTTTCTATAAACACTTTGTCAAAGAAACATTGAAGATGAGAGAGTAGAAATGATTAGTGGAGTGAATTCATGGATGAAATGAATTGGAATAAGCTGAAGTCTCATTTCAGAAGATTCCCTTCTCTTCCGAAGTTACTGAAACAAAGAAGAGAATGAGAGAAGTTGGAGTAATAAGGCATAAAGAAAAGTATTGGATAAAGGTGATGAGGGTACTTCTTTCTTCAGCTTATTTGTTTCAAGGCTCAGCCATTATAGCAGAGACATGACGAGGGTAGAACCCAATACCCTATTCACCAGGTTCCCAAGAAGGGGCATCTGAGAACCCATCTAAGGACAATAAGCAACCAGAGGTCAATATGATGACTCAAGTCACACAAAAATGATTCTTCTCCTTATAGTTTTACCACTGGTTGGTCTTATATTCAGGAATTTCTCCTTGGAATTCAGTTCCCAATAGAGTGATTACTTCACAAATGAGTTTGCATAGTTTAGCCCAATCTCACTATCCACTGCTCTATCCACTGCACCACCTAGCTGCCCCATTCTTTCTCTTGATATATGATTAATTCACTTCCTTTTCTTGTCATGTATATCATTGTTGATGTCTTTTGCACACTATATTGGGAGAAAATCATCATTATCTTTGACTCATGAAAACATAAAAACCAAGCTTGCCAAATGACAATTATTAAGTAGCTAAGGTATTAGGTATATCAGAAATGCTAAGTAAAGTAGACTTCCTTAGGACATACCCAGAGGACTTCACTAGATTTAATGCAGATGCAATTTAGAAATTACTGTTTTAATTATGAATAAAGTTTGGAGTTAAGATTGCTTCCTAGTTATTGAATAACTTATGTTGGATTTCTAATCACAATATACACTTATTCAGTGATTTATAAACAGTGCAGCAACATCATTATCCCCAAATAAGATACCATGCATAAGATCTATAATTAGAAATATTAATGTCATTACCAGATGAGCTGGATTCATTAGCAACGGATCTATTTCACCAAAATTACCCATTCATCAAATTAAAAAGAATCAATAGACAAAGTATCCCCCCTTGTGACCATGTACAAGAAATTCAGGGACGCATCTTTAATGAGAGGGCATTGCTTTATTTGTAATGATTACAATAATATCTGATTAAGCCTTATCGCATCTGCTTGTTTATTTTCTGGAATTCTATTTTCCAAGCTGAGGTACCCACTCCTTTATAGGTTTGAAAATACCATTACATGAAATCCCTTTAAAGCCAGCCAGAGTTTTAGAGTCAAAAGATCTGAGTTTAAGCATTCATATTTCCTATTATCGACTATGGACATTTCACTATTCCTTTGGGGTATCAGTTTCTTCATCTGTAATGTGGAGTTCAAATAGAAGATTTCTAAGTTTTCTTCTCCATGTCAATTCTATAATTTCAAGTCTAGATCAACTAAATATGGAGAAGTCACATTATTCATTTAATCTCAAGTTCCTTTTTCTCTGTTATAAAAGCATTGATGGGGGCAGCTAGGTGGTGCAGTGGATAGAACACCGGCCCTGGAGTCAGGAAGACCTGAGTTCAAATCCGACCTCAGACACTTAATAATTACCTAGCTGTGTGGCCTTGGGCAAGCCACTTAACCCCATTGTCTTTCAAAAAAAAAGCATAGATGATATCTTTTCTTTTTTTTTTGAATGCATTTTATTTATTTTATGCTGAACTTAGAAAGTAAAACAAACATTTCCCTAACATAATAGAATAGAAAAAAAAGATAGCATGTGAAATTGCATAACTACTATGCATTACTCATTATTCCCTTAAAGTATGCAATAGTTATAATGTAACTTTTCCCCCTCTCCCATCCTAGAGATGGTCATTACTAGGTATGTGTGTATATATATATATATATATATATATATATATATATATATATATATATAAATATATATATATATACACACACACACACACACATATATATATATACACATATATGTGTGTGTGTTAGGTGTACATATATGTGTGTATGTAAAACTATTCCATACATCTATTAGTTTTTTTTCTTTGGATGCAGATAGCATCCTCCTTCATATGTCCTTTGTAGTTAATTTGGGCATTTATAATAGAAAAAAAATGACTTATACATTCAGACTTGTTCTTAAAACAATATTGCTGTTTCTGCATACAATGAACTTTTGGTTCTGTTCATTTCATTCTTCATTATTTTGTGCAAGTCCATCATTGTTTTTCTAAGATCATCAAACTCATCTTTTCTTATAGTACAGTAATATTTCATCACAATCATATACTACAACTTGTTCAGCCATTCCACATTTTATGGGCATCCCTGTGATTTCTAGTTCTTTCATATCATTACAAAAAGGGCTGCTGTAAATATTTTAGAACATATAGATTTGTTTTGCTTTTCTCTAAGAATCTTTAAAATAGACTTAGTAGTGGTGCTACTGGGTCAAAAGATATAGGCAGTTTAATAATTTTGGGGGCATTATTTCAGATTGTTCTTCAAAATGGTTGGATCAGCTCATCTCAAAGATAAATATCATTAGCTGCAAAGTGGAATATATTTCTTGACTTTGCTTCTCATCTAACCTCTCTTTCTTATCACTATGTGGGCTCAGAGAATTCCAAATAATTCTTCTATGAGAGGTAATATGGCATATTGACTAGAGTGCTGAGTTCAGAATAAGGAAGATTCAGATTGTGACCTTGACTGCTTTGTGATGCTGAGCAAGTCATTTACCCTCTCAGAGCCTCAGTTTCCTCATCTGCAAAACAGGGAGAATGATACCTGAAGTTCTCACTCTCATATGGTTAATCTAAGAATCAGTTGAAATAATGTTTAGCACTTTGCATGCATTAAAAAGTAAAAAAACATTTATTTATTTTATTAACAGAAGGAAAATGCAATCCTGAAGTGAAATCTACCAGAGCAACTGCTTTTACTGCAAAATATTATACATGTATATATGCATATATATATAGTCCAAAAGAAAATATATTTGTCTATAATATTTCAAAAATGTATATATTTCACAAAAAATATATCTTTTGAATTTTCCACTATTTGGGATTGCCTGTAACCTTTCTGTCCATAGCACAGATACTTGTTAATATAGTGGGAAAAAAGTCCATACATAATGTAGATATGGTTAAAATTGTAGAGAATTTATTCATTCTCTTTTAAATCCATTCCTCCTCTATTTTGGTAGTCAAGCTAGAAAATTTTCAAAAAATGTCCAAAAAGGGACAACTCTGTGAGGCAATAAAAAACTATAGATTTAGAACTGAAAGGGACCTTCGAGATCATCTAGTTTTATAGTAAAACAAACTAAACCAAAACAAAACCTAAGACCCATAGAGGTCAAGTGACTTACTATAAGGAAAAATGGAGGGAAATGACAGACATTGAATTTTAAGCCAATTCCTGACCATATATCTAGTATCTTTTTTCCCATATATCTTCCAATAAATGAGATGTGAATTGCCTTTTCCTGCAAGTCCTGATGATGGTGGTCATAGCTTCAAGTAGAGTGAAGGGAGCATAATGGGGTAATAGGATCAGAGTGTCAGATATTTAGGGCTGGGATGAACCTTAGAGGCCATTTATTAGTACATATATCTTGTTGAATTTTGGTTTGCATACAATCCTTTCAGAATCTAACCTGGCAACTATAGAATCCTAAATATTCCACTGTAAAGAGAGCAGAACTAAACCTGGCTCATAGCTAAGTAGAAAATAGCAATGAAAGGCATACTCTTTTTTTCTTTTACTGACATTTGTTAGAGCATATGGCCTACCACACTTGGAAAAATCTGTCAAAAGTATTCCCAGATGTTCCATAAAACAAATGCAGGTAAATTAGTGAAAGGGTAAATCTAAGACAAGAGGAAGGTATTGAGAATTTAGGATTTTAACTGTGTTTCAGTAAAAAGATTCCAACAAACCTGTGACCATGTGGGATTATTTGGGGTCATTGTCCTATTTGGCCCCTAAACCACAATGAGAAGTCTGCCTCAATCTCTGGCGAAACTTGTTTCATATTTGCTATAATAACAAGATTTGGAAATACAATAGATCAACATTTCTCTAATACTCTAGGCATTGTTGTTATACTAAGAGGAGTGGCACCTCAAGTATGATCTTTGAAATAATAGCAGGTAGAATTAGGAAGAAGCATAGAAGTTATCCAAGTTTTACTCCTTCATTTTACAGATAAGTAAACGGAGAGGGCAAATTTCTGACTAAAAGTCACACAGATAATAAATAGGAGGTGGAACAGGGAATCCAAATTTCTGAGTTCAAATCCTTCCTATGCTTTCCTTACTTCAATGAGGCAAATGCTATCCAAATGTAAGGTATTACTCTCATTTTGAAAACACTGGATTGCGAGGATAAGAAAAAGAACAAAAGCACTTCACTAAAATTTACTCTTTCCATGTGGTTTCATATTTTAAGGGGAAAGACAGATGAACTCCTTTTCACTTCACTCAGCCCAACAGATTTCTGATGCTCTATAAATTCACTTTAAAAATTAAAATAACAAATTAACAAATCCTGGAGAAGTTTTATGGCAATTGCAGACTTGATATATGGCATTGGGTTGCAATTTATGATGATGCTTGCCCAGAGCCTTGGTGATTCATCATCCTCATTCTTCTTGCTTGATTCCAAAAGTTCAAAAAGTGAGGCAACAATCTAGACATTTAACCCCCATACCTTTTTGTTTTCCTCTGGATGGCATTTTTCTTTCTGAGAAAGTGGTATTTTCCTACAATTTAAGTTTGAAAACTGACCCACAAACTAATTCTGGAAGAAGGAAATCTTAGATGGTAAAGATTTAGATCATAAAAAACATATTTGGAGGGCAAGATTTCAGAAGGATCATTGACTTTAGAACTAGAAGATATTTAAGCTATCTCAGAGGGAGAGAGAGAGAGAGAGAGAGAGAGAGAGAGAGAGAGAGAGAGAGAGAGAGAGAGAGAGAGAGAGAGAGAGACTTGTACTCAGGATGAATTAGGTTTGAATTGCAGAGCTCCAGGGGCGGCTAGGTGGCGTAGTGGATAAAGCACCGGCCTTGGAGTCAGGAGTACCTGGGTTCAAATCTGGTCTCAGACACTTAATAATTGCCTAGCTGTGTGGCCTTGGGCAAGCCACTTAACCCAACCCCATTTGCCTTGCAAAAAAAAAAAAAAAATCTACAAAAAGTAAATAAATTGCAGAGCTCCAGACTCTAGCATTTTCCTATGTGATTATTGTCAAGTTCTTTAACCTTTTTTTTTGTTTTTAGGTTTTTGCAAGGCAAATGGGGTTGGGTTAAGTGGCTTGCCCAATGCCAAACAGCTAGGTAATTATTAAGTATCTGAGACAGGATTTGAGCCCAGGTAGTCCTGACTCCAAGGCCGGTGCTTTATCCACTACGCTACCTAGCCGCCCCTTCTTTAACCTTTTTGAGACTTACTTAACTCATTTGAAAATTGTAGCACATTCCTCTTGGTGATGATGGGCAGCATCCTAACCAGAAGGAGATGTTTAGTTGCTTTAAACGTAGTTAATAACTAAATGGGTTCAGTGCAAAAAAGTTGATTTTCTTTTTTTTAATTAATTTTTATTAAAGATATTATTTGAGTTTCACAATTTCCCCCCTCCAATCTTACTTTCCTCCCCCTACCCCTCCACGGAAAGCAATCTGTCAGTCTTTACTTTGTTTCCATGTTGTACCTTGATCCAAATTGGGTGTGATGAGAGAGAAATCATATCCTTAGAGAAGAGACAAGAAGTCTAAGGGGTAAAAAGATCAGACAATAAGACATCTGTGTTTTTCTAAATTGAAGGGAATGGTCCTTGAACTTTGTTCAAACTCCACAGCTCCTTATCTGGATACAGATGGCACTTTCCTTTGCAGACAGCCCAAAATTGCTCCCGATTGTTGCACTGATGGGACGAGCGAGTCCTTCAAGGTTGATCATTACTCCCATGTTGCTTTTCATGTGTCTCTTGAACCTCCTGTTTGATGTCCAAATTTTCTGTTTAGCTCTGGTCTTTTCATCAGGAATTTTTGGAATTCTTCTATTCGGTTAAATATCCATCTTTTTCCCTGGAAAAGGCTCAGCTTTGTGGGAAAATAGATTCTTGGCTGCATTCCAAGCTCCCTTGCTCTTCGAAATATCTCATTCCAGGCCCTTTGATCCCTTAATGTTGATGCATCCAGGTCCTGCATGATCCTTACTGTGGCTCCTTGATATTTAAATTGTTTCTTTCTGGCTGCTTGCAGGATTTTCTCTTTTATTTGATAATTCTGGAATTTGGCCATAACATTCCTTGGTGTTTTCATTTTAGGATCTTTTACTGGTGGGGATCGATGTACTCTTTCAATAACTACTTTGCCCTCCGATTCCATGATATCAGGGCAGTTTTCCATCACTAGATCCTGTAATATTAAGTCCAGGCTTTTTTTCTCTTCAATGTTTTCAGGAAGTCCTATAATTTTCAGTTTGCCCCTCCTCGATCTATTCTCGAGGTCAATGGTTTTGTTGATGAGGTATTTTACATTTTCTTCTATTTTTTTCTATTTTTTCATTTTGTTTAACTGACTCATGCTGTCTCATGTAGTCATTAGTTTCTGTAGACTCCATTCGTTTTTGGGGGGAGGAGTTTTCTTCATTAACCTTTTCCAATTGGTCAATTCTACTTTTGAAAGAGCTTTCCATTTGACCAATTGAGGTTTTGAGAGAATTTTTTTCTTTTTGCATTTGCCCAATTGAGGATCTGAGAGATTTATTTTCACTTTGTAATTGTCCAATTGATGATCTGAGAGATTTATTCTTCTTTTGTATTTGTCCAATTTTACTTTCTAAGGTTTTGTTTTCTTGGTGCAAGGTATTAACTGTCTCTCCCAAATTTTCCAGTTGATTTTTTAAGCTCCTTCCTTATTTCTTCAAGGAAGTCTTTCTGTGCTGAAGACCAGATCATATTCTCCTCAGAGGTTCCAGGTCTTTCTGAGTTAGGGTCTTTCCCTCCCAAGATTTTTTCTATGGATCCACCTTTCCAGTGACCCTTCTTCATTTTGCTAAGACCTTGAGGTGGGGAGGGGCTGGTTCACCTGGGCTTGGGATTGCTAAAGGCTTTGCTCACTGAGTGCAGTTTCTCTCGCTGGCCAGTAGGAGGTGTTGGTTGCTTTTTTTTCTTGTGTTTCTGTGACCTTGGTTGAGGCCTTCTCCCTTTGCTTGAAGGGAGGAGTTGGAGCTATTGAATTCTTTTGCCTTCAATCAACGGTGCTCTTTACCCTGGCCTGAGGTCATTCCTCAGCTGGGCTGGTTCTTCTGCTCATACACCTGGGCCTGAGGCAGAAGTAGTTTGCATTTGTTTGCTCTGGGAAGAGGTCTGAGTTGTAATGGGACTCAGAGTTCCTCAGACCAGAGGAGCCCAGGGATGGTGTCTGCAGCTCTCCTGCTCCAGAACTCTGCCCCCAGCCCTGTCCGCAAGCTCCCAGGGGGACAGCACCAACACCAGTGCTTCTGCTCCCTAGCTGACTCAAGCCCCTGCGGTCTAGCCCCACCGCCTATCCAGCAGGTCCGGCTCTCAGGCCATCAGACTCCTGGCTCCAATTCAGCTATTAATCTGGTTGATCCCGGGTTGATCCTCCCCCCTAGTCCAGACCCACTAGACTCACCCGCCCTGAATTCAGCCAATGCTGCTGCTGGAGACAAATCCTGAGGTAGATGTTCTTTCTCCTGGCTTTTCTTTCTGGGTTTTGTGGGTCGGATTTCTTTTGAGAGGTTTGTTTCATGTGATAGATGGGGGAAGATCAGGAGACTTTAGAACTGTGCCTGTCTTCTCTCTGCCATCTTGTCTGGAAGTAACCAAAAAATTGATTTTCTAAAAAAATAAAATATGAATTAGGATTATTGTTGGTTTTACATTCCAAAATCTGTTTATTGCATTTCATTTACAACACTGTCCTTAAGTACATGAACAACAATTGAATTATGACTTTTTTCCCTGCATCTCTTATACCAAATTATAGACTGGCACACACTTTGGTTCTCCTTGATGCTCAAAACACCTGAAGCTCTGGTTATAGGTAATTGCTATATTACAACATATTGATAATTGATCTGCCTGACATCAGGTATAATAAAATAGAAAGACATTATGCCAATGAAGCCATTTAGCCCTATGGGGTTTGATGGTAAAGGCTGTAGATGGAATAAGTGACCTTTGAAAGAAGAGCCCTAGCCTCAAATGGGGTGGGATTCTCTTAAAGGAATTGCTCACCTGGCTTATTGAAAAGGATTGTCTGTTTGACTTCATAAGAGAACATGTCTCTGCTCTGTAATAAATTGCCATGATCATTCCAGGTGCATCATAGTTAAATATGAAAGTCACTCTTTGGAACTCTCTCTTCCAAATTTTAAATAAATATTTTGTCTTTACCTTTTGATACAGCATGTGACTTTTTATCACAAGTTCCCTTAAGGAAAAGAAATATCACTATGACTGGTTATATCAGGATAATGCCTATTGCTCTATATTTTTTTAACTGCTTTAAAAAGAGAGATCCATTCTTCAACTAGAATTTTTGTTTGTTCTAAACTTGGTCAAAGCAAACTAGAAAAACTTTCTTGCAAATTACTTTTTGGACATGTACCTTTTTAAAATGCCTTTTCAGTACATTTGTTCATTCTGGTTTTGAGCTTTTATTTACAACTTATGTCTCATCCATCAATGAATTTGTATTGTAGTGGAACCCATGTTCTTATAAGAGGTATTTTGATACTGGCTTAGGATCATAAAGTATAATTCTTGCCCCTTATAGATCTTCTAGTTTTTCCTAATTATCGATCTCTTTTAAATAGCCTTCTCTGTTACAATATCTCTTGTTTTTGCTTGCTCAATTTTTTTTCCCTTGAGTTTTGTTTCTCTTAGCTGTATAGTTCCAAGACCAGCTCCAGTAGGATGCTAACCAGCTGTGCCAGCCAGTCATTCTCTGGACCCTGCCTTAATGAAGCCCTTGCTGGAATACATTCATCTCCAAATGGACTCTGAAAGCTCCAAAAGAAACTGGGACCCAAATAATTTTGATGGGGAAATGTCAAATGTTGCAGGGGAAAGATGGAGAAATTGTGAGTGTAGAAATTAGGAGGAGATGTAAATTGACTCCCACCTACTCTTGAGATGTAAAATGAGTAGAAGTAGAGAATTATGATTGTAACAGAAGCAATTTGTAATCTGCTCAAATTGGGTGGAAATCCCCATTACCATTGACTCATTGTTTAATGTAAAATTGATCTCCTTCGGCTACACCTTCTTCCTAATTCCAGATCCTGTAAGGGGAAGGGAGTTCACCTTTTTCCCTCTGCATGAGAGGCAAGACATAAAAACCTGGTTTGGACTCCAGCTCAGGGCCACAGAGTTCTCTGACCTATGGTCCAATCAATGCTGCTTGGCTGTTCTTTTATCTCTCTCTCTACCTATTCCTTGCTATGAGTGTAACTTCTTTTAATAAATTTTTGTTTTAGTTTCACCCTTGCTTTCCTGAGTCTGAATAATGATTCCTCATAGGTAAAATGGGGAACTCAAGTAGTTTTGGTTTTCTTTTTGCTTTTGCCAGTCTCAAATGAGATTATGTAGATTAAAAACCTTTGCAAATTGAAAGAAGGTTGTCAGCCCTACTCACTATGAGGTTAATTTTCATCCAGTGTCTTTATTTTATAAATGAGGAAATGGAGGCTGAGAAAACCTATATGGCTGTGGTGTTGGGTGGGTGGGGAATGTAGCCAGCTAAAACATGAGCAGAACATGAAAGGACTCATGTAACAGACTGACTCTGATCCAGAAGCAATTTTAGGGTCAAAAAAGTTTTTTTAAGAATTACTGTGGTAAGGGGTGGCTAGGTGTTGCAGTGGATAGAGCACTGGCCCGGGAGTCAGGAGTACCTGAGTTCAAATCCAGCCTCAGACACTTAATAATTACCTAGCTGTGTGGTCTTGGGCAAGCCAAGGGGTTAACCATTGCCTTCCCAAAACCCAAAAACCTAAAAGAATTACTGTGGTAAGCCAAAGTCAAAGGATAGAGGAGATGGAGGGAGTAAAAGAAGTTTGGAGTATTTCATCTTCTGATGGATTAGCAGCTAACACAGTCAGACAGTAAAGGGGGTAAGAAGGGGCACGAGATAGGAAGAGGTGCCAATTAGCAGCTGGGCTTGTGATAACAGCAACTTCCAGCTGTAAAGGCTGAACTTATAAAGGGAAGCTAACCCAGAATGTGTTGGGAAATGTGAGCAGAGATGTTTGTGGATTTTCATTTCAGAAGGGGCTGAAGTATTTTCCACCACCTATGTGGGAAAGACCCTAGGTTTGGGAAAGACTTAAGACATTTACATTCCAGTAGGGTCTCTGTGTTCCACAATAGGGCTATTTATTTAACTAACAATGGGATGGAACTCAGAAGCCCAAAGAACTTTTCAAGTATTCACAACACTATTTCCCCCATCCTCAGACCATGCCAGGTGAGCATAGATGGCATTTTTAATATTTCATTTTTGTCAATTGGATCAAAGATAGTCTAAATAGTTAAAGTCAGAATTTGAACCCAAGCTTTCTTATTCCAATGGGAAGAGATTTAATTCATAGGACAATAGGATTATGAATCACTTTTGTACCAGGAGTACTTTAGAGATCAGATAGCCAGAGAGTTGTTGCAGTTTAGTCCTTTCAGTTATTGTCCCACTCTTTGTGATTCCATTTGGGGTTTTCTTAGCAAAGATACTGGAATGGTTTGTCATATCCTTTTCCAGCTCATTTTGCAGATGAAGAAATTGAGGAAAACAGGATTATGTTTCTTGCCCTGGGTCACATAGCTAGTAAGTATCTGAGGTGGTATTTGGATTTAGGTGTTCCTGACTTCAGACTCTAAGTACTGTGCCACCTGGCTGCCCTATGGACAGATAGAATCTTTATTAAATGTATATCATGGGCCAGATGCTATGATAAGTGCTGGGTATTCAAAAACAAGCAAGCAATTTTTTTTCCATCCTTTTACTTTTATTTTTTAATATTTTTTAATTTTAGAAAGGTTTTATTTATTTTGAGTTTTACAATTTCCCCCACAATCTTGCTTTCCTCCCCCACCTCCACAGAAGGCAGTTTGCTAGACTTTATGTCATTTCCATAGTATGCATTGATTTAAGTTGAATGTGATGAGAGAGAAATCATATCCTTAAGGAAGAAATATATAGAATGTGATATAGCAAAATTACATAAAAAGATAACATTTTTAAAAATTAACTTAGCAAAATTGTTTTAAAGACCTTAAATACTGGGGCAGCTAGTTGGCACAGTGGAGTCATGAGGACCTGTGTTAAAAATCCAGCCTCAGACACATAATACTTACCTAGCTGTGTCACCTTAGGCACATCACTTAACACCATTGCCTTGCAAAAGCAAAACCCCCAAAAGGAACTTAAATACTGATCAGGGAAGACAACAGGACAGCAGGAGTATTTGTGTGAGATGGTCAAGAAGTGTGGTAATGTAGCAGGGAAACTGGACATAGAGTTGTTGTATGGGGGATGTTATCCATTACTTTTTTTTTTTTTAGGTTTTTGCTAGGCAATGAGGTTAAGTGGCTTGCCCAAGGCCACACAGCTAGGTAATTAAGTGTCTGAGGTCAGATTTGAACTCAGGTACTCCTGACTTCAGGGCCAGAGCTCTATCCACTATGCCACCTAGCCGCCCTTATCCATTACTTTTTGATCATGCCCTTTGGAGCAGGAGAAAAGCAGAAGGCATAGTCCTAAATTGTCCCTTTCCCTGACTTCAGGAAGATCTGATTGCAAGCATGATAAGGCTAAATCTCTTCTATCAAAACCAAGGGACCTTGGGATAATGTCCAAGATAATAACACAATGGAGCTTATTGGAGAATAGAGATGTGTTGGGACCCACATCATTTTAGGGAGCTCAGAGTAACTAAGTACATTGTCCAAAGTCTCATCACTATTTTTTTGGCAGATCTGGTCCCTGGTATTTTAACCTCACTTCAAATTCAAGAATCTTTTCCTTTAGCTATTTCTGGAAGAAGAAATAGTAGAGAGAAAGACAAACTCCTAGAAAGAAGAGAAGTGTTTGCTTTAGAGAGCTTCAGGCCAAATGAAGGGCAAACCAGGAATGATAAAGATCAGTAATCACTTTCAGATAGAAGGATTTTTTCCCTGACATATCTATGTGTGAGTAAATGACTAATGAAGTCAAACGGGGCACAGAACTTTTGTCAGTCTGAATAGATGTTTCCAGGTGCAGAAGTTGGATTTATTGTTTAAATTTGATGGTTTGAGGACATTATTTCATTACTGGCACATAATAACAAAACTTTTCCACAGTACTCTCTGTATCTTGCTTTTCCTTGTATTAATCACCAACTATTCCCCACCCCCATCCCCATCCCTTCCCCAAGGCCAATCTCCTGAGGGATAGCATCATTATTAAAATGTATTAATTGATTGACCCAGATCTCTTCCTTGACCCAGACCTCAGAAAAACTTTTCTTTTGGGATCCTAGAAACCAATATTTTGGTTATATACTTGACTCCATAAGGCAGGGGAGATAGTAAGGTGTAATGACTGAAGGAGTGCACAAGGAATCATGAAAAGCAACATTGAAATTTTACCTCTGATATTTCCTAGGTGTGTGAGCCTAACCATGTCCCTCTCAGTTTACATTGTTTACAAAATGACAATTATGATGCTTGTAACTATTTCATAGAGTTTTTGTGGTGTTCAGCTGTGATAAAATATATAAAGTGCTTTGAAAACTTTGAGAAACTATAAATTTTAATAATGACTAAAATGAATAATTGTTGTCCTTCATTTTCTAAAAAGATCAAAATGACATTATAATGATTAGTGTATGGTATATTGGCTATGGCTGATCAGACCAAAATATGGTTGGAAGACTAGAGCCTTCCACAGGTCTGGCACAAATAGTCTGTATGATTATATGAGTTAAATTGTATAAATTTTTTGATTTATCACAATTCTGCTTGGCTGAGAGAGCACAACATCTTTAATATGGGCATACCTTACCGGATGGTCCTGTGTCAGTGTCTCTTATGTTTCACAACTGATGCCAAAATTCTTCAGAGAGACCTTGAGTGTCCTTGTATTGCTTCTTCTGACCTCTGTGTACTTCTGTTAGAAGTACACTCTGTGTGAGTATTTGCTTTGTGTGAGTACTTGCCTTGTTTGACTTTTTCATGAAATAGTCTTTTTGGTAAAATGCACATATGACATTTTCACAATGTGGCCAGCCTATCTGAGTTGTGCTCTGGAGTAGAATTTGAATATTTGGCAGGTAAGTTCAAGAAAGAATATCAGTGTCTGATACCTAATATTGCTGGTGATTTTCAGAATCTTCCAAGATAATTCAAGTGGATGCAATTCAATTTTCTGGCATGGCAATGTTAGACTTCCCAAGCAAAAAAAAACAATTAGATCAGAACATTGGCTCTGTAAATCTTCAGTTTGATAGGCAGCCTAATACTACTTCTCTCCCACACTTTTCTTTGGAGACTCTTCTATTCTAGAAATGTATGCATAAACCTCTTCATCTCATTTATATCCCTAGAAAGCATACTGTCAAGGTAAGTATTTAAAATTTCCCCATTTGCTGTAAAGCGATGGCTCCATGTGTGGTTAGGGTGCTGATGATTGAGGGAGAACCTGTGCTTTCTTAGTATTAATTATCAAACCAAAATAAGCACAAGTGGATGAAGAATTGATCCATACTCTATTGCATCTCAGCCTCAAAGACTGCATTGAGTGCATAATCACTGATGAACAAAATGTTCAACTCCCCATCCACTTTTGTCTTGTTTTGGAGCCTTTCCAAGTTGAATAATTTACCATATTACCATACTATTGTTGTTCTTGTTGCCATTTTAATCCTCATTGAAGGCATCTGACCACATAGGTGAAAATATCATTCTAAAAAGCAAGGGAGCAAGGAAAGTCCAACTTCACTCCATTAGTAACTCCATTATCCAGAACTTGTACAAGCATGTCATCACAAAATTGGTATATAATACTGATTAAATTTCTCTTGGCTTTCAGTTTTTGCCATAATCTTCTAAAATTGACAGTATCAGAGACCTTGATCATATCAATAAACATTATCTACAGATCTCCATTCTATTCCTGGTATTTATTTTGGAGGTGATCATGCAGCAAACATCATATTCTTCATTCTTTGGCTTGTTCTGAAGTCATACTGGTTCTTGCGTACATGAAAGATCAACAAATTAAGGAGAACTCTGGCAAGAATCTTGTCAGCAATGACTAAGAGAAAGATTCTTCCAGTGACTGTCTCAGGACAGAAACCTGTTTCCTTTTCTCTTATATATAAAATGAAAGCATCTTTGGTTTGCTAGGGGTCTAACCTCCTATTACCTTATAACCCAAGAATATTTTAGTCAACTTTTGTGAGATTCCCTATCTAGCAAAATCTCTGCTGAAATGGAATTAGCACCAGGCTTTTTGCTACCCTTGAGTAGTTTAAAGGCATTCCAAACCTATTTTTCAGTTGGAAGTTCACCTAGAAAGGAATTGAATTTAACTTAAGGTATATGGTTAAGAATTGCAGCATTAGCTGATGACGATCGGTAGAGAACCATATGAAAGTGTATATCTTTCTAAAATCATGTCCTTATTATTGATCAGTGTGACTCTATCAACACTTAATAGCTGAGATGCACAATAGGTTTTTGGCCTATAAACAGCTTTCAGGGAACTGTAGAAGCACTTTGGATTGTTACTAGCAATGAAAAGCTGGATTGGATCTGCCTTTTTACTGAGTGTAGAATCCTGTATCTCTCTAAACTTCACTTGTACTTTATTTTTGATGGAGTTGAGTGCTGCCTTCTTAGAGACAAATTATCTTGCTGGTAAATCCTATGAAGTTCTTGCTTTTCATTCTAGTAACTTCTGAATTTCCTCATCATTTTTCATCAAACTGGTCTTGATGGGGGCAGCTAGGTGGTGCAGTGGATAGAACACTGGCCCAGGAGTCAGGAGTACCTGAGTTCAAATCCAGCCTCAGACATGTAATAATTACCTAGCTGTGTGGTCTTGGGCAAGCCACTTAACCCCAATACCTTGTAAAAAAATAAAAGAAAACTGATCTTGATGTTTGTGAGTGTTCTGGCCCAAATGAGTAAATATGGTGTTATACACCAAATCTCTGATTGTTGTTCACTTCTTTTTGGGCTCCACTGTTGCCAACTTTGTGTTGACTCAGCTTCCCCTTCAAGTCAGCAACAAATGGTTCACATAAGAAGACCTTTAAGGTGTTAACATTGAGTCTTCTGAACATTGTCTTGCCTAGAACTTGGGCTACTACTTTTGTTAATTGTGAAAGTTTAGCTTAGAGAGAATAAATC
Organism: Macrotis lagotis; assembly: GCF_037893015.1. Lineage (NCBI taxonomy): Eukaryota > Metazoa > Chordata > Mammalia > Peramelemorphia > Peramelidae > Macrotis > Macrotis lagotis. The sequence goes on along the minus strand of NC_133660.1, from coordinate 144,337,875 downwards.
TATGATCGATCATTCTAGTACTCTGTGCCACACAATGCTTTTGTCACTCTCTCATCTTGCCTGTCACTTCTCCTTACAATGATGTAGTCTATTAAATGCCAATATTTGCTGTGAGGGTGCACCTGTGAAGATCTATTGTACTTCAGTAAACAGAAGATAGTGTTAATGGTAAGAAAGTCATGAAAAGAAGTCTTCATTAGTAAGTGACCATTGCTGTTGCTATTTCTGACTCCATACTTGCTATCTAGATTCCCTGCTGATAATCTGACATACGTTGACATTAAAGTCATCCAGAATTACAAGTTTGTCCTTTCTCAGCACATTATTGATGGGAGTCTCCAGGTCTTCATAAATTTTTTCTTTGACTTCACTAATGTTCAACATGATGGGAGCATATGCACTGATGATGATGATGGAGTGGCACTTTATTGCAAGTGCTGATATCATTTTCATGAGTCTGTCATACATTCCTTCTGGGAGGCATGCAAGTTTGTTGATCAAATAAGGTTTGACTGCAAAACCTACACCAGTTTCAAAGTGTTCCTTGTCTTGGTATCCACTCTAGGAAAAAAAAAATGTGTATCTGCTCTAACTCAGTAAGCTAGCCTTCATTTTGCCACTCTTATTTCATTCAGGGTGACTATTTGGACATGATAATTATTGAATTCTCTTATAAGGAGAGTCATTCATCTTTCCACTCTATTGAATTTTGTGTTGTTCATAAGCATGGACATATTTCATGTAGCATGTGGTATCATCTATGCAAGTTTTTGCACATTCTCTCTCTCTCTTTCTCTCTCTCTCTCTCTCTCTCTCTCTCTCTCTCTCTGTGTGTGTGTTTTGATTGTAGGGTTTGGTCTCCCAGCCTGTCCTAGTAAGTAGGTCTCAAAGAGACTAGAACTTCTACTAGTAAGGACTTACTGATCTCTTTTCAGGGTTGCTCATCCAGCTTTGGGATCTACTTAGCACTCAGTTTTCACCTATGACTACTAGTAGTCATGCCCAAGGAAACTTTCTCAGTAAACAGGTTAAACTAGGTTGAGGGTAACTTATTGGTCTCAAACATATTAGTGTATTAAGGGGTTTTTCCTAATTTAGTTTTCCTAATTTTGTCTTATTGGACTTTTATGACTCTAGAAGAGAGTGAGGGTGATAACTCTGTGCAACTTTGCCCCACCTAATTCACCTATGAATCAAGATATTAAAAGGTAAACAATAGGTGAAATAGATATTTTTAGAGCATCTTTTCTAACCCCTTCTTCATGCAAGGATGTGAGCAATAAGGCTGTTCATACCCCAGAAGGCTGCCATATCTCCCTCCTTGGATCTTCCCTTCGACATGATTTTTCATTTATACTGCATATCATGCAGGCACATTGTTATTTATGTGTCTTCCCAATTAGAGTGTGAACTCAATAGGGACTTTGAATTCCCAGGGTTTAATTTTAGGTAAGTACTTATCACTATTCATTGACTCATTGTTTCTTTATCTAGAGTCTAGACAGTATAACAAAGTAGAATCTATGATTATATAAAATCAATAACTATCAGTTCTAGGCTTATAATTTTTAAATATTCTTTTAAGTGGATTCAAAGCCCACACTTCAGCTTCTAAGTCATGATGAAGTATTTTGGAAATATCCACTTTCAAGAGTGGAAACAGCTGAATTCAAAGCCCATCTCATACATATTGGCTTTGTAACTCTTTTTTAAAAAAATATTTATTTAAGGCAATGAGGTTAAGTGACTTGCCCAAAGTCACACAGCTAGGCAATTATTAAATGTCTGAGACAAGATTTGAACTCAGGTCCTCCTAACTCTGGTGCCAGTGCTCTATCCACTGCACCACCTAGCTGCCTGACTTCGTAACTCTTAAAGACACTTGGATAGTTAGTATTAGGGAACTTCTAAGATCATAAGTTATAGAGAAGTTATTATTTCATATGCATAGAAGAATTTCTACCTGGGAGTTTCTGAAATCAGTGAAATCAAAGATGTGGTCCAACCAAAAAGTCAATGCAACATTCCTTTATTGTGATATCCTACACTTGTCAAACCCTGTACTATATAAAGGCACAATAGAATAGGCCATACTTTCAAGGAGCTAATATATCATTTGTGAAGTGGGGGTATGGAGGCAAGGAGAGAAAATACATATACATATAAGTATATGCAAAACATAAACAGGATAAATAAAAAGTAATTGGAGAAGTGTCATTAAGATAAAATTGACAATTGGTTGGGGGAGGGGACAGTAAGGAGGATTAGAAAGACTTCCTTTAAGACTTTCCTGGACCTTGTTTTGAAGGGAGTTAATTATGCTATGAACTATTGTGGGTTATCTGAAGGACTTCTATTTTATATAGTAATATTGGGCAATTATACAATATTCCACATGTATCATTTAAGCATAGGTACCTATGCATAGGTACCTATTTTATCCACCCACAGTGGATAAAATTTAGGATTTGGAATCGAGAATATTAGAATTCAAATTCTTCCATATGCTTACTAGTTGTGTGACCCTGAACAAGTCACTTAATCTCATTTGAAAAATGGCGATCACAGTAGTCCCTATGTCATAGGATTCTTGTGATCATCAAAGAATGTAAGGCACTTTGAACCTCTTAACTGTCTTTACAAATGTTATTTGTAACTATTATTAAAATTTAATCTCACAATAGTATTTAAAGGTAGATTTTACAATCCCCCTTCTACAAGGGTTCAAATTTAAGACCAAAGATGGGAAATGACTTTTCCCAGGCTCAGGTAACTGGTAAGGTAAAATCTTGGAACTGGTCTTTCTGATCTCCAGTTCCAGTGTGGTTTTAGACTATAAGATCTCTTAAAACAAAGTAATGTAGTAATGGTCCTTACATTCAGAGATTTTTATAATCTGACAAGATAAAATGAACTCATAGGAAACTATAAGAAACAAACGTTGACAAAACTAATAATTGCTTTATCCCTATACCTCTCATTTGTTCCAGATCTCCTAGGATCAACCCAATAACAATACTTTGCAACTGCCTTTTCTTAACTTCTTTACTCCTTATGTCTTTGCTGTTTTCCTTTCTTTCTTGCTCATTTTCTCAAGGGATCAACCCACCATCTTTATTTTCTCTCTCCCTCAGCCACTGCTAACCACAGTAATATGTAAATATGAACTTTTTGTCCTTAAATACTTCTGAGTCAGAGCTGATCCTTTCCTGAATTCATACACACATTCTCCAATCTAAAACTGGACCACACCCATAATTCATAAAACACAGACCAGGAATGTGGACAATCTGCAAAGACCACCATCAGTCAGAAGGATGTTGATATAGAACTGGTCCTTTACCATCTCCTGGAAACTTTTAAATGATTCCTGTTTAGAAAAGAATCAGTTTCTTAGCTTACTTACCCAAGGGCCTTGGGGTGGGTGGGGGGACTGGAGATAAGTGGGGCAATCTGGCAATCTGGCTAGCAGATAAAGTGAGGGAGAGGGGAGATGGCAGTTCTAGATATAGTTGATTGTGTTAGATTAAAGTACAAGTTATTCCCCATTCCTTCCAGAAATACCTTTTTTTTGCTACTTAATAATTCTTAATTTTCAACTGCCAACCTTTTCAGCTGCTTCAATTTTCTTTACAAATTAGTAAGCTTAATTGATCCAACAATTAAGGTATCATAAGGGACTAGAAATCTTAGAGATGGATTTTAAGGAATCATAATAAACCTTCCTTGTTAAATTATAATAATCTTTCTTATGCATAGTTCAGATCATATAATGCCTATACTTAAATATTTTCAATGTTCCCTCCATTCCCAATTGCCTGTGAAATGAAACTCAAATTTCTTTGTGGGCATAGATGGGAGCGCTTTGATGTCATACTACACAACTTTTCTTAGCTTATCACCCATTACCTTTCTCTATCCCTTTAGGAGAACTCTCTAGCCTTAGAACATGCCTATACTTTTTCATCTCACATGCCAATTTTCATGATGACAATCTGAATTCATGATGTCCTGGTCAGACCCCATCTAGAGTTTTGTGTTCTATCCCCACAGCACATTTTCACAGACACATGAATAACTCTGCTTCTTCTCCCTTTTTTCTACAGGAGACATTTCCTGTTTCCCTGACTCGATAGTGCCTTTCTCTCTGAGATTATCTTCTTTCTAGTTATTGTTCAGAGTTGTCCTAGGAGATTAGAGGGAAGAGAAATCTTAGAGGCTTTATAGTGATCAGGAAAGGGAGAAGATTTAATCTGAATCATGAATAAACTAAAATTTTAGGAAAATAGAAATAAAGAAAGGGATACCATTCCAGATTGGGAAGTAATATTAATTAAGGCCCATTGGGATGTATGCTCCTTCAGGGCAGGGAATAGTTTTGTCTTTCTTTGTATTTCCAGAACTTTGTAAAATATCTGGCATGAATACATAAATTAATAAATGCTTATTGATTGGTTGGTTGATAAACTGAAGAAAGTGCAGAAGTAGCCAGGGCTTTAGGTCATGCCATATGAATGTTATTAGAATGTGAATATTTAGTCATAAGAGTAAAAGATTAAGGGGATAGAGAAAGATAAATGATAGCTCCTTATTATTTTTCTTTTTTAGTTTTGGAAAAGAAATTATTAACAGAATTTTGGGGAGATTTAAAACAGAATAACAGCAACAAGGAAGAAGATAAATGACTCTCCCAGGAACCCCATCCTTGTTCCTTCCCTCCCCCACTTCAGTGTCCCCTCTGTCGCTCTCTTGCCATGCTAGTCATACTGAGCCTGAAGGCTCTTTATTAGGCTAAGGACTGGACTCATAATGGGGACTAGAGTTGGGGGTCAAGGGTGAGGAATCTATTACATGAACTATGTGGTAAGGGAGAAACTGTCAGTGCCTTCTAGAGAAAGGAAAAGAGTATCTGTTTTCCAAATGAGAGGCTCTGGGCATTTCCTTAGGTCTATGGTTTTCCCAGGGGCAATGAGAGTGAGGGGACCCATATGTCAAAGTCAGGATGCCTGTCCAATTCCCTTTTTATCTAGGGTAGTTGTAGGCAAAGAAATAGCAGGTACCAGAGTATCCAGACACTGTTTCATGACTCAACTAATAGATGACCATACCTGCATAGCTCCCCGCTCACTCCCCCTCATAGAGAATTCTATAGCTTCAAAGTTCATATCCCAGCGAGAGATGAGTTGAGCCTCAAACTTGGTTTTGCAGAGTCCTCTAAGTTCTTTCTAGACGTTGGATGTCAAAAGAGAGCCTGAAAGCCTCCAGGCATCAACAGCAGTAGGTAAATGATCTTCAGTCACTTTCACTTAACCATTCTGGCCCATGTTGACATGGAGTATTTTCCTTGAAGTGCTCCAGAAGCAAGGTTGATGATGGTGATTTAGGTTCAGTGACCATCTAGGGCAGTGTCAGAAAGGGAATCCAGAGTCCTAGCTGTCGATGGTGATAATGGCTGTCCTGGATATGCCTGGTCTTAGAATAAGAGGCTGAGCAGGAAGAAAATGGTGAGAAGTTCTGGGAACAGTGCTGGTTGTGTGACCACCTTAGTTGATGAAGGTATTAACAAAAGTCCTAGCTGGCCTAGAAGCAGGATGTGTAGGCCATGACAGGTAGAATGTATTTTGCCATGGACCATACAGGAGATGAACCATGGGGTCCTTGGCAAACACAATCACGTCTTCACTCCAGAGTGCTTCATGGAGCAGGGGCACTGATGACCAAAGGTGTAGACATGGGAGTGGGATTGCTGTAATCCTGTCAGGGTGTCCTCCAGGGAGGTAAGGTGCTTTTGCTCATGGTAGCTGCAGTCAATCTTATCTACCAGTGGGAGAAAGTACTTGGGGCTCCTTCTCAGGATCTTGATGGCCACCTCCATCATCTCCATCAGTGATGCATCTCTCTGATTATTTCTGTTGAGTTCATAGACCATATCCATTATGTCAAAGAGTCCTAGGAGGAAGTCCAAGTGGTCCAAGTCCAATTCAAGCAATTGCCTGAAGTTTCAGGCATGGTGAACATTTTTGATCTCTGGCTTCTTGTCTTTCCAAACATTGATGAGGATCTACTCATCCAGCCTTGTCCATCTTGTCTTCTCATCATCCCTAAATTCCATGTTGGTTGAGTTCTTAGGAAGCATGTATTTCCAGTCTCCATCCATGACTACCTCAGTGTTTGGGATGTTGTGGATGAGATGGTAGGCAGCCCTGACTCAAGGCCTCTGAGGGCATTTCATTGTCTGAATACCAATTCCTATCAGTTGAGTGTGCATAGATGGCACTGGGTGTAGCATGGTTCACTCAGGCATTGGTCACGATGTCAACAGATTTGACATCTTTGACCCACCATAAGATAGAGGTGACCTCATTGCCTCTTGTGGTTTTACATTATGATCACTCACACCAAGCATATCTTTGTTGCTCTTTATTTCAAAGAGGTAGGCAATGGCTGTCTCAGCATTGTCAGGGATCTGGCTATTGGTATTTGTCTGTCTTGGATGAGCTATGAAAGGAAACTTGTCCATTTCAAGCTGATCTTTGAGGATCTGGGCAGTAGTCACAGTAGACCACCCCCATTACATCTTCCAGACACAAGCTCACATTCTTGACTACATCAGTGCTGAGGTTCTGGAGCAACAGAAGATGGTCTGCTGTGGCTGTTTTCTCCAATCCTGAGGATTCTTCTCCTTCTCTAGTACGAGAGAGAGGAGAAGCAGGCTCGAGTCAGCAGGTTCTGGAAAAGAAGCATGGGGGGAGGGATCTGCTTCCCCTTCTGAGCCTGGAGACCTGGTCAGAGGCACACTGATGTGACAAGCTTCATTTCACCAGAGTTGGATGCCAACCTTGTACAAGTTGGAGAGTTGAGTTGGATGGGGAAGCGGTAGTCCTGAGTTTGGAAGGGCAAATGCACGCAAGATCAGATGATCCAGTCTGGGCTCCCCTTCAGCTTTAAAAGAGTATCTAGGAGGCATATTAAATAGAGCACTGAAGTGCTGGAGTCAGGAGGATGGGAGTTCAAATTCAGCCTCAGATATGTGACTTGTACCAGCTGTGTGTGACTTTGGGCAAGTCACTTTACTCTGTCTCACATTCATGGTCATCTCCAGTAGTCCTGATTCATATCTGGTCACTAGACCCAGATGGAGGAGAAAGTGAGGCTGTGACTTAACACTCCCCCCCCCCCCAATCCAATTCATGTGCTTGTCATGGTATCACCTTTCTGATATCATGGTCTTCGAAAATGAAAGACAAACATTAAAGGCAGTGGTTCCAGGGGATGGGAAAGAAGTTGGGCTTCTCACCACTCTTCCTCTCAGCTCCCTCCTCTGTCCCTTGCCCACTCCCAGGATGGAGGGAGGTGGAGAAGGAGGAGGGGAAAGGGTAGGGAAAGGACAAGAAGAGGAATAGGAAAGCTCCATACTTTTTTTTCTTTCAGTTTTTGCAAGGCAATGTGGTTAAATGACTTGCCCAAGCTCACACAGCTAAATAATTAAGAGGCTTATTTGAACTCAGGTCTTCCTGAAACCATGACCAGTGTTCTATCCACTGTACCACCTAGTTGCCCACTTTCTTAGTTTTGTCACATAAGACTCGTTTTTTCCCCTCATTATCCCTCATGTCTGGAATGTTTTCCCTCTCACTTCTATTGCTAAAATTTTTGGTTTCCCTCATGATTCAAATAAAAAGCCCTTTCTATAGGAGGCCTTCCTTTATATGCTATTGCCTTCCCCTCTAAATTTATCTTGTATTCTCCCTGTCTCTGTCTGTCTGTCTGTCTGTCTGTCTGTCTCTGTCTGTCTGTCTGTCTCTCTCTTTCTCTCTCATTTATTGTCTCTTTCTGTCTCTGTCTCTACACATAATTAGGTACATACACGATATAGCTATGGATGTCTAGATGCATATCTAGATAGCTGTAGCTACATCTTAAGTTTCCTTCTATGTACAGGTTGTATCATTAGAAGATTAGCCCCTGGAAGACAAGGACTGCTTTAGTTTTTTGTTTTTATCTCCAGCTATTAACAAAACACATAATAAGTGTCTGTAAAAGACCTAGAAGAAGGATTACAGCAGCATGTAGATTATGAAAAAGAGTGAATAAGCTGAGTTGCACACTCAGAGAGAGTACTCACACCAATGACATCATGGTCCTATTAAAATACAGAAGTAGTATTATCATGATTAGTCTTTGTCTAGACTTGTAATTTGATTTTAATTTTAATTAATTTAAAGGGAAATAAATGCAGGGCAGTAGAGAGAGAGAGAGAGCAAAGAACTTGAAATGTAATTTCAGGCCACTATCAGGGATGTACTAATGGGGATAGAAGGTAATTAGGTCTTCCTGAATACAAATCTGACATCAGATACTTACGAGCAATGTGACCTTGAGTAAGTCACTTAACTTTGCTTGCCTCATTTCTTCATCTATAAAATAAGTTAAAGAAGGGGGGAAAAAACCACTCTACTCTCTTTGCTAAGAAAACTCCAAATGGAGCCACAAAGAATCATACATGGAGTGAACAACAATGGAGATGAAAGAATAGGGATTTATTATTAGGGGATAGGTCTATAATTAAAAAAACAAAGCAAAATATTAGTGGCAATTCTGAATCACAATGATTTGGTGAATATTAGGAGAGAATTCCCTTGCTGTTCTTTATCTTTCAATCTCAAAGAGGATGGTAATATCAAGGAGGTGATACCATAATATGCAAGCGATTTGGTTTAAATGAAGGAGTGCTGTGTAAAGTCACCAACCTCACTTTCTCCTGGCTATAAAACCTGGGGAAAGACCAGAAGACTTGCTATAGTCTAGGCTCTAGGAAGTATGCTGTAGTAATAGCATACTGGAGTTATAGTCAAGGTGCCCTGGATTCAAGTCTTATTTCATATACTTCCTAGTTTTGCCACCCTAGGCAAGTCACTGGAGATTTCTAAATCTCAGCTTCCTCATCGATAAATTGATATAATTTGGCAAGACGACTTCTAAAATCTTTTCCAAATCCAAATTTTATCATCTTAAGAACCTATAAGCAGTAGCAATATTAGAGGTCACATCCAACTTTCATAGCTATCAAATAATACAAAATATTTTGAATTTTGTTCATAGAAAACAGCATTTGAATGACCTTGAAGAAGTGTTTGTTTAATCACTCTTATTTTTCAGTTGCTCTGAATATGGTATCCTTGGGTTTCAAATAATTGTCACTTTAAGGTCAAGACTGAGGGTGTTGAGAAATGTGCAAGAAAAAGATCAGTTCTTCAGGTATATTCTGAATTATCATTCTCTCATATCCTGGAGGTACTATGGTGATTATTAATTTGTCAGTCAAGTAAAGAAAAATGGTTATTCATGTTTCCCTTTTGTGTGGCACAGTGAATTGCTAATTCTACATATCAAACTGTTGTAATCTGTTTTTACACCTACACAGAATCAATGAAATGGCATCTCTGGCCTTGTGAATGCAAAGTACTGTTCTCCTAATTGAAAGAGCCAAGCTAACAGCTCAGCCAGACTTACTAGAGGTCAAGGAAAGGAACAGGCATCCAAATGTACTTGGTCCTCTTTGGAAGAAGAGGCAGGAGATGAATCAAATGGATAGATGAACTTAATATAGGTAGTTTTAATCTATGATGCAAATAAATATTTACTTTAACCTTGAAGCAGCATCTACATAAGCTCAATTTGGGGGCATTGGTTTGTCCACAACCTCTTTTAGTGTCATTCATATTGCTGTGCATTGCAACATCTTTTAGGAAAAAAAGTTAATGCATTTTAGCATCATGTGTATGTGGAGTGCATGTGTGTGAGCTTGCAAATGTGGGATTCTTTTAAACAAGATGTTCATACACCCATATAAAACTGGGCATAATCTTTGACCCAGAAATATACTACCAGCTTTGTAGGACCTATTTGTACAAAATTATTTATAGCATTTTTTTGTAATGACAAATAATTGAAAATTGAGGGGATGCCCATCAATTGGAGAACAGATGATTATAAATCAGTTGTGATTTATGATTGTCATGGAAGATTATTATGCTATAAGAAATGATGATCAGGATGATTTCAGGAAGACTTATTTGTAAGGCAGATTGAAGTGAGCAGAACCAGGATAACATAGAATAAAATTACAGCAATATTGTAAGAATGAATTGTTAAACATTTAGATACTTTGATCTAGACAATGATCCAAGAAAATTCCCAATGATCCTTGGTGAAAAATGTCATCCAGCTCTAGAGAGAGAACTGATGAATTCTAAGTACAGATTAAATTGTACTTTAAAAATGTTATATTTCTTGTTTTTACTGTTTATCTTTTGCAATATGACAATTATTGAAATACATCTTGCATGATATATTGCTTGCCTTCTCAAAGGTTAGTGAAGAAATGGGAGGGAGGGAAAATTTCATACTCAAAATTTTATTATTATTAACAAATTATTAACAAAGAAGAATGTTAAAATTTTTTACATGAATTGGTAAATATTTATCAAGATAAAAAATAGCAAGATTAAAAAATATTTAGCAAGATAAAAAATTTAGCAAGATAAAAATAAAAAGATTAAAAATTGGTAAATATTTATCAAGACAAAAATAGAAAATGAAAGGCAAAAAATAAACAAATTTCTAATAAATGATTTCTATTTGGAGACAAGGAATGAGTTTTCTTCTCTAGGGATAGGGATTAATACTGTGATTTTATTCATCTTCTTGAGAGAGGAACCTCCGGAGATGAAAATTCTTTTATCCATTCTGGGTTGGCACCTTGACTAGAACTTTTTGTTTCAAGGATTTGCCTAGGACACTGAGAAATTAATTGACTTCCTCACAGTCACAAAACCCATTTGGGTCAGAGGCAAGATTGTGAACTCTGGTCTTCCTGGTTCCTGATTGAACTTTGTATTTCCTAGACCACAATTGGCTGTATCCCTGATATACTCTAATATTCTGACACTTCAGTGGATCTATTACAATTGAACATTCTCTCTGATTTTGAAGGACAAAATACTGCACCAGGTAAGTCTCATTTTTGTTCCCACACAAATTAATTTCTGATGGGGAGAGGAAAGATGGAAGAAGGCATCCCATTTACTCCAGTTCTCTTTACAATAAGTAGTTTGAAAGGCAGTGTCAAGCAGGAAAAAAAGTGGTGGATTTAGAGTCAGATAACCTTCACATTTTAACTGTCATTTACTCTGGCCTTGGACAAATCACTTAATCCCTTTGGACCTAGGTGCAGTTAAAAAGAAACCTTTAGTATATGCCCATTGTGGACATGTTAAGTACTGGAGATACAAAAAGAGAAAAAGACAGTCCCTGCCCTCAAGGAGTTTATGATCCATTTCAATAAACATTTATTAAGGGCTTATTTTGCTTTAGGCACTGTTTTAAGTGCTGGGGGAGGGTGGATACAAAAAAGAGGCAAAAGCCAGTCTCTGGTCTTGAGAAGTTCAGGAACTTATGATGGGGGCGGGGGGAGACAACAAGCAAACAAATATATGCAAAGCAAGCTATATACAGTCCAAAGTAAAGAGGAAAGACACTAGAATCAAGAGGGACTGGGAAAGGCTTCTTATAAAAGATGAAATTTTGCAGGAAGTTCTTTTTTCTATAAAGTGGAATAGTTGAATTAGATGGCTGTTAAGGGATAAAACTCCAAATTTGTGATGCTGTGATCCAATCTATATTCTAAATCTGTGATACTATGAAACAGTGGATGACAGGCTACTAGGTAACTCACCTAGGTGAATATAATAGATAGAGTGCAGGCTCAGGCACTCAGACACCAGAGAAGTTCCTTAACCTTATTTTGCCTCAGATACCCCTAAAATGGGTATATTAATAACACCAATAATCTCAGAGATGTTGTGAGAATTAATTGAGATAATAATTGTAAAGCAGCGGCAGGCTCATAGGAATCACTGGATTGATGTTGATGATGATGATGATAGTAGTAATCTGGACTATTCCTTGCTCATCTTTCACTCTAGCTATTGGGGGGGGGTGTTATCCTATAGGGAGAGAGGAAAATGAGCAACAAAGGAAGAATTCCAGAAGAAGAGTTGAAGAGCTGAATGGACACATCTGTGTTTGGAAATTTGGTTATTTGGCTATTTTTGGCACTGCTAAAAGGATGGGCCAATACTATATTTTTGCTTTCTCTACTGATACAAATTTCCATATATTAGTGAATCTATTAGATAATGCTTGTCCATTGGGACAGATAGTTCAGCATCTTGATTCCAACAGACATCTAGCCCCAAACTTCAGAGACCACAGACCTCTGTTTCCTCTTTATCCTGTCCCTCTTATATGTCTAACCAATTAGGCAGAGCTATACATAGTGCAAGGGGCAGAGAAAAAATCCCATCCCCAGCCCTGCAGGCAATCAGTTCATGCCCTGAAGCATGAAATTTGATTAGGCTGATTATCTGAGCTTACACACCCCCTAATGCAGTTAGAGGGTCATGAATTTACCAAGTACTCAGTAACCCAGAACACTGGCATATGACTAGGTGACCTCCAACCACAGTGGAATCCAGACTGTTTCTTCAACACATGGAGATATGAAAATAGAGAAATCATTTTCTCAGTGCCTGGGTCTAACATTTAGAAGAAGCTATTGGTCTCATAATCAGAAGAAAAATTGATTTCTTTAACATTTATAAGAATGTGATGAGAGAGATATCATATCATCCTTAAGGAAGAAAAATGAAGTATAAGAGATGGCAAAATTACACAATAAGGTAACAGGTTTTTTTAAAAAATTAAAGGTAATAGTCTTTGGTCTTTGGTCACACTCCACAATTCTTTCTCTGGATACAGATGTATTCATACCATGGGAAAAATTGTAAAATTCAAAATAAATAAATAAACAAACGAACAAATAAGTTAAAAAAATTAAAAAAGAAAACAAGAAAAAAAAAAAGAAAAGAATGTAGAGTCCTGGACTTGGAACTAGGAGAGATTAAAAATAAAATATAGAAGAAATGAAGTCTAATGATATACCTATGCAGGTAAGTATTATGTAAAATAATATATTAAATATATTAAAAGGGCTAAAGAGATACAAAGCAAAGTGATATATGAGATCACAGGCCTTTACCATCCCTTTCATGGATTTCAATAGATTGGAGTCTCTGCCACTCATCTTTGTTCTCTGCTATCTATCTTTCATGCTACTACCAAATTAAAATCCTTAAAACATATATCTGAATATGTCCTATACTCATTTACTCAAAAAAATCTTTAGTGACTTCCTGTTGCCACAAGGTCAAACTACAAAATGATTTAGACTTGTTCCCACCTACTTTCTAGTCTTACTCATATTACTTCCCTTCACTCAGTCTCTATCACCAAATGTCCTATTATTTCTGCTCTATATGAAGCATTCCATCTCCCACCTTTTTTTGTCTTTGTATTAGACTGTTGATGTCTAGAATTCAGATCCTCCTCACTCTGCATCTTAGAATCTGCAGTTTCTTTCCAACAACTCTTTACCTTTCTCAGTCCTCTGATTGTTGGTATTCTGTCCTGAGTGAAATTATTTCTATGTACTTTGTGTTTACTTATCATATATATATATATATGTATGTATATGTATTGAATACTCTTCTCCCTCAGCCTCAGTATAAAGGGATATGAAAATTCCTTGAGATCAGGGCTGTTTGATTTTTGTCTTTGTATCATCTGTGCTATCTTATATCTGACTAGTGTTTAATAAACATTTTGCTGAATTTAATGGAAAAGGGAGGGTGCAGGAAACAAAGAAATGGTTTAGAATACTTCTGAAAGAGGACAGGATGTGGACTTGATTTGAGGATAAGGGAGTAGCATGTATCCATCTACTCTGTATACTTATACATACTTGATCTTCTTTCTCCTTCATTCTGTCCTTCCTCCATCCTCTTCCCCCCATCATTTTCTTCTTTTCTCTCCATTTGTCAAATATCTACTATATGACAGTACTTTAATAGGAGCTAGGAAAAGATAGAAAGGTGAAATTCAGACTATCTTCTACTTTTGATTTCTTAGGGGTGCTCAAGGGTGACTCCAAGGATGGGGAAAGGGATTATGATCTCACATTCTTACCTGAAGCAACCTACATTCTATTGGGTAAAATAATATATACACATGTTGCATTTTGCAAATATAACAAATTAAATTCACAGTAATTTGGGGAATCACAAGAAGCCCAGGGTAGTGAGAAAGAAGCTTTGAAGAAAACCAGAGGTTCTAAAAGGTAGAAGTGCTAGAGATAGTACATTCAAGGTAGGAGGGACAGCTTATACACAGGTTTGGAGGTGAAAAATTGGTTATTATATATTAGAAACCTTTTGATTTGAATGTTGAATATTTGAGAGGAAGTAATAGCCTTGCAAAGGTAAGGAGGAGAGGAGTTTTTAATGCCAAGGAAGCAGGTTTTTGTTTGTTTACCCCTCAAGGTAACAGACTGTTGCCTGAGTTTATTGAGTAGGAGAAAGACATGACTAGACTTATTTCTTAGAAATATCACATTGGAAGTCCAGAAGAAATGTGGGGAATGAATGAGAGACATCATACTATCTCTCATTCCTTTCTCTCTGAATGAGACTGATGGAGACAATGTATATACATTATATTCACAAATGCATATAGTGAATCAATGAAATAAGTAATCTTTGCAAAATGATGTTCAATTATAAGGCTGCTTAACTACTCCTCTCCCCTATTCCACAACCACTCTTTTTTTCTTCACTTTTTTCCTTTTTTCTCTTTTTTCCTTTTCTCTAAAAGTCAACTCTGAGTATGAGGAAGTCAAACAGCGAAACAACACTGTTCCTTTCCTGGATTATTTTGAAAAAAGGAGATGGAAGGATAATCCCTGGGGAGGTAAACTCTAAAGATTGTAGTATTACATGTGGTGTATCTTGCCATGCTAAACCATCATTAGAGCCTGGGGAAAGTGAATTTTAGGCACTTAAAATTCTCACCTAGGCAAATGACCATTTAAATAACAAGGATTACTGTATATTTAAAAAAATCTATTTCCAGTAAGAACCAAGGCTTTTTTATGAAAATGAGGAGTTCCATTTTAACCAAGTTTTGTGATGCCTAATTTCCAAGTTCATTTAGGTCAATTTCAGGTTCCCTAAATTGTATTTTCAAGAAAACAGCTAAGAAATGGGAATTTACTTTGCTTTTGTATCGAATATATTGCTAGACTAGAATACCTCCAAAAGTATTTCTATGTGGAAGTTTCTAAAGCATGCATAACTGATTCCTGGAAAAATGGGATTAATTCCAAGGGGTCACATTTGTGGAGCCTATAGACATTTTACAACTGGTTTAGGTCAGCTAACCATATGAAGAAGAAGAGACTCTGATTGACTGTGGAGTCATTCCAAAATGTCAATACTCAAAAATGTCAATTCTTCTTCTTGTTAATTCGTCAGCCAGTGTTGAGAGAGGGAAGCATGATATGACTCTATGTGTTTGAAAGGTCCATAGGACTCCTTGTTCTCCCATCATCTAGGATTCAAATTTGCAACCACTACAGCATTAATACTTAGAGAAACAATGAAAACCTTTTGGGAGTGATCTTCAGGAATCCTGCACAGGGTATCTAAAACATAGGATCATTAAACTGATATGGCACATTCTGGACATGGACTTGTGGGACCCAGGTTATGTGGGAACTGAGCTAAGTTTTGAGCCTAATTCCTAGCCCCACATCTCTAGGCTGAGGTGTTGTTGGAGAATTATGAGGTATTGGGGGAAAAACTTTTATGTTAGCTTTTTGTTACCCTTTGAAGAAAAATATCACTTTATAAAAAGTAACTTGATATTAAGAGTTTAAATGGCAGGTGTACTTGTTTCTAACTCCTAAAATTGAGGGAATACAACTATTTGGGTCTTAAACCCAAAGTATCTGAGAAAAACAGATAATAACCATTCCTCAGGCTGACCTAGAATTCTGAAATAAATAAATAAGTATATATATATATACATATATACATATATACGTATATATGTATATATGTATATATGTATATATATGTGTATATATATATATATATATATATATATATATATATATATATATATATATATATATATATATATGGCTTGCTTAGCCCTGAGAGAGTGATGACAGGACATATGCTACACTTCCAGTCTACAGAATGCTAGGTAACAACACATTGGTTTTGTGGCAGAAGGAGAGTAATTTTAGGAATTTTCTTAGCAGAAGATGAGGTTACATAAATACTACTTTAGTCTTAACCACTTCCCAGTCTGAGACCAACCTGGGATCTTGGTAGGAGAAACATAAGGAAGGGCCCATAGATTCATACCTTATACACAAGCTTTAGGCTTTTGTTGATCCTCTTGAATTTTAGGAATGTCAGTTGCTCTCTCCTCTGATCTTGTTTCTAAGGACCGAGGCTTGAGCTTGTATCCTAGTCTCAATAGTTGAATTACTGTTCTTATTCTTCTAGTGTATGAATCTCTTTTTATTGCTCTGGCTAGTATCCCAGATCTGCTAGGAATCAGCGCATAACATTGGTCCTTTTGTGTTTTGAATCATGCTCTTGAACCTCAGCCCTTATGGCAGACTCTCTCTCATGCCCCTTGCTAGACTTTTCTGATGGTTATTCTCTGCTAAAATGGATTGCAATCTTTGTCAGTGTCCAGATCCTATGGGACTAAGCTTCTGTCAGTCTTCAATAATATCCACAATGCCAATTATCTACTTATCTTTCTGTTTTTTTTTCCAGCTACCAAGCTTCCTCTCCATTTTACCATTTTACAGTTGAAGTTTTATTGAGGCTTGGAGAGATTGTGATTTACCTAAAAGTCACACATGTAGTAAGTGGCAGAGGTGGGAAATGAGTCCTGCTTATCTCACTGAACATTTAGTATTTTTCTCTGCCTTTTTCCTCTTCTCTTTTTTTCTCTTTCCTTTTCTCTTTCCCTTACCTTTCCCTTTTTCCCCATCCTTTTATTTCTATTTGTTTTTTTTCACTTTGAGCCCATTTCTTTTCTTTCTCTTTATTTTTTGAATTTTAGGCTTCCTACAGAACTTTCTTGCCATTTCCACCTGGACCATTATATCCATATCCCTCCTCTTTGGAAAATTGGACTCTGTATCTGGCACCTCTGAGACTTTGATAGAATAGCTATGGTTTTTATCTTGTTATGTTTCATTTTCTTCCCTCCTTGCTGACAGTTCCCCATATTATAATGTAAATTCCTTGAAACAAGCACTATTTGGCTTTCATTCCTATCGTCAGCAATTAGCAGAGTGTCTAACACATAGTAAGTACTCAATAAATGCTGTCTCCATAACTATCTATTTCTGTACTATCCCTTATGGACCTCTTTATTATATAAACATACATGTTGTCTCCCTGTTTAGACTGCAAACTCTTTGAAATCAGGGACTATTTCAATTTCTCTTTAATCTCCAGTGCTTAGCATAGTACCAAGCTATGTATATTAAGAGTAGAAAATTAAATGAAGATTAAGATGCATCTATCCACAATAAGAAAATAGCCCCCCCCAAAAAAGATGAATGATGGCAGTTGATACCTATCTACAGTGCACTGACAGCCTTCAGAAGGAAATTACAAAGAAGTTCTAACTGGTGTGATTACCCATTATTACGTCATTAGCCATCAGTTAACAGAAAGGCCAACCATCTGTCTCTAAATATGTCTAGTTTATCACTCATTACACACAATCTTCTTTCCAGGCTCTCTAATTTGGCTGCTATAGTCTTGTACTATCTTTAGCTGTGAGAAAAATTCCTTTTTTTTAGATGAGTCATATATCAACTATATTCACAGAATTACAAAATGTTAGAATTGGAAGAGGTCTTAAAGACCACTCAGTCTACCCCCTTCATTTTACTTAGGGAGAAAGGGAGACCCAAAGGAGAGTAATGAATTTTCCAGAATCATAAGCTAGTTAGTTGCCCTAAAGACCATATATTTAATACACATCCATATTTTACTTCCAAGAGAATATAAACTCCTTCAGTCATCAAAACTGTCTGGTATTGGCTAAGAAATAGAGTGGTAGACCAGTGCAATAGACTAGGTGCAATAGCAGGAAACGATTATAATAATCTGCTGTTTGATAAACCAAAAGCGTTCAGCTGTTGGGATAAAAACTCTCTCTTTGATAAAAACTGCTGGGAAAATTGGAGGTTAGTTTGGAAGAAACTTAAGTTAGACCAACCTCAAACCCTATACCAAGATAAGATCCAAATGGATACAGGATTTGGGCATAAAAACATTATTATAAGCAAACTAGGAGATCAAGGACTAGTTTACCTGTCAGATCTATGGAAAGGGAAGCAGTTTATAACTAAGGAAGAGATGGAGAACATCACTAAAAACAAACTAGATGATTTTGATTACATTAAATTAAAAAGCTTTTGCACAGATAAAAACCACTGTAACCAAGATCACAAGAAATGTAAACTGGGAAAAAAACTTTACAACTATTGTTATGGACAAAGGACTCATTTCTAAAATATACAGAGAACTGAGTCAAATTTTTTAAAAAAAGTCATTTGCCAATTGACAAATGGTGAAAGGATATGCAAAAACAATTTACAGATAAGGAGATCAAAGAAATCCATAGTCATATGAAAAATTGCTCTAAATCATTACTTATTAGAGAAATGCAAATTAAAGCTTCTCTGATGTACAACCTCACACCTCTCAGACTGGCCAATATGACCAGAAAAGATAATGATCATTGTTGGAAGGGTTGTGGGAAATCTGGGACACTATTACATTATCGGTGGAACTGTGACCTCATCCAAACTTTCTGGAGAGCAATTTGGGATTATGCCCAAAGGGCAACACAAATGTGCACACCCTTTGACCCAGCAATACCACTACTGGGTATATATCCTGAAGAGATGGTGACAAAGGGTAAAAACATCACTTGTACAAAAATATTTATAGCAGTCCTGTTTGTGGTGGCAAATAATTGGAAATAAAGTAAAAGGCCTTCAATTGGGGAATGGCTTAGCAAACTGTGGTATATGTATGTCATGGAACACTATTTTTCTATTAGAAACCATGAGGGATGGGAACTCAAGGAAGCCCTGAGGGATTTGCATGAACTGATGCTGAGTGAGATGAGCAGAATCAGAAAAACACTATATACCCTAACAACAACATGCAGGCAATGATCAACCTTGATGGTCTTGCTCATTCCATCAGTGTAACAATCAGGGACAATTTGGGGCTCTCTGAAGTGGAGAATACCATCTGTATCCAGAGAAAGAACTGTGGAGTTTGGAAAAATGACCAAGGACCATTACTTTTAATTTAGGAAAAAAAACCTGATATCTTATTGTCTGATCTTGCTATCTCTTTTACTTTATGTTTCTTCCTTAAGGGTATGATTTCTCTCTCATCACATTCAATTTGGATCAATGTATACCATGGAAACAATGAAAAGACTAGCAAATTGCCTTCTCTGGGGGTTGGGGGAGGGAAGTAAGATTAGGGGAAAATTGTAAAACAAAATAAATAAAATATTTATGAAATTAAAAAAATAAAGTGACTGATATTAAAAAAGAATATAAACTCTTGAGATTTTTCATAATTTGTAGATAGATCTCCACAATGACTAAGAAAGTACCTGACAGGTGATAGTCACTCAATAAGTACTGATTGCTACGACAACTTAGTGGCAGAGTTAAATCCATAATAGGCTATACTGCCTTCCTCTTAATCCTGTTCTATATTATTCATGCTATGTATAGTATGTTTTATTTTTAAATATGACTATTATTTCATAATAACAAAATTTTAAAATTCCCATAGGACTTTAATTTTTGCTTAGTATTTTCCCATATATGAATTCATTATGTCATCAAAGGATGAAGATTTGTTAGCTTCAGGGTTACTGAAACATTTTACTGCATCAAGTCATCTTACCTAAACAGTGTAGTAGGCAGGTGATTGGTTGTTTCTTTTGTTTTGACAGCCTGAAAATCTTGTTGTTTTCCTAGACCTTTTTCTATCAACCAGATTCCTAAAGGAGACAGAGTACTGGACCTTTGTCTGTTTTATATTTACAACACTCAACATTGTCACTTAGGAGGAGAGTCTCCTGCCTTGCTATGGTCATCCCTGAAATTCTGATAATCTGGTAGCCAAGATGGCAGAGTACCGCCCGACCCAACATTTTCTTTTATAAAACTTCAAAATAATCCTTAAATGAAGTTTTGGAGTAGTAGAGCCAACAAAACACCAGAGGGAGATATGCTTCCTGCTTAGACAAATTAGGAGATCAATAGGAGAGGTCTATGATCCTCAAGGTGGATGTAGAGAATGGAGAACCATCAGTTATGTGTCTTGGAGGTGACCAAGCCAGCAGTAGCAACTATGGGAGTGCTCTTAGTCTAGAGATTGCAACAGAGTCAGATATATGGTTAGAAAGATATTTCAGGGGATCCTTTTTAAAAAATATATTATTTGTTTTCCAATTTTATACAAAAGTAGTTTCTACCTATCATTTTTTGTAAGGCTTTGAATTTTACTATTTTTTCCCCACCCTCCCTTCCCTCCCACTTCACCCCCACAGAAGGCAGTCTGATCATCTTTACATTGTTTCCATGCTATACATCGATCAAAATTGAATGTGTCGAGAGAAAAATCATATCCTTGAGGAAAAAATAAAATATTAGAGACAGCAAAATTATGTAGTACATATGACAACATTTTTTCTTTAAAAAATTGAAGGTAATAGTCTGATCTTTGTTTACAATTCTTTCTTTGGATACAGATGATATTCTCTGTCACAGATACCCTAAAATTGTGAGAAAGTCCATTAAGGTTGATAATCACTCCCGTGTTGCTGTTAGGGTATAGTGTTTTTCTGGTTCTGCTTATCTTCTTTTTTTTTTTATTTTTTTTTTTTAGGTTTTTGCAAGGCAATGGGGTTAAGTGGCTTGCTCAAGGCCACACAGCTAGGTAATTATTAAGTGTCTGAGACCGGATTCGAACACAGGTACTCCTGACTCCAGGGCCGGTGCTTTATCCACTGTGCCACCTAGCCTCCCCTGGTTCTGCTCATCTTAACCAGCATCAATTCATGCAATTCTTTCCAGGCTTCTCTGAAACCACATCCCTCATGATTTCTTATAGAACAATAGTGTTCCATAAAATACATATACCACAATTTGTTCAGCCATTCCCCAATTGATGGACATTCATTTGATTTCCAGTTCTTTGCTACCACAAACAAAGCTGCTATGAATATTTTTGTACAAGAGAAGTTTTTATCCTTTTTCATGATCTCTTCAAGGGTACAAACCCAGCAGATCAAAGGGTATGAATCAAAGGATATGCACATTTTTATTGCCCTTCACAGTATTAGTCCACAGATGTATTAGTCCACAGTTGTCCCACATCCTTTTCAACATTAAACGTTGTTCAGTGGATTCTTTAATAGCACTGGGTGTAGGTGTTGCAGATGGACAATTCTATTGCCCATAAATAGTTCATGGTCAAATTTCCAGGAAAGAGAGCTTGTGATTGGTCATTAGGGAGCAGAGACCCTGATCACAGTTCCAGGACTACTAGGAATGATTGAAAGGGAGCAAGGACCCTTTCTGGGTACATACCAGAGCACAGACCAGGAGAATAATTACATACCAGTTTTGGAAAAATACCGCCTTGGAAGTGCCAAAACCTTACAGAGCCCCCTAACCCTCCCAGAACTTGCTCTGAAAGCATCAGCACAAAAAAGTTTGAAGCTTGTTGTAATGCCTCCCCAGCTACAGGAGAGCAGAATTCAACTTTAATATTAAGTTCAAAGTGAAGAAATAGGTGGGAAGAATGAGAAACAACCAAATGGAAATTGACTATAAAAACTGCTAAAGTGACAGGGAAGACCAAGACATCAGCTTAGAAGAGAACAATGAAAAATAGTTAGAAGCAAGGTCTCAAGCAAAAATGCTAATTGGTCCAAAGTATTCAAGAATTCCTAGAAGAGTCAAAAAAAAAAAGAGAGAGAGAAAAGAGTGGTAGAGGAAAAATTAGAAAAAGAAATGAAAGTAATTCAAGAAAATTAAGAAAATAGTATTAATGACTTCGTAAAAAAAGTACAAAAATCCTGCAGAAAATAACATTTAAAAAAATAAAATTGACCTAATGGTAAAAGAGGAACGCAAATTTTTAAGTTTTATTTAAGGCAATGGGATTAAGTTACTTGCCCAAGGTTACACAGCTAGGTAATTATTAAGTTTCTGAGGCCTGATTTGAACTCAGGTTCTCCTGATTCCAGGATCATGCTCTATCCACTGTAGCAGCAAAATGGGTCATAGGGGAAAAGGTGCAAAATCTTATGGAAGAAAATAATTTCTTAAAAATTAGATTTGGGAAAGTGAATGAGACTTCAAGAAACAATAAAACAAAATCAAATGAATTTTAAAAAATAGAAGAAAATGAGAAATATCTCATTGAAAAACAACTGATCCAGATAATATACCGAGGATAGATAATTTAAGAAGAATTATTATAATATCACATTTCAAGAAATTAGCAAGGAAAACTGCATTTATTTTAATTCCAGAGGGTAAAATAGCAATTGAACTATCCACTGATCAATTCCTGAAAGCCATCCCAAAACAAAACAAAAACTACCTAGAATTTTATAGCCAATTTCTGTCACTCCCAGGTAAGGAGAAAGTATTTCAAGCAGCCAGAAAGAAACAATTCAAACATCATGTAACCTTAATTAGGATCACACAAGGTTTAGTGCTTTTCACATTAAAGAAGTGAAAGAATTGGAATATTATAATCTGGAAGGCAAAGTAACTAGAGTAATAGCTAAGAATCTCTTTCCAGAAAAAATGATTATGATCCTTTAAATTCTTTAATATCCATTAAATAGATATTTAATAAAATAGAGGACTTCCAAGCCTTTCTGATGAAACAAGAAGAGCTAAGTAGAAAATCTGATATTCAAACACAAGACTCAAGGAAAGCATAAAAAAGGTAAACAGGAAGGAACAATCATAAGGGATTCAGTAAGATTAGACTGCATCCCTGCAATAAGAAGATGATGCATGTGACACTTAAGAGTCATTTATCATTCTTAGGGTAGTTAGGAGTGTATATATATATATATATATATATATATATATATATATATATATATATATATATATAGACAGGTTATGTAGGAATGAATTAAAAAAATGTAAGAGAAAGAGGGATGTCCTGAGAGACAGTTGAAAGGAAAGAATGAGGAAGTGTTTTCACATAAAAGAGCCATGTTAGGTAGAATATTATTGGTGAAGGGGGGGAAAAAAAAAGGGAAGTAGCAAGAAACATTGAACCTCATTTTTCATTGAATTACTTCAAAGAAATAAATCTATAAACACACATATTTGGGTATAGAATCCTATCTTCTCCAATAGGAAAATAGAAGGGGAAAGGGTTAAGAGATATAGGATGGGGGATGATAAAAGAGAGGGCAGATTAAGGGAGCCTATGGTCAGAAACAAAATAGACTTTTGGGGAGGGACAGAATAAAGAAAGAGAGAAGGATAAACTGGAAAAAATACTTTGGAGGGAAACACATAATAATAAAATGAAGAGAATGGAATGAGTTACAACTCATAGCAGATAGCAAAATAGTTTAGAAACCAGAATCCAACAGCATATTGCATTTCAAAAAAAATTTGAAACAGACAGATACACATAGAGTAAAAGTAAAGGACTGAGTAGAATCTTATACACTTCAATTGAATTAAAAAGGAGGGAATAGCAAATATGAATTCAAACAAAGCAAAAGAATAAATAGATTTAATTAAAAGAGAGTGGGAAAAATAGCATTTTTTTGCTAAAGGTACCATAGAAAATGAAGTAACATCAAAAAATTTTAGCAAGTTTCTCTGATAATAATTTATTTTCAAATATATAGGGAACGGAGTCAAATTTATTAAAAAATCTCTCAAATGATAAAGGTCAAAGATATGTATAGCCAGTTTTCAGGAGAAGAAATCAAAACTGTCTATAGTCATATGAAAAAATGCTCTAAATCACTATTAATTAGAAAAAGGTAAATTAAAACAACTCTGAGTAACCACCACACACCTATCAAAAACGACAAGAGCTGGAAGGAATGAGGGGAAAATAGATTCCTTAATGAACAGTTGGTGAAGTTGTGACCTAGTCCAACTATTCTGGAGAACAATCTGCAACAATGCCCAAAGGAATATAAAATTGTGGACATAGCTTTGATCCAGTAATACCACTGCTAAGTCTGGACCTCCAAGACACGGGAGAAAAAGGAAAAAAGGAACCAAATATACAAAAATATTTGCAGCAGCTCTTGTTGTGGTGGTAATGAATTGGGAATTGAAGGAATGCTCATCAATTGGTTGAACAAGTTCTGGCATATTATTGATAGAGTACTCGAGGTATAACATAAAAGGGATATGGTTTCAGAAAATAATGGCAAGACCTGAACTGATGTAAAGTGAAGTAAGAGAAACTTAAGAGATCATTAAGCAAGTAACAACTATGTTGTGATGATAATGAGCTGTGAAAGCCATGGTTACTTTAGTCAATGGAATGATCCAAGAGAATTCCAAAGAACTTAATGAAAAAATGCTATTCATCTTCAGA
Organism: Macrotis lagotis; assembly: GCF_037893015.1. Lineage (NCBI taxonomy): Eukaryota > Metazoa > Chordata > Mammalia > Peramelemorphia > Peramelidae > Macrotis > Macrotis lagotis. The sequence continues at coordinate 144,313,231 of NC_133660.1, read as the reverse complement.
GAGAACTGATAAACTCTGAGTGCAATTTGAAATATAATTTTCTCTCTTTTTTGTGATCTTGTTAATATGGAAATATGTTTTGCATGATTTCACATGTATAATTGATATTTTTTTTGCCTTATTAGTAGTGGTGGAGAGTTAGGAGGGAGAAAGAGAATCTGGGACTCAAAATTTTAAAAGTAAAAGAATATTAAAAATAAATAACTCAAACAGAGAAAACTTGCCAGTCTGAATTTACACTCTTATTTTCAGATCTAAAGTGGTTTTGCATCTATTCTTCCACTATCACCTTGACTGACTTTACTTAGGTATTTTTCTATTCCATTGGATTAGTGAGAGCTCTGCTGAAGAGTACTTGTAGAAAGACATATATTGTATGGATAGTTGGTCTAGCACAGGGAATGCAAACAGAACTGCATTGCTGGACCTTTTTTTAGGAACACTCAGGTTTAAATCTAATCCCAAACTACTTTCTAGTAAGTATGTGACTTTAGTTAAGTCTTTCAAGAGGGAACATATCCTGGTAGACAAGAGTTCTTGATTCAGAAGTAAGAAAACTCAGTTTGAATTCTGTTTCTGATAAGTTTCCTATAGGACCATGGGTAAGTCATTTAAGCTATTTTTTAGTTTTCTTATATATAAAAAAAAGAAATAGAAAATAATTCCTGTAGACTTATATGAGATTGTATATGTTGATTATATTTTATAAGCTTTAAATAAATCACTACATACATAGTTAATATTCACCTCCCTTGGAAGCTTTTAGAGGCAGTTAGTTGTTTACAAACAGTTGATGGAGACATGGTTTGAGTGTCAGAAGATCTGAGTTCAAATCTAGCCTCAAACTCTTACTAGTTTTGTGACTGTAGTCAGGTCACCTATCTGTTGTCTGCTTCTGTCTTTCCAGTTGTAAAATGTGGATAATAAAAATATAACACCTACCTCACAGGGTTGTTAAAGGAATTTAATGACATAATACCTTTGTGTATATGCACACAAAGTAGGCACTTAAAAACTTATTTCTTTCCTTTCTTCGTCCCTCCCACCCTGGACCTTATATACCTGCAACAATAGAAAATCAAATTAGACTGCATGACCTATAAGCTCTTTTCAATTATACCTTTCACATTCTGTGACTCTAAGATTGCATAATCTTAGAGTTGTAAAGCATCCTTGTTTAGTCATTTCAGTTATATTTGACTCTGTGACTCCATTTGGGGTTTTCTTGGCAAAGATACTGGAGGAGTTTGCCATTTCCTCCTCTAGCACATTTTACAGATGAGGAAACTGAGGCAAACAGAGATTAAGTGACTAGACTAGGTTCAAACAGCTAGAAGTCACTGATTTGAACTCAGGAAGATGAATCTTCCTGACTCTATCCACTGTACCACCTAGCTGCTCTTAAAGTATCCTGAGGATTCCCTATTCCAAGTCTCTCTCATGTTACATATGGAGTTAAAGATTAGGCTAGCATGCAAGGTCAATTTGCTTTGGTGGAGTTGAAAACCCTCCAACATTATTATTTGTATTGCAAATTTCCTTGGTGTACCAGTCTCTTATTTAAGCAGATTTGCAGAAGTAGATCTATTGTGAATTGTAGTATTGATAACATTGCCAAGCTACAAGATACTTTTCTTTTGAAGTACAATGACTCACCTATTTCATAAGAAAAGAAATCTTTTTTTATAAGTGCCCAATATTCTGTAATCACACAATAAGGATTATATTTTGAAAATATAAAAATAATCAATATGTTTATAATATTTAGTCATCTAATGGACAGTGGATGTAAGCTCAAAGGGTTCAAATGATCAAAGATTTAGTGCTGATAGGTTCCATAGAGATCATTAAATCTAATCCTTTTATTTTATAAATGGGAAAACTGATGCCATGAGAGGTTAAGTGAATTGCCCTTTACTACAAATAATAGAGGTAGAATTTGAACCCCCAACTTTTCCTTATTCTAAAAATCAGTGTGCCATTCACCATATACTACAATGTCTCTGTAAATTTTTTTTCTGGCATTAATTTGGAAAGATGCTGGAACCTTGGTTTCAGTCCCTTCTTTTCACCTTCTCAGCAAATGAGCTACTCACACATTAATCAAATTAGAAAGGGAAAATTCCAAATCTTCTCTCTGGTGTCCACTACATATTTTTAGTCTGATGGCTAAAGAAAACAGCAACTAAGTTACATGATATAATAATTGCCAGTTTATGATGGTATATAATTAAGAAGTTTAAGGAAGAGGAAGAAAGGTTCCAACTCTGAATTTATAGTTGAGCTAGCAACAATCATGTTGCCCTTTAGTGTCATTTTAGATTATGCATGTAAAATTATTTGCAAACTTTTCAAGCTTTAAAAATGCTAGCTCTGATTTTTCCTACTTTTGGGGGGATGGATTTGAAGAATAAGAATCAAGTATGGGATTTTGGAAAATTATAAATTGTAAATACAGTAGATATCTTTATTATAGTAATATTTCTGTATATTCTTCCTGATAGAGTGGACCATAAGAAAGCATCCTGAGAATCAGTATGTGGATATCTTACATGCTATGGTTATTTTTGATTTCTTTCCTGGGGTTTGAGGGGTTGATATTCAAAGGAAAGGTGAACGTAATATTAAGGTATTTCTAGGAAAAATCTTGCTGTTTCCTTCCCTTTGGCCAAATTGCTATGCAGGGAACAATCTACTGTAAATTATATGGTCAGTAACTTGATGTATATGGGTCAATGTATCTTCCCAGAAACTAGTTATCTTAATGAAATTCTCATGTGATTTTCTCATCATTTGTTTTCTTTCACATTAACCCCATGTAGTGTCTGGGGGGATTGATTTAATAATCTTTCAAAATGAATATATTGCTCCCCCAAACAACCCTCAATACTTCCAGTGTTTGGTTTTCTAAGAGTTAGCAACAGAACTTCATGTATTTGAGGAAAGATTATTTTAATGTTACTTTTGAGATTATTTCATATACCAATATACTTTGAAAACCATAAATGGAAGAATCAGAGAATCTCAGAGCTGGCAAGCTATCTAGTACAGTATCTGAAAATAAATTCATTCTCCATCATCCCTCACAGAGGCCATTTAACCTCTGTTTGAAGAACTACAATAGATATTCCACTATCTCCTAAGGCAGGCAATTTCACACTGGAGAAAGTTTAGGTTGTTATGAAGTTTTTACTTATATTCAGCTGACACCTGCCTTTGCAAATATCACCCATTGCTCCTACTTCTCCCTCAGACTAAGTAGTACAAGTTTAATCCCTCTTTGATGTGACAGTCTTCAGATGCAACTTTCTTGTTCCCCTTCTTTTTTCCTAGGATAAACTTTTTCTTCTTCAACTGCATACTAGGCAATCTGGAACTTCCCTCAACTATTTTTCCCAAGTGGATTTGCTAATTCAATCACTTTAGGGTAGTCATAGATATTACAGAAGAGGCCCTTTCATATTTTAGGACCTGATTCAAAGAGGGAACATTTAGGTTCTCATCCATTTGGATGCTGTGCAGGAAATCTTCCCTAACAATGAAGCTGAGCAACACAATATCTCTATATTCTGAGCCTTGATTGATATTGAAGATTGGGTGATTGGTAAACAATGTTCTCTTTATATTGCAGCTGTCAAAGAGTCCTGTTTGATCTTAATACACACATGGGGACAGACTGTCTCTTTTAAAAATCTGACTGATCAATGCTCCTTCCATTAAAAACGTCTCAGAGAGTTGGCTTCACTATATATGATATGTTGAATTTTTCATTTTAGGCAACATATCTTCTAGAACCTTATAAATAAAAATTAAAATGATGTAAAAGAATAAGATATTAGGTTGCAAAAGAATTAAATTGATTTTAAGGAATGCTATGCTTCTTAGCAATTTCAAATTAGAGAAGTTTTATGATTAGTCAAGAAAAAATACCTTCAAATTAGTAAAGCAATCTTCTGGTCTCTCTTAAGCAGCTGTCATCAGGAAATTGCATTGAGACTTTGAAATTAAATTTTAAATTTGCTCATAACTTTTTTTTCCAGTATAGTTCATTAATGTGCATCCTCTCCCATCTCTAACTAGTTTACTTCAGAGGATTTTAGCAAAATATAGACTAACAACTTGAATTAACCTAGAACAATGTAATTAAGGAAGATGGTGTGCAGGTGCATGACCTAGATATTTTCAAATATTCAATTGGGTAAGCTTAAGTATTTTCATGTTTTTCTGCATTAGCAAACAGAAAAAGTGGTTTTGTAGGAGATTCTTTAATCTAAATCTAGCAAAAAGAGATGTGTATCAATATTTGTGGGAATTATCCAGTAGTAGATTATATTAGGCATTGTGCAGTATCAATATTTATTATTGAAATTGGGTCATCTTTGCAAAGTAGGATTTTTTTGGGAAGTGTTCAGGAGAACACAGCAAATGGAATGCTTAAAATTACTGTCAGTTCTACAAGATCATTCCAGGAAATGATACCTTGGGGAGGGAGGAAACCATGATCTTGATAGAAGGGTTTCAAAATCTCTGATGCAAGCAGTCATACAGATGAGAAGTAATGAGAAGAATGGTTACACAATATTTTTTTTATTTTGGACATAAGAAAATGGAAAATGACTAGAGAAAAATCACCCTTGTGGGCAAAGGGCTTGCTTAGAATTTAAATCAACTTGAAACCTCAGCAGGCTAAGTGTTTCATTAATAATGCCTTGGGTAAGTCAGAAACAGAACACCCTGTAATGCCAAGAAATGGTTGGGCTTCTGTCACCATTCTGATCATAAGGACTGATTGACTTACTCTACAATATCAGGAGACTTGTCCAAGAGCTTTCATCAAATCCATCTCACAGAGGTTCGTGACTCTCAAATTCTAAGTTTCTGTTTAGCATTTCATCCTGGTGAGCTATCAGAACTATAACTTTCCATAATGCCATGGAGTAAATTTATTTGTGGGACTGAAGATTTCACTGTAAGGACAATCATTCTAGATGAGGATGGTAATTTCCCTAGAATTTTCTAGACAGAGAATCTTCCTTTCTCCAAAGAAGGTTGTGCAGAAAGTAGATCCTTCCTAAGAGTAGTGCAATGGTGACATGATCAAAGGAATGAAACTTGGGGTCAGTTGTGTTTTAAACCATACAAGAAATAGGGGAAAGGCAGGGTATTGAGGACCCATACACATACAACATCCTGCCTGAGGCAAAACATGGAAGAAGTAAAATGATTATATCCTAATTATGGAGATTTTGATAAAGATTATCATAGATGCCAGACCCAAATGACTGAAAATATACTCTGAGTCTCAGTACTAGAATTTTCTTTACTGAGGACAGACAGAAGGAAGGGGTTCTTATGCATATCTGTTATTGTATTGTTTCTTTCTCATGATCTTTCTTTCTCTTGAGAAACAACATAGTAGAAGAGAAAGAAAAAACTTTAAGTTCAGACACTTGGTTTGAATCTTTGTTCTTTGTGACCTTAGGCCAATCATTTTTCTTTGAGAATTACCATTTTTCTCATTTGTGTAAGGAAGATCAGAATATCTTATTTCACTTCTGTGGTCAGGAATGCAAGTATATGGTAGACTTTATTTCTTGTATTCTGTAAAAGATAATGTCCCTTTCACACTTCTTCCAGTAGAAGTGATCATTGGGCTACTTTTCCCCATGTGGTAGCTGGATGATGGAGGGGATCAAATTGTTAGAAGGTTCTTTGTTTTCAAGCAACAGGCAGGAAGACTGAGACTGTCTCTTGAAGAAGACCTTTACCTCAAGGCCTCAACAAAGACCTTTATCTTAAGTGACTAAAATTCTATATCTCTTTCAATGAGGCTCCCAGGAAGCCCCTGTGGGCCAGGCAACACTAAGAGGCTGGTAGTAGTAAAGTTTGATCCTTGGTATTGAAGAAAAGGGCAATGACCTGTTGGTCACCTTATTCCAGATGGCTTTATTTTAATGAAAACTCTAGTTTGTACTTTCTGTACAACCCTCTTGGGAGAAAACAAGATTCTAGATCTAGGAGATCCTAGAAAACAGACCATCCTCATCTAGAGTGTGATTGGTAGAATTGTCATCATTTGCTCTGGGATTCAGATGCTCTTACTTGTGCAGCTTTGTTGTGCAATGGATAATGTGGTAAATCTAGAGACAGGAAGGGCTGGCCTCAGATGTCTGTTAGTTGTGTGGTCATGGGCAAGTCATTTAACATCTCCTTGCTTCCATTTTGTCAACTGCAAATGGTGATAATAATGGCATTTAGCTCCCAGGATTATTATTAGTAAAAAATGAGATATGATCTAAGAAGACTAAGGTTTCATCTATTAACTTAGCTTTTGATTCACCCAAGTACAAAACCAGTGGATGAAGAACCAGTGACTCTTCTGTCATGCTTTATGCATGCTTTTATATTGTATTCTGTGATGGAAAACATGGAATTTGGGAAGTTGTGCCAACTGAGTCAATGTATTATCCTTGCTTAATGTTCTTTTCATGCTATTGATAAACAAACTTCCCTTATTAATGTTTAGATAACCTACAAGAATTTTGAGTCACTACTACCCCAAACTGAACTCTTACTTACACTGCCTTGAATCAGGCCTGATTAAAGACAGCCTGCTCTAGACAAAATGGTTTCTGGGGAATAAATGCCAAAAATAAACCTATCCTCTCTCTTCAAGAAACTTTCATTCTATGGAGGGAGAATACACATACTATTAAATAAATGAAAAGTAATTTCTAGAGGCAAAAGATACTCACAACTTGAGAGAGTGGCTATCAGTTGCTACTTTCCCTTCTATTGGGGTTAGATCATGAAATTTGCTTTGAAGGAAGTTAAAGACATATTAAGACTCGAAGCTCAGAGTCTTTCCCATGGTTACAGTTGATGAAAAACAGGTCAGATTTGAAGTTGTCTCAGATAACAAAATGTTCTTTCAACATCATCATGTTTCTTCTTTTACTCCTCTAGAATTATTGATAAACCAGGGCATCCAAGGCAACATATTATCTATCTAATAACTAGGTAAAAGAGAAATGATTTTAATTCTGAGTCCTAATGAAAAAAATAAATAACTGACCAGTCTTTCCTGGTGACCTTAAAGTGTGTTCCCCATGTTAAGCTGTCACTGCTCTAGCCTGAGATTTTGAAATGATCCTGATCAAGGAGCTTCCTTCCTTTAGGCAGCAGCTGCCCCTATTTTGTAAAATCAACCACATTTTTCAGTCCCACACTTCCCCAGGCTCCATCAGAGGTGTTGAGTGACTGTGTTAACCTTGATGTGTTTGGGCAATAGAAGAGTCAGTTGAAGTCAATCGCCATTTCCCACAACCCTGATCAACTACAAGGTCACCAGCGGGGGTGTTGATGGACTGTGAGGGACAAGTTGGTCAAGTATCCCTCTTCTCAGCAAATTACTTCCTGCCAGTATAGTGTTAGTAGAACATATTTTAAGTCGCTTCTTTTAACAGCACATATTGGTTGGTGTTGCGTAGGCTTTCTCTATTTTTAAGAGACAGATGGCAACTACCCATTTCTGTACACTGTTATCTCGTAGCTGTAAGCATCAACTTTCCAGGTGGACGGGGCTGTTGTACAGAATGACATTTCACAAAGTTGCTAATTCTCAGAATTGGCAGGGACCTTGTGGTCATTAAGTTCAATTTATATTTCAGCAAAACACCCTCACTAGCATCACTCCTCCACCTGAAGACTTCCTGTTAGAGGAGACTCACTACTTTCAAAGAAAGCTCATCCCATTGTAACACTATCAGAATTGCTCAGAAAGAGTTATTACCATCACTGACAATTCCACACAATGGCACTGCCTGGAGGAAGCTCACAGGTCCTGGTGGAGGCTGACCTTCAAAATGTCATTAAAGATCAACATTGGAAGAGACTTGAGTGAGGGGAAAAACTTAGCCAGTTGTCAGTGACAGGAAAGTATATGACTGTTTTCAGTTTCAGGGAGATTAAGGTCTTATTATTGTTTTTTGCTGACCAACCCCCTTTCCCTATTATGATTAGGTGAGTTTCTCAATGTGAGGTTCTAGGTTAATATGAATAAAGATATTCCCTGCTTAAAAGACAGGTCTTTGAATTGAAATTTTCATTTGGTAGTTACTTTATACTAATAATCTTTTCTAAAAATATTTGTTATGTAATAAAAACATTATTGAAGCATAGGAAACAATATTTGTAACTCAGAGTCACAGAAAGATTAAGGATCACAAGGACCTTCATTAAAAGCTATAATGGTGTAAGAGCTATCTTTTCCAATTCCCTCATTTTACAAATGAAGAAAACAAGGCCTAGAGAAGTTAAATGACTGATCCAATTTGTATGAGGTGATGATGAGTGAAATTAATAGGATCAAAAGAAGGACATACATAATGATTACTATAACATAAATGAATAGACCATGAAAATGTTGCCAAACTCTGAATGATTAATTGTAATAAGCAATCTTGATACCAGAAAACAGATGTTGAAAGATACCTTCCTCCTTTCGGTAGAGAGGTAGAGGATAATGCATGAAAAATGTCACTATGTTTAATTAGATGTGATCACTATATTGGTTGATTTTGATGAACTTTTTTCTTCATTAAAATAAAGGAGTCTGAGAGTGGATTGTATTTATCTGAAAACAGTTATGATAAAGCAAGGTACTAATAAAAACACTTAAAAAATAAAAAAAATCAGTTAACTAAAAATGTCAATCATTCTATAAGCAATGTGAAAACATTAATAGTACTGATATTAACCAACTACTTAATAAACATCAGTCCAGATTTGCTATTTTTATTTAATTACTTTTAGAAGAAACTCTCTCTCATCAAAGTCCTCCTGTAATGAATACATCCTCTTAACAATGATGATTCTTGCATTCTGGAATTGCCTTTTTTTCTTTAATACCTAGGTATTACTATAGTGCTTAGACTATAGTAAATGATTAAACAAATCTTTGTTGACTGACTAACTAGAAAATTGTTAAAAACAGAGGGAAAGCAGCAGTAATACACACCATGGTTCCAAAGTTTCAGATATGTTTCAAGTAATGACCCACTATAACTGCTCCCCATGAAAAGGCATGACTAATGCAGTGAGGTTTATCAGCAGAGGGTTAGCTACCCAGAGAATAGTAGTCACCACTCTGACCCTCCATCCTCATCTGTAAAATAGGAATACTCAATAGCACCAACTTGAGCCAATGAAAAAATGTACATAAACTACTTTGCAAACCATAAAACTGTGTAATTGTAGTTAGTTATTATTGATCCTTCAGGGAAAGAGTTGAAGATACAGAACTGAAAGGAACATCAGAGACCATTCAGACTAATTAGAAACAGAGTCTCAGTTAACACTTGCCCAAAGTCACATAACCAGTAAATTATCTTTTGTTATCTTTTTAATGTTATTCAGATTTGGGTCCTGTTCTATCCTCTTTTATATTTACATAAAATGCCACTTTTTTTGTTTTTATATGAGCCACTCTTTTATATTTAAAATCACTATTCTATTATTCTTTCCTATGTAATCAGCAGACACAGGCTGATTCCAAAAAAGAAATCTTCACATTTGAATATAAACTGTGGGATAAAAGATCTTTTTCTCTAGGATCACTGAAAACATCTTTTGGACAATTCCAGTAGCAGACAGCTTGGTGGGGATTATGACAATGATAACAATTCATGCAACAATAGTGATGATGAGGAAGGAGGGGAAGGAGAAGAGGGAAATTGAGCAGAGTCACAGATCACAATTTTAAGGACCATTAGATAGCATATCTATCTCTCTCTCTCTCTCTCTCAGGTAGAACTAACTCTGAAGAAATTCAGTTTTTGGTAAGGTTTGAAATTATATGCTTTATTCTGGATGTTATAGCATTTGTCCTAATTCATTAAGAAAATAAACTAAAAAGTACATAGGGCTACATCACATTTTGAATTTGTATCTTCAATACATAGCAAAGTGCCTAAAGTTTAATGGATAAATACTTGCTGATTGATATGACAGCAATATATGTTATGTATTATACAAGTATTTTTAAAGTATATAGTATACCTATTTTACTATATAGTATACCTAATATGTATTGCAAAATAGAGATAAGATGCGTATAGATAAAATTACATGAACATGTATACACACACACACACATATATATATACACATCCATCTATACATAAATTCTTATCTATATCTATCTTCCAATCAGATTATACTCCAAAATGTAAGATATACCTGGAAAAGATAGATATTGAGTAGAAAGTTCAAGTGCCTTGGGCCAGAAGGCAGAAGACTAGGCTTAGGTCTTAATGCAAAACTTTGTAATTTTATTCCAAATTTAGTATATACATATGGATTTGGAGAAAAGAGACATGAGACAGTCTCAAATTTAGAAGGAACAGGGCTCATATCCTGCTGCCTGTGACATATATTGCTGATAGTGACCTATCCACATAGTGGACAAATCGTTAAGATAGTAGAGAAAGTGTAGATCTACTTTGATAAAGGGAGATTTTTCATTGGGAGTTCTTTATTCCAATGAAATCAGGGTCTAGTCCAAAAAAATAGTAAGGATTTGAAAACAAGGACCTAAATTCAAAGAGAGACATTGAGAGACTTTGGGTGAGTCCCCTTCATTTTCTCATCTTTAAAATAAGGATCTTTTACAACTCTGGATCATTGATCGTATGAGGGAAGGTAGCATTATTCCATAAAGAAATACATAGCATCTGAAAGGACATAAAATATTAATTAATAAATAAATACCCATTCAATGCAGTTACTGAATTGACTGGTCCCCTTGGTCAATTTAGTCTCAGGATTCTGAATACAGAATGATGACCTGTTTTCCTGGAAGGATTTCCTGAGCCTACTGTGATAAACTGTCCCATTATCTTACTATACTTACTTCTATTAACTGTTCTCAATTGTACTGACTACAAACTTAGGATGTTTCAGTTTTAATGGAGTAGTTGGATAAAGTCTTGCATTTAGAAGTCATTTTATAGATGAGGAAACTGAGGCACAGAAGTGCTGAGATGACTTACCCAAGGTCATATGTAGGCAAAGTGGGTGAACCAGGATTCAAACTCATGTTCTGACTCCAAATTTAAATCACTATATCAATAGCTTTATCTGTTTATATATGACTGAGTTGCCTTTAACCTTTAAATTTTTTTTACTTTTAATTATTCCACTTTTTTCAACACACTAAGAGGCAATATGAAATGGCCTCAAGTAGAAGTCCAAATGTCTCAGGTAGAAGTCCAAGGCGCCTTGCCATAGGATTCTGGCTTCAACAGTTACTAGTTATGTGATTCAGTCTAATCACTTCTTTATAGATGAGGATCTATAAATGGGAGAAAATATTTACCCCAGCCAACTTATGGGTTGTGAGAAAAGAGATTACTAAACTCTAAAGTGTTTTAGAAATGTTGTTATTATTATTGTTTATAAGGTACTGTGGATAGAAAAAAGAAAATGATACATTCCTTGCCCTCCAGAAGTTCAAATGCTTAAAGAAAAGAATTTTGCAGTATTTTCTGAGCAGTCAAGAAACAATTATATTTCAGAGGCAAGCAGGATTTGATATAATTATTGCCTCTTTTATAAACAAAAGCAATTAAAATAATGAAGTATTCACTAACCTTTTCTGTTTTTGTAATACTGTTTACCCTTGTTATCCTTGTTATCCTGATCATGTTGTGTGATCATCGCTCCCCTGCTGGAGAAGTTCTAGTGAATCCCCATGATCTCTAGGATGAAATACAGGTTAAAATCCTTTCTGTAGTATTCAAAGTTCTTTCCCTCTTAACTTTCCAGGCTTATCACACATAATTTCTCATCACCCACTCCTGTTAGATGGGGTGACTTGCTGTCATTTCATCTTCTGTCTCTCTGACTCTGCAAGACAGTTTATCATACCTTTGATGTTCTTCTCCATCTCTGTAGCTTGGAATCCTTCTTTCAAGTCTCATCTAAAGGGCTACCTGCTATTAGAGTCCTATTTTTAATTCCCCATCCTTCTCAATTTCTAGAACTCTTCTTCCCCAAATGACTACACACACACACACACACACACACACACACGATTTGTATTTTGCATTTATCAATACGGGTTCATGTTGTATTCCTCAGTAGGTATTAGCTCCTTGGGGTCAGGAACTATTTCATTTTTTTCTTTGTGTTTTCAGCACCTAGCATAATAAATGACACATAGTCAGAGCTCAATGAATACTAAAGGAATGAATGAAGGACACTCAAGACTGATTAACTTTTCTCCTTAAATAATGGAAAAATCAAGTAGTGTTCTGTTCGTATTATTTTTTGGTTAGCGTTAATTTATACTGAAATAATTCATTGAGGGAACTATTAGAGAAACTACTAGAATGGTGCCTAATCTATCAAAATGTCCTTTGTAATCCTTGTCTCTTTTTCACAAGGTCTCTCACAGCTAGTGATGAATGTTTCAATTCTAACAGGAAATGAAAATGTCAGGTGTGGATTCCTTATTCCCTTTATTCAATCTTCACTCCCTCCTCCATACTCTCACACCTATTACACAAACTATATAAACACATTTCATTTTTCAATATATGTCAAAATCTTCTGCTCAATATGAATTTATATACAAGTATACACATTTTATATATAAATATACATTTATATTTTTCACACATATATACATCTATATATATATATGTGTATAATCTTTCCCCTTTGTTATCTCAGTTCTTTTGCTTTCTCTTTCAACAGTAAAGCCCTTGACAGTTTCAAAAGTGCTCATCATAACAATATCTTCCACTTAAATAATGTGTTAATCCTTTAAGTGTTTTATTTTTATGTACATATTTTATTTGTTTTCTAATTATATACAATAGTAGTTTATATCTACAAGTATTTTATACACATCTCACCTTGATAAAAAGAAAAAGAGGGGGGAAAAAGAAAAAGGTAGAAAGAAAGAATGTGAAACAGATATTCAGCACTTATGTGTCTAGCCTTGTGAAATGCATTGGAGGTGTAAACTCAAGAAAACTCCTCTGAAGTGCTTATATTTTAATGGGAGAAAACAAATAAAAGAGAGGTGGAAATCAGGGAGAGGTTATGTAGAGAGGCAAAGCAGTTGGTCACAAGAGTTATTGAGAAGGAATGTGAGTTAGCATAGCAGGAACTTCTGATGATATGATGCTTCTAAGCAAGGACTAACCATACTCTAGTCAATCAGGCCTAAAAGGTAATACTGCTATTATCTTTATGAAGGTGTGTGATTCAGGAATCATGGTTGCATACCTGGTAAATATCAAAAGCAAGGTATGGATCTAGAGCTCTCATTTCTTTAGCTTTTGGATCTTCCACTACTCTAGGGGCTCTTGAACAGCTTTTGTTATAGATGCCTTTGGTAGTCTGTTGAAGCTTTGAATCCCATCTCAGGAAAATGCTTTTAAATGTGTAAATTAAAATAGAAGAGTTTACAAAGGAAATCAATTGCAATAAAATAATTTCATAACTTTTTTCCATGTGAGTTATCAAACTTCCTAAAATTTATCCACACACCTTAGATTTAGAACTCTTGGGCTATACCATACTATTGCTTTGATAGATATTCTGTACTTTATTCTCTCTCTCCCTTCTCAGGTGTTAGGGCTCCAGTGTCACTCAGAACCTGATAGCTCCAAAAGCTCCATGATGACATAGATTGGATGCATTAATTAATAATCAAGCTATCTCAACAAGGGACCCCTCAAAGAAATACAGGTCTCCTCCTATTGGAACCTGGTCACAGTGAGACAGATCTGATGTCCAGAACCAAGAGACCTATGATGCATAATTTTACTTAGAGCTTAAATAAGCAAGACCTTCTCCTACCCCTTTTCTTTTTTGTTATATCCCTCCTAGTTTCTGACTGTTAAAAAAAATATTCCACTTCTACAAAGGACTTTCCTACTCATGCCTTCCTTTCTGAAAGGACTTTCTGTCTGCTCTCACTATATTTAATAACAATCAAAAATATTTCTTAAACACTTATAATTGTTACCCTAGAAACAACTCTGATAAACTTTATAAATATTTTCTCTTATGTATCTCTTTCCCTTAATCCTAATTCCTCATGCCCAAAATTACTAAACTGTAAACATGTTTAACAAAATTTGTATGTAAATGCTAACCTGACTCTTCCCTGCTGAGGGGAGGGTGGGTGGGAAGGGGAGGGTGGAAGGAAATTTTGTCCTTTGGAAGATGGATGATGAAAGCCTTCATCAGATTTCTGCTGATATATGAAGGAAGACTTGGAAGCCAGGAAGTAGAGATGAGGAGGGAGAGTATTCCAGTATGATCAACACTTGGTGAAAATACAGAGTTGGGCACTGGAATATCTTTTGTGAGGAGCAACAAGGATGTCACCAGATCAGAGTATGGAGATATGGGGAGTAAAGTATGAGAAAATGTAAACTCAGGAGAATGCTAGATTGTGAAAAATCTTTGAATATCAAACAGATTTTATGTTTGATCTTGGAAGCAAAAGGGAGCCACTGGAGTTTACTGGGAAGGGGACAATGGTATTGGAGTCCTGGTCAGATCCTTAGTATAGGAAGATTAATATGGCAGCTGAGATTAACTAGACAAGGAAGAGATTTTGGGGCAGGGAGTCCAACCAGTAGGTTATTACAATAATTCATGTATGAGTTAATGAGATTAGTGGCAGTGTCAGATGAAAGAAGATGGAATATAGTTATATTTTGAAAGATGCTGTTATGAAGGTAAAATTGATAAGACATGGCAACAAATTGTATTAGAGAAGAGAGCAAGAGAGTGAGTAGTTGTAGATAACACCTAAACCTGAATAACTGGCAGAATGATGCCATCCTCCACAGCAAGGGGGAAGTTTGAAAGAGAAAAGAAATCTGTAGTAAAAATAATGAGTTCTGTTTTGGGATTGTTGATTTTATGATATTTACAAAACATTTAGCTTGAGATATTTAATAAATAGTTAAAGGTACAAGTCCTGAGACTAGGGATAAATAAATAGATTGGCAGAAAGATGATGATTGAACTATAGTTACTTATTTATGTGATTTTCCCTCATCCCTGCCATTATAATGTAAACTTGGTGAAGGACTAATTTTGCCCTTCTTTGTGTCCTATGCACTTAGTACAGGATGTAGTAATTGTTGATTGACAATTCCATATTATATTCCTATTATGTGCAGGATTATTCCCTAGCTTCAATAAACAGATAGTATAGGAGATCTAGTTCATCAACCCATTACCTCCCTACTCACTACCTCTTATTTTACAGAAAAGAGAACTGATATACAGATAAGTCACATAATTTGTGGAGATCATAGTTCAGAAGGGCAGAAATCCATTCAAGTTTTAAAATCTAATTTACTTAAGCTTAGGAAATTGCTTAGAATTTTAAATTTTACTGGGAAAGTGAGTTAGGAAGTGAGTTAGGTTTTTTTTTTTCTTTTGGTCAACCAGGGTTCTGTATTATTTAACTCTGACCCTAGAAACTGAAGTCTGGTTGGGAAGTTTGGGCTTAAAGGTCACTCAACTGGCAGAATGGGAATTACCTACAGCATCATTTATTTCTCAAAAAGAGTGCTAAAATGGGATATAATCTGAAATTAAGGTAAAGCTCCAGGTCAGACATCATACAATTTTCTGCCCTAAAAATAGGGTGTCAATGTGTTTGCCTATGTTTAGTGGTTAAATATTATGTTGTTAAATAGAATATCCTTATTAATACTTTGCTGGGCTAAAGTAGCAATTTTATTAAGCATATGAGTCTTCAAATTCTGATTAACTGTAGGATTCATTAAGAGGACAAACTTTATATAATCGCGATCCCCTGAAAATAAACATGAAATACTTGAATACTTAGGGCAAACAGCAACAAGAAGATGTCCTTTTCCTCTTGCTTAGATGTCATGTCTTCCTGGTGGAATAAATGTCTAAAAATAATCCTCCTTCATCTCTTAATTGAGTGTGCATGAGCCTATGCTATAATTGGTATTCTGATTACACTCAGATTCCTCATCATACCCATTTTTGTTTCAATACTGTCATTACCATAGTTTTACATTATCATACTTTAAACACTGTGATATATGCAGGTGAGAGCTATAGGAAACAAATGCTTGAGACCTGAATTTTTTTTTTTTGATTCGAGGGAGGTGATAGGAAGGACATTCGATGGATAAATATATTAATAGTAATGTGATTTTGACTTTCATCGATGCAAAAAAAGCTTTAAATGATTCCATACTTTGGAAGTTCAGGATATGAGTTTGTATCCTGTCCTTTTAAGGGATTAGGTTTTTCTCCTTCAATTGGCCTTGTCTCTGATGTTCTCTAAATCACAGTTCAGAAAATAACTCATGAACATTGACCCTTGGGTGATAGTTTTTCATATATATATATATATATATATATATATATATATATATATATATATATATATATATATGAAAAGGAGGAATCTTCCAATTTGGGTAGGATGAAGAGTTAGCTCCACTGCTTATATCTGTTTTTGAGAAGGAAAGAATTGAGAAATTGCTCTTAAACTATAAAGTTTCTAGCAGTGGATGAAGGCTGATGAGAATTGATTCCAATTTAGGTTCATGAACTTCTTGCCTGAAAGTTTGTTTTATCTTAAATATGGAAAAGGGGGAAAATAGAAAATTGAAGCTAGGTTGAAAAGTGAGTTGCTGGTGCAGATGATGAGGCAGTAAGTATAGGCTATTCCTATTAGTGGAGAGGAAAAAAAAAGAGAATAATAGATTGAGGGGAAATCAGAATCAAATAAATTCCTTTTTTTGTCTTTTTCCTTTCCTCTCTTTTTCTTTCTTCTATTCTCTCTCCATCTCTCTCTTTCTTTCTGTCTGTGTCTCTCTCCTATGCTTTTTCTTTCTCCATCTATATTATGTCTAACCATCACTATATTAATATTTGGCTCTAATATGATGTAGTAAACTCCTTCCATCTATGCAGTTCAACAATTAGGGAACTAGTCTAAAGCTCAATAATTGTATAGTTTCCTGAATACTGAGATTTTGAGTAACTTGTTCATGAATATCTACTTGTATGTATATAAGTCAGGGCTTGAACCCCAACTTTCCTGGTTTTTTTAGGCTCTCTATCCAGTACATCATTATGTTGTACATACAAAATGTCTCTCTTAAGAACTTTGGAATTGATTGCACAGCTTGGGAGAGCTTTCCGTGCGGAGTGGGGTGGGGGGTGCCCTGGCCCTGCCACTGTTAGAAGACCTCCTGGCATGACCATCATCATCAATGTGGATGCTGTGCTCTATGAGCTCAAAGAAAACATGAGATGCTTAAGAGTAACCATCCAGGTGTTCACATGGACTACTTGTGTTGATTTGTGGTAGAGCCTTGAGAATTTTTATTGGTCAGATTAGTCACAGTCAGACATACTATAACTTATATCTAACATAGTGATGTCGTTTTGGTGCTCTTCAATAACGAAGCACAAGCACAAGCACCAATCATGCCATGCATACACATGGGTTTGTGTGTGTATGTGTGTATATGTATATGTATTGATATATACATATATATATATATATATATATATATACATATGTGTGTATGTATATATGAAATGGAATTAGGTGGCTTCATAAAGGAATGCAAAAATAATGACTAAAGGATTGATATACAGAAATAGAAATGCACCATTCACATACTTATAGCATACAGTTTTGAGAAACTCATTTGATGTTTGAAGAATATGACCTTTTTAAAGTAGGACTCCTCCCATCTGTGCTGATAGTTTCTGGAACCTAATAGCTTTCAGTTAGCATTCTTATATAACTATACCTAGACACATCTATTTTTGGAAGTGTAGTCAATTTGGGGTAAGTTATGATTCAAGGTATTAGGGTTAAGTATCACATAGATAGTGATTTATAAACAATTTTCTGAATAAAATTTATTCTTTTAGTAGTATTCAGCTTGTTAGGGAATAATAATTAAAAAAACACAATGGTAGTGCCTTTGGGCTTCAGTGATGATATTTCCCAGATCAGCGGGCAAGAAATTCAAGGACAGATGAAGAGACATTATTGAAACAGTCTAGATCATCCAGGGGAGGGAATAAATCAATCCTTACAGGTCAACCCACCTCTTCATAAACTTATTAACTCCTAAATGCCAATGTATCATATTTTGGTTTTGATAATTCATGATAAATTGACATGACACAAGATGCTTATGATGACCAATATATTCTAAAAAGTTGAACAGTTCCATAAAAGAGCAAACTCAGAGAAAATAATTTTTAAAAATTTCAATAGCAGAATCCAAACTTGATTTTTGTTTGTTTTCCTTTTAAAATGTGATAAATAACCTATAAACCAATCATTATATCATCTAGGAAAAATTGAAGATTTGTGCTATTTGTTATGAAAAAAAAAACACCTGACAAGTATGACTTTTCATTTCAAACCAAACCTCAGAAGACCTTGATTCAGATAATGGCTCTGCTATTTTTTTTCCTATGACCGCCAGAAGTTACTTGAAGTTACTTCCTATGACTTAAGCTCTGAAGTCTTCTATTTCCACATTTGGAACATTAGGAGAGCTGAACTATAGTCAAGAAGAGAATAGCATGATTTGTTGACAAATAAAATTAGTCAAACATTTTGGGAACTTCAATAGTAGACTCTTTGCACATTTTAGAATTTGAAAACTGGAGACATTGCAGACTGAGAGCTAGCTGTGAAGTAGTCCCCTGTATGAGGTGTTGGGGGGGAGGAAGGCATTTCTTTCTACAACCCCCCCTCAAAAAAACTCAATGGTCATAAAAAACTATGTCTCTTACCAAGTAGAGAAGCACTTCATCTGCTGTTAGACAAGACAAATACTCAGAGACAGCCATCAAAGGGAAGAAATGGTTTCAAGGAAAATGTTCCCTGGCTGAAGACTAAAATCAGACTATGGAAAAGAGCATGTCCTGAAACTTCCACTGAGTACAACGCTTAGCAGAGATGTCACACAAAAGGGAACTGTGTGAGACATCTATAGAGACATAAAGGATTTCTAGGACCTAATGTACCCACAGTTATTGTTGTCTTTGGATCATCTACATTTCCCTCTTAACCACTGTGCCCTCTAGGTATATATTTGAAGGGAGAGTATCTACTTATAAAGAAGGAGATGTTATCTAATTATTGTCCTTACTCTGCCAACTGAATAAATACCTTTGATGCAAACTAATTTAATCTACTAGATGACTGTTAATGGGAAAAACTTCAAAGGAGTCTTCTGACCTATAGTGTTAAGAATATAATTTCAAGGGATCTGTATTAGATTCTAGAATCCTGAGAGTAGCAGTGTCCCTTGGGACTCAGCCAGTAAGTGTAAATGCAAATTGGGGAGTGTTCCAGAGAAGATGTTATACTATAAAGATGTTATACTTTTTTCTTCAGGGCAGTTAGGTGGCTCAGTGGATAGAGCACCGACCCTGGAGTCAGGGGGACCTGAGTTCAAATGTGACCTCAGACACTTAAAAATTACTTAGCGGTGTGACCTTGGATAAGTCACTTAACCCCCATTGCCTTGCAAAAATGAAAAAAAATATTATTTCTCATAAGCTCTGTCAATCTATATATTATGGTCAGATCATAGTACTGTATATGGTAAAGTAAATATGATCAATGGAAGAGAAGTTACTTGAGCTTTCAAAAATATCGTAGGGGGAGTTCTTACCATAAAAGATCATGGGACATTGATTTGATCAGATAAACTATTTTATGTTTTCATGATTTGATTAGAGTTGTCAGCTTTTTTAAAAAATATGGAATATTTGATTGCTGATGCCTAAATTTTGATTTGCAGAGTCAGGAGTCAGGAAAGAGCATTCTAATGGGTAGATGATGACACAATGATGATCATGCCAACTCTCAGAAGTGAAAGGGTTCATGTGATGATACTGACTATGATGATACTAATGTTATCATCATTATTATTATTACCACCACCTCCACCAATAATAATAATTCACATGGATATAGTAGCTCCAGTTTCTGTTCACCAAACTGGTGATGTGGGAATCATTATTATTATTATTATTATTATTGCCCCCATTTCACAAATGAGAATACTCAGATGCAGAATGTTAAGTAGTTCTAAAATGTTTAATAATTACTAAATATAGGAATTTGTATTTGAAATCCAGTGTCTCCTGTTCTTTCCTCTATGTTTCATAGTAGCTAGGTGTGATGATAGTGATGCTGTGCTTTGCATAAAAACTTGAGGAGTAATCAATAAGTTTTACTATGATGAAAGGTTGTTTCTTGGTGACAACTAACTTAAAATATTTGTAAAATCAGTCCAAGAACCATCATTGACATGTTTTCTTTAGAATGTCAATTACAATTGTTTAGATTCATCACTACTTTTTAAGAATAATTCTGGTATTATTTTTCACATATATTGCATATATATATATCTACACCCAGACACTCATACATACATAAATAAATATGATGCATATGTTAAAATCATTCAGAATTCCTTGATAGTTGCAAAATGGAGATAATTTTCCTTGACAGTTCTCCAATTATTAATAGCCATGCAAAGCATTAAACAGAGACATATGCTCACCAAAGCTACTTGCCACTTTCAAGGAGGATACCTAGTGTCGATTCCAGATGGAAGAAGGATTCCCTATGGATGATGAGGTCCTCCAGATGCTCTTATTTGTGAATGATGTGGTGCTTATCGAATGAAGACTTTATACACTAGAGAGCCTCTTAAATAAGTTCCAGATTCACTCAAAAGAGTTCAGTTTAATTATTCAGGTTGGAAAAACCAGATGGATAAAGAGTACCCATTTTTCAATATATGGATATGATCTATTAATAATTATATCTTGGACAGACACTGAGGATTAATCAATAAATTTGGCTCAGAATTTAATGGGAGAAAGAAAATAAAGATTTAATACACTTGGAAAATTGTAGTTTGTGACCTCCAACTTTTTTCTTAAAACAAAGAAAATCAAATATCTCTTACCATTACTATTCTGGTAAAGTCATTTGTTAGTGAACCAAGGGATTCCAACAGTCCATGAGAAACTGAACTGGGTTATGTACATGTGTAAAAACATTTAAGAAAGCATTACCTTAAAAACTAGAATAGATAAAATAGTAAAAGAGGTTCAAAATCATAATGAGGAAAAGAATTCCTTAAAAAAGCAGAATTAACTAAATGCAAAAAAGACCCAAAAATGCACTGAAGAAAGCAACTTAAATTGGAAAAGGAGGTACAGAAGTTCATTGAAGAAAATAATTCCTTACAAGTTACAATCAAGCAAATGGAAGTCAATGACTTTATGAGAAATTAAAAAAACAATATTACAAAACTAAAAGAATGAAAAAATAGAAGACAATATGAAATATCATATTGGAAAAGCAACTGAATGGGAAATAAATCCAGGAGAGATAATTTTAAAATTATTGAGCAACCTTAAGGCCACAATCACAAAAATGGAGTCTGAATATCTTAAGAGAAATCATCAAGAAAAACTACCCTGATAACCTAGAACCAGAGTAGGTAATTGACATTGAAAGAATCCACTCATCATCTCTTTAAAGAGCTCCCAAAAGAAAACTCCTAGGAATATTAAAGACAAATTCTAGAGCTCCCAGTCAAGGAGAAAATATTTCAAGCATCCAGAAAGAAACAATCCAATTATACTATAAATAGAGAATGACATGTATTAAGAAGTACAAATGCATCATTAAAGAGAATGGTACAAAAAATGAAGTGGTCCAGTTATGTGGTGAGAACTCAAGATAACAGATAAGCAGCATCTATACTATGTTTTACTCATGTAATTATCAATACACTGAATGGTCTTTAGTATGTTAGACTTTGAGTGAAGTGTTTATAAAGGATTATGCGTAAATATTGAAATTAATGGGAAAATTAAGGTGGTTTGCTTCATATTTCCTGTTGATATGTTGATTCTGTGCTAACACACATTTTACTTTTGTAACAAGGTATGAATAAATCTGTACTTTGTCATGGGATTGAAATTCCTGGGATTATATGATTCTTACAGCTCTATCTCAGGGTACTTCCTTCTGGCCTTATCCTTGCTTACCACTTTGCCACCCTTTTGAGAGGGTTTGGATTCAGAGGCCAGGTATCATTCCTGTGATTTTCAAGCACCATCTTCATACTGTGGGGAATGTATTCCTATTGAAATACAATATCAATGTTTGTGAAATTCCAGTATAGAAAGGGGTCCCTTACATCCTTCTGGGCCCTGATAAATTACTTAGAAATATAACTTTGTCTAGGTGCCTTTGGGTATGAAAATAGTCTGATAGGACCCCAGGGGTCATGGATATACCATAAAATTGTCTAAAGATTTACAAAGCACCCTTGTTAGCCTAATTATCTTGTTGTATCTGTTAAATTCCAGGACTGCCTCTCCCTTCCCCAGATGTGGCTGGAACCATAAGATAGTAAATTTCACTCCCTCAAACCTGTGGGAAGCCTGTGAATTCCTGACTCCCTCAATCTCAGAAAATATGTTCAAAAATTACACAAAGACCCTGACCCTTTTCCACCCCTATCTATATGGAATACTACGTTTACATGTATTTATGACAAGACAATATATCTGACTGCTGTCTTTGCTTCTGTATCCTTCTTGCTCTCAGTACCCATCCCAACACTATAAAAGCCCTATCCCCTGAACACTCAGGTACTGTCTGATTTGGGTTTGCTTCATCCCCAGGCAGTCCCTTGGAAATAAATATCTCCAAACTTATCCAATTCTTTTCTCTGTCTCATTTTTTGGGTTTAGCACTATCACCTCAAAGGAGGTGATAGGAAGGACATTTGTGGTGGCAAAGAATTGGAAATTGAGTGAATGTCCATCAGTTGGGGAATGGCTGAACAAATTGTGGCATATATACATTATGGAACACTATTGTTCTATTAGAAACTAGTAGGGATGGGAATTCAGAGAAGCCTGGAAGGATTGCCATGAACTGATGCTGAGGGAGAAGAGCAGAACATTGTATACCATAACAGCACCATGGAAGTGATGATCAACCTTAATGGGCTTGCTCATTCCATCAGTGCAGTAATCAGGGACAATTTTAGGATATATGTGATGGAGAAGATCATCTCTATCCATAGTTTAAACAAAGACCAAAAAATTATTACCCTCAATTTTTTTTAGGAAGTTGTCTTATGTACTACATAATTTTGTTATCTCTTAATATTTCATTTTTTCCTCAAGGATATGATTTTTTCCTCTCAAAACATTCAATTTTGATAA
Organism: Macrotis lagotis; assembly: GCF_037893015.1. Lineage (NCBI taxonomy): Eukaryota > Metazoa > Chordata > Mammalia > Peramelemorphia > Peramelidae > Macrotis > Macrotis lagotis. Next base: position 144,289,900 of record NC_133660.1, on the reverse strand, counting down.
ATGCATAGCATGGAAACAATGTAAAGATTATGAGATTGACTTGTGGGGGGGATGGAGGGAAGGGAGGGTGGAGGAAAACTTGTAAAATTCAAAACCATCAAAAATGATAGGAATAAACTACTATTGTATATAATTGGAAAACAAATTAAATATGTGTATAAAAATGTAGGGATAAAAGGTTTTCCTAAAATCTGTATGTCAAAAAGAAATACTCTCTACCAAATATTCATCTATTTCATTCCCAAAGACTTATTTCTCACTGAAGTCAAGAAAACTTACTGCTCTAGGGGTGGAAAATGACATATTTTTATTGGTGGTAGAATTTTCTGGAAGAAAAATTATTTCTCTGATAGGAATTGATTCCAAACAAGTGACAATATTTTGTGATGCTTTAATTCTGTATCTTGATCTTCAAGGGAAAAAAAATCAAAAAACAGAAAAACATAACAATCAAATGAATGATTTTTAAAAATGGAAGTGATTTGGAAAAATGGGAAAACTAAGGCAAATCAAGAAATATAAACCTCAGAGGACTGCCAAAGAAATCCACACAATTTTGGGATATGACAGTTTTTTTCAAAACTATCTCCTTTGTTTTTATGATTCTTCTAGCCTCAATCCATTAGTAAATACTCTTACTGATTAATCTTGCTGAAGTGTTATTTTGCATATGTTGCATCCCAGGACCAATACCTTCAATACCTTTCCAAGGCACTAGAGAATAAAGTTCAAACTCATTATTCAGGTATTCTGGGCCCTCTTCACTTTGATTCAGGGCCTTCTTCTCCTCATGAATCCTCCACTCCTCCCATTCAATCTCCCCTTTGTCTCTTGGTCATTCTTTGCCATTCCTCTAGACCAGAAAACAATGCATTGCTTCCTACTTAATACTTGAATTGGTCTTTTTTCTTGCTTTAGAGTCCAGGTTAAGATCTGTGTCTTTACCTCTTGACCATTATAACCTCTTTCTTCTGAACACCTAAAGGAGAGCTTTATGGTTCATATCATCTTTGGTATAAACATAAGCTACACTGCATTGTTACTTTTGCTTCCTTAGAGGCACAGCAAGTATAGCTCTGCATTTAAAAAAAGTGAAGAAGCCCTGAATTCAAAATCATCCTCAGACACTGATGTAAGGGAAGATGAAAAGAATTTGAATGTATTAGAAAGAATTTGGGAGAAGATATAAATTGACTCTTAATATGTAAATTGAAATAGAGAATTATGATTATAACAGAAATAATTGTAATCTTGGGGACCCTCCCCATTCTTAAAGTACTATTGTTTAATGTAAAATTTGTATCCTGATCTCCTTGGGCTTTACCCTTTCCTTAATTCTGGGTCTAGTAAGAGAAAGGGAGTTTACCTTTTACCCCCAGATGTGAGGCAAGACATTAAAAACCTGAGCTGGACTACAGTTCAGGGCCAGCTCAGTCTTCTTTGACCATGATCCAGCCAAGGCTGCTTGGCTATTCTTTTATCTCTCTCTCTCTCTCTCTCTCTCTCTCTCTCTCTCTCTCTCTCTCTCTCTATCTCTCCCCATAGCCCTTCCTAAGTCTTGTAACATTTTAAATAAATTTTTGTTTTATTTCCACCCATGCTTTCCCAGTCTGAATAATGATTCTTCATAGGCAGAACTGAACTCAAGTAGCCAGCACCTACAATACTAGTTGTAGGTATGACCCTATATAAGTCACTTGACCTCTGTTTGCTTTGGTTTCCTCACATGTGAAATTTGGATACAGAAAGTGCCCATCTTTAAGGGTTGTTATGAGGTTGAAAGGAGGTAATATTTGTTAAATTTAGTAGGTATTATATAAATGCTTATTTCCCTTTTTTCCTGTCTCCTCAGGCATGTAATAAGTTCCCTGAGAGTAGAAATGATGTCTTGATATCTTTCTGGAAGTGTCTGCATAGTACCTAGAAATGATAACACCACATATCCAAGGGCCTATTCTGAACATTCTTGAGGAGGCTGTGGACCTGATGTGCAATTGAGTTCCTTGCCCTCACTCTACATAGATTCTATAAAGGGTATCAAATCTATGTATTGGTGAGATCAGAAATATAGACCATGGGAAGTCAGAAAGGAGGACCTGTGGTGATTGGTGAAATCAAGGAGACTTACTGCAATAAATTTGACTTGAGGTTCTGAGAATGGTTTCCTAACCATTCTTAGGCTAAACTATTTAGTAGTCTAACAAGGATAAAGAACAGACTACATAAGGGAATGGGAGATGGGGGTGGGAGATGCAAAGAAAAGCTATAGGGGCAGCTAGGTGGTGCAGTGGGTAGAGTATCAGCCCTGGAATCAGGAGAACTTGAGTTCAAATTCAACCTCAGACACTTAATACTTAGCTGTGAGACCATGAGCAAGTTATTTCACCCCATTGCCTTTCAACAAAACAAAAAGGGTATAGAGACATTGCTAGAAAGGAGATTGCTAGAAACTAGGCAAATCAAGATAGGATTCTTGTAGGAGATGGCATTCATGCTGATCCTTGAAGCAAGGCAAGGAATTCTAATAATCTATTCTAAGGGGCGAAGAAGAATATGAAGTGATGTGCTGGGACCAGTTTGAACCAAAACCAAAATTCAGCTGTTCAATATTTGGTATGAGGATATAATCTTTAAAAATTTGAAAAATACCCCAAATTAAAGCTTTATTTATTTTGTTTTATGGTTGTCTTGAGAAAATAATGAAGAAAATGTTAATACTGCAAATTAAATTTAAAAAGTGTACTGTATATTCTTCCCCCTCAATCCCCCAGCATCAATGTGGAGGTTACTTAATAATTAGCAGTTTAAACTTTAAAGAGAACATTTCATATATGGAAAATGGATTATGCAAAGGTCCAGGAATTAGAGATGGAATTTTGTGTATGGGAAAAACAAAGAAATAAGCACAATTATAATACAGTCATCTTCTATAGTGTGTACCATTGATGAGCAATGTAGGGACCCTGGACCCAAATAATGAAAAGCTATAAATGTGATACATAGAGTTTGAAGTTTATTCTAGAAATAGGGAATAAATATACCTTTCTGAGTAGGGGCGTGAGGAGAAGGTTAGATTTGTGTTTTAGAAACATCACTTCAGAAACTCTGTGGAGAGGCAGAATGTTTTTCAGTTTGTCTGAATCATAGTGAACATGAAAGACATTCGTGTTCATTGGTGTTCATTTTGTTTTTGTTGATGAATACTATTTGAAATTATACAAAGATTTCAATCATATGAGATATATATACACACTTTGTATTCGATGATATTTCACTATAGATAACATAGTAATGAAAATATCATGAGTCATTATTATCTTGACTTTGACTCTTGGCAAAATAATGTAACAATGACTTTTATTCCATAGAAGACTCTGGTTTATCTTGTCTATTCAACAGGATGTTTAATCTGTAACCACTCCTTTTTCTTCTAGTTGATACCCTTTCCTTTTTATTCTTTTCTGGAACTTGCACCTAAATTAATATTTGATGAAAGCATAGATGACATGCTATGAAATTTTCAAATGATTCAAAACTAGGAATTATAATCAACTATAACAGAGTCAGGATCCCAAAAGTTTCTTTAATAGTCTGAAAATGGGGGGAAATATAATGAAATAAATTTATTAAGATAAATGCAGAAAGCTACAATTATGTTGCCAAAAAACTGAAGGAGGCAGACCCAAGATGGTGGAGGGAAGGCAGGGACTTGCCTGATCTCTTCCCCAAATCTCTCCAAAATGCTTGTAAATAATAATATTAAATAAATTCTAGAGTGACAGAACTCAAAAAAGGGAATAAAACAGTTTTCCTGTCCAAGAAACTTAGAAGGTTGTCAGGAAAGGTCTGTCACACAGTGTAAGAGTAGAGCACAGTCTAACCCTGGCACCAGCAAACCAGAAGTAGACCTTGGGAGGCGTTGGATCAGCTGCTGCAAACAGATATTTCCTGAGCTTTCAGATCCCATATAAAAAGAGGGTTGGAAGGTGATTACAGGAGTCTCCTTGCTAGCACTGAGGAATCTGTTGTTTTATCTATACGTGGACCTGAGTCACAGTTCAGTAACACATGAGAACTTATGTTACAGAAAGCAGGGACTCTCATCACAAATCCAGGATAAATCCTCTGGTCATTTCTGGACCAGATCCCAGGCCAGAAGAGTCATAAATACATCCCCTTAGATCATATCACCTTGGAAGAACTGAAAACTTGTAGATTCCTAGACATATTTCAGGAAAGAACTGCACAAAACCTTTGAAGTTTGGTAGAGTGTGCTAACAGGGAGTAGAGATCTACTTGAACAGGAAGTTAAAATCAAGTCATAGGTTGGGAAAATGATCAAACAATAAAACTGGTCATAGAAAGTTACTATGGTGATAAGGAAGATCAAAACACCTACTCAGAAGAAGTTAACAAAGTCAAAGCTCTTGTACCCAAAGCCTCCAAGAAAAATATGAATTGATATTAGGTTATGAATAACTCAAAAAGTATTTTAAAAATCAAGTAAAAGAAGTAGAGGAAAAATTGGGAAAAGAAAGGAGAGTGATAAAAGAAAACCATGAAAAATAAATCAGTAGCTTGCTAAATGAGATGTCAAAAAAATTTGCGAAAGTATTACTTAAAAACTAGATTAGATCAATTAGTAAAAGAGGTTCAAAATGATGAGGAAAAGAATTCCTTAAAAAAAAGCAGAATTAACTAAATGCAAAAACAGACTCAAAAATACACTGAAGAAAGCAACTTAAATTGGAAAAGGAGGTACAGAAGTTCATTGAAGAAAATTATTCCTTACAAGTTACAACCAAGCAAATGGAAGTCAATGACTTTATGAGAAATTAAAAAAACAATATTACAAAATTAAAGAATGAAAAAATAGAAGACAATATGAAATATCATATTGGAAAAACAATTGAGTGGAAAATAGATCCAGGAGAGATAATTTTAATATTATTGAGCTACCTTAAGGCCATGATCAAAAAAAAGGAGTCTGAATATCTTAAGAGAAATCATCAAGAAAAACTACCCTGATAACCTAGAACCAGAGTGGATAATTGACATTGAAAGAATCCACTGATCATCTCTTTAAAGAGATACCCAAAAGTAAACTCCCAGGAATATTAAAGACAATTCTAGAGCTCCTAGTCAGGGAGAAAATATTTCAAGCAATCAGAAAGAAACAATCTAATTATTGTAGAGAAGCAGTAAGGATAAGGTAAGATTTAGCAGTTTTTACATTAAAGGGGCATAGAGCTTGGGATATAATATTCTGGAAAGCAAAAGAAAATTAGAACCAAAAATCAACTACTTACAAAAATTGAGTATAGTCTTTCAGGGCAAAAGTTGGACATTTAATGAGTAGTGGACTTTCAAACTTTGCTGATGAAAAGACTAGAACTAAACAGGAAATTTGATATTCAAATACTTGACTCTATTGAAGCATAAAAAGATAAATAGGAAAGGTAGATCAGAAAGGACTTGAAGATGTTGTAATGTTTATATTCTTAACATAGAATGCAACTGGTAACTCATGAATTCTCTCATTTATTAGGACAGTTAGAAGGAGCATATATAGACAGAGGGCACAGATATGAGTTGCGTTTGAAGGGATATCTTAAAAAAATAAAAGGTTGTAAGAGAGGAATTTCCTGGGTGAAAGGGAAAGGGGTAGGGTAAGTTATCTCACATAAAAGAGTCAAGAAAAAAAAAACTTTGCAATGGAGTGGAAGAGGGGGGATATGAAGGAGAGTGAATGAACCTTATTCTTATCTGAATTGCTCAAAGAAAGAAGAACATAACACACTCCATTGGGTATAGAAATCTATCTTAGCCCACAGAAATATAAGAGGGGAAAGGAGATAAGAAAAAGATAGGGGATGGAATTAGGGCAGATTGGGAGGGGTAATTCAGAAGCAAAAAACTTTTGAGAAGGGACCTAGTGAAAGGCGAAAGAATGGAATAAATGGGTTGGATGTAGGGAAATAGAATTAGGTATTGTAACAAAAAAAATTTGCAGCAAATTTCTTCGAGAAAGACTTCATTTCTCAAACATAGAGAACTGAGTTGAATTTATAAAAAAATTATTCCCTAATTGTTATATGTTCAAAATGATATGAGCAGTTTTCACAAGATGTTATAAATGCTATGTTTTAACTCATTATAGATAGAAGAAATGCAAATTAAAACAATTCTGAGGTGTACTACCTTATATCAAATAGATTGGCTAATAGTACAGAAAAGGAAAGTGGCAAATGTTCAAGGGGATACAGGGAAAATGAGACATTAACACACTTATGGTATGGAGTTGTGAACTGATTCAAACATTCTGTAAATCAATTTGGAATTATGCCCAAAAGGTTATATAACCATGCCTATCTTTTGATCTAGCAATGCCACTACTAGATTTGTGTTCCAAAAGAGATGGAAAACATAAAAAGAAAAAGTACCTATGTACAAGGATATTTAAAGAAACTTTTTCCTGGTGGCAAAGAATTGGGAAATGAGAGAATAACTGTCACTTGAAAAATGGTTGAACAAATTGCTCATGGGATTTTGATGGAACACTATTTGGTTATTAGAAATGATGAGGAGGATACTCTCTGAAAAAACCTGGAAAGAATTACATGAACTGATGGAAAGTGAACTATACTGTATCCAAAGTAAGAGCAATAATGTGGATGACTAGCTCTGAATGACTTAGCTTTTCTCAGCAATACTGTGACCCAAGACAACTCTGAAAGACCTATGATTAAGTGTTATGCAATCCCAAAGAAAGGGCTGCTCATGTCTGAATACAGATTGAAGTATACTTTTTTTTTTAACATTTTTCTTGAGGTTTCTTTTTTGTATGTGGGGATTATTTCTTTCATAACATGGCAATTATGGAAATGTTTTGCATGAAGATGCATTTATAACTTATGTCCAATTTCTTGCTTGTCAATGAGGGGGGTATGGAGTAGAAGGGAGGGAGAGAATTTAGAACTCAGAAATTTTAGAAATGAATGTTAAAATTGTTTTCACATGTGATTGGGGAAAACAAAATACTAAATTTAAAAAAAGAAAACGAAAAAAAGAAAAAACGATTAATTATAGCATTGGGATGATATTGTTAGATAGATTAAGTTTTGATCTCCCTGTCAGATATGTGTGTATGTGAGTGTTTGTATATGGATAAATGTATAAAATGGGTGCTTATATGGCATTCAATTTCATTTATATGAGACTGTTCATATTGTATTGTGTTCTGGAATCATTTTAGCTAAATGTTTGTCTAGCATTTCTGCAAGCTTTTACAGGCCATTAGACCCTACTGACCACCTATATATTTCCAGGAATATTTTGGATATAGTTTATGGAGCTATCCTAGACAGAAATTTATCAGGTATTTGGAGGAAGTTCAGATAGAATGTTGATCAAATATTCTAGTGGTTTGAAGAACTCTGATGGAGAGCTAATAGTCTGTATAGGAGAACTAAGTTTCAAATTTCAGTTTCAGCTGGAATTAAGGGCCAGTGTAATAAGATGAAAGATAAAAAGAATAAATAGTAATATGGGACTTTACTCTTAATAGAAATTTAAAATTTATATCTGAAAGACTTATAAGATCATAAATTTTGTGCTGATAAGAACCTTAGAGGTCACTGAATCCAACCCCTTTATTTTATACATGAGAAAAAGGAAGACCCTCAGGTTAAGAAATTTGCTCACGGTTTTAAAAAAAAAGAAAGAGGGAAATGATAGACCCGGGATTTGAATTTGGGTACTCCTTGAGTTTAGGGATCAATCTTCCTTAACAGACTTCATTCTGTTGATTATCTCCAGCCTATCCTGTCTGTCTCATTTGTATATAACTATCTGTTCCATTTGGATGGTGACCTCCTTGAGAGCAAGGACTCTTCATCTTTCCCTGTAGCCCTAATATTTAATCCAGTGTCTGCTGTATAGCAGGTACCTATGTTGTCTGTCTTGCTTATTATTTGTACACTAAACACAGAACTGTGGAACATAGTTGGAGCTTAATTATTAACTTTTTGGTTGGTAGAATTTTTTTCAGCTACTGTTTCAACTAGATGGCCTCTGAGGTTCCTTGTAGCTTTGACATTCTGCAAATAAGTGAAATAAAGGCTGACTTCTCAGAATCAATGACATGGAAGGATATAATGATAAATTTTCCTCAAGATTACAAAGTTCCCCAAAGTAGCTGAAAGAGCAGGGAAATAATAAAATTGGACAAATTGACAATATAAGAAAAATGATCATAAAAAATTCTAATAAAATCTCTGAGCACTCTTTAATCACAGATACTGAACAGGTCTATCCTGAGGAGTGCTGCTCATTTTAATTATTTATTGGGAGTTGATGGTTTATTTGGAAGCAAATGCAATTACATCCTGACACTTTAATTGTGATCCGTTTGCTTTGGTCCCTTGCCACCACTAAGAGGAAGGTTACCTTCCTATGGAAATCTGGCATTTCTATAATTGGTTTTCTGAGTCTTCTATGAGACTGTAAAGTATTTATATTATTAACTGTGCTTTCAAAATTCAGGCTGGAGATATTACAGGGGCTTATGGCTATTATGACAAAATATTAACTTGAAACTTAAACCTGGACACTTTTATTATGTGTCCAATGCTATGCTAAGTGCTCTATAATTTTTTAATCTCATTATCTCAAACCGGAAGGTTTGAAAAATTGCATTTATTATATAATTTGATCTTCAAAACAACCCTATGAGGTAGGAATTTCTTGATTTTAGGTCTGATATGCTATCACTCTTCAAAAGGATAATCATTGTTCAATCAGTCATTGATCATTTATCTAAAGACAAGTTTTACTATATGAGCTTTGGAGGGGAAAAGAAAAAAACTTCAATCTTCTCTTAGTTTATATTCTATCAGAGGAGATGACATATATACCTTCACCCATCCACATATAGATACATATAAAGATATGTACACAATTTAAATATATCTAGATATGTATGTTTATGCTAAACAAACTAATATGCAATGTGTTAAATTGTATTTACATTGTATATATATTTTTAAACATAGATAATATATAGTACATATAAATATACTAAATTGTATTGTTTGTGTGTATTTTGTAAGCATGTTTAACATTTATTTACATATACTTATATATATTTATGTATGTATATAGACAAGGATTGTGAGATCTATGATGTTATATTCAGTTATAGGTTCAGCCAGATAAGGACTCTGAGGTCTCTTATTTCTTTTTCTTCCAAGGACCATTTGGATATTTATAACAATATTTACCTGTTTTATTTAATCAAACATTTAATATTCACCCCTAAAAATTTCTAGTTATATTGAGACCTATTAGGGACTGTTGTGTATGGGAGCACTGTAAATTATCTTCAAACGGTGTCCTTGAGCACAAGAATCTTATTTTACTAAGTGCCATGGGAGTGGGAGTGGATTAGAGACTGGGGAGATATTTAAGTATGGGTATTTGGTTCAATAAACGAAGACTTTGGAGACCTTGGTGTAAAGGGAAAACATCATCCTTGTCTTCCTTGTCTCTTGCCCCTCCAATGTTCACCTGGAGAAGATTGAGGGAGTCCAGAAGGGGACTCAACAGAGACCCACCTGCAGTTTGTTATGACAGCTCAAGGTCACAGGCCTTATATGAGCCAAGAGCTGGACATTCCCATCCCTTATATAGACACACACACATAAATATGCAAAATAATTACAAGTTGATTTTAAAAGAGGCAAGCAGTAGTAGTTGAGGAGATCTGTAGAAGGTAGAAAGGGAACTGAGCTTTTTGGGTTAAGAATTCTCAGAGGCATTGTGTGGAAGGAGAACATCATAGATAAGGGGAAAAAGTTTGTGTCAAGACATAAATTTCTGGAGGAGAGGAGCAGCAAGAAATCCAGGTTGACTGAAATGTGGAGTGTATCAAGGTGAATAATGTATTGTATACCTGAAAAGGTAGGTTGATACCAAGTTACGAAGCACTTTGTAATAGAGAAAGGAAGCTTGTATTTGCTTCTAGAAGTAATATAGAGTCTTATTGAGAAGAAGAGTGACATAGACTAATATGTGCTCTAGGAAAATTATTTAGGCAGCTGTGTGGAAAATATATTGAAGAGATGCAAGTCAGAGACACCAATTAGGAGGCTATTGCAGGAATCCAGGCAAAAGGTGATGGGTGATTAAGAGAAGCCAATGATCAAAGAGATGCTATGGAGGCAGAATTGATAGGACTTGATAACATTGCAAAACCTGGGTATGTGGGATGAGGGGCACCTTGTTGTCAAGGATGACAGGAAGGCTATTAACCTTGCTAACAAGGAGAATAGTGGTACCTTTTGCAGAAATAAAGAAGTTCGCGGGATGGGTTAATTTGGGAAGAAAGAGAATGACTTCTTTTGAACATTTTGAAAATGAGATGCTTGCATGAATATCCAGTTTAGGCAAGAAAAATAGTTATATTAGAAATAAATTCTGTAAGAGTTCCAACTTTCAATTATAGTCGGCACTTTTTACAGAAAGGAAATGGCTAAATTCTCTAAACCTTCTATGAAATGTCACTCCTGAGTCTTAGATATGTTAGTCAATGTTATAAATGACACCTATCCAATAGGGCATAGTGAATAATGTGTTGAACTTGAATTCTGATAGACTCAGTTTAAATCCTCTCTTTGACAGCTGATAGTTTTATGACTATGAACAAATCACTTGACTCCCCTGAGTCTCAGTTTTATCATGTGTAAGATTAAGGTAATGATACATGTTGTGCCTTTCTTACAGGGTCTCTGTGAAGTCCCACTTAGAAAATCTGTGTTATGGCTTTGAAACATAGAATTTTATGAGAACCAGTTGTATTACACTAGAGGTAAAATTAGTAAACTGATTTTGTGGTAACTTGATGATGTAACATAGTCAGGGTCATCAAAAAGCTATCCTATTAACTTCTGTTTCCTAAATTTGTTGCAAGTAAAAAAGTAATTGAATATGGAACACAAATATTTGGATCTTAGTCTCTTGTTTTGTCATTTATGTGCTGACATTGAGAAAGTCACCCACTTTACTCCTACTAAAATCAGGGGATTGAATTGGATGACTTCTAATTTTTTTTACCTTTAAATGTTTTCTCTTTGGCATTTTTTTCTCAAATAGATCCAGAGTTTTTAATAATTGCCTATTATCTAGTTCTTTTCACAATTTTTACAGAAGTGGAGATTTGGGGTACTCTGAATTACCACCATGTAGCACTAGAGAAATGGAATTCTTCTGATGGTGTGGCCCTTATATTATTGTTTCCTCTTGTTACCTTGCTTATTTTGCTCATTTAGTTTGGGTTCAAATTTAGTACCAATTTTGTACAGAGGGCCATTGTAACATATTTGATACAAAACTGTTTTCTTTTTGAGTTCTATGAATAAATAACAAATTCACATTAATTTTTCTGAGAATCATAATCTTTTACTATTACATTATCAATAATTATTGGTTCTTGTATGAATATATACATGCACATATGTAGATTTAGATGTATATATATATGTATATATATACATATATATATATATATATGAAAGGTACAAAATATCGCCTATACCACATGGTGTATGTACTTTCATATACATACATGTGTATGTGGACCCATCTATGCAAATATGCATGTACAATGCAGATAGTCAGACATATAGAAGAGAAAAGTGTATGTGTGTATGCATGTATATATTGTCTAAATGTATATGCATCTATTCCCTTGACTAGAGAATAGGTAATTAGATAGCTTTCATTTTTGTATTGCTATCCCTTGTGATTGATAAATGGAAAGTGCTTGATACATCAGCTGTGGTCTTACTTAATAGTTGAATATCATAATACTTATCCTGACTTCCATATCACCCTCCTGACCACTTACCTGGTCTGAATTCATAGTTTTCTTATTTTCATAAACCTGTTTCCATACTGAGAATATTTATTGCCACATGTGATATGAAAGGGATAAAGATTGATTTTAAAAGATTGGCCTCTAGATATGGTCACTCAGACTTCATAGTTCTTTTTATGTTGACTATGTTCATGCATTTCAATGTAATTCAATTAAAGAAATATTTATTGCATTTTTTTATGTTCCAGGCACTTTGATGGACTTTGAGGTTATAAAAAACAAAAAGTTAAATGATTCTTCAAAGTATATATTTTACTAGATGTGTCTGTGGGATTATTTTTCTATCTATGTAAATGTAAAATATTTTAAATGAGATAAAGAATTTTTTTTTTTTTTTTAGTTTTTGCAAGGCAATGGGGTTAAGTGGCTTGCCCAAGGCCACATGGCTAGGTAATTAGTGTCTGAGACCGGATTTGAACCCAGGTACTCCTGACTCCAAGGCTGGTGTTCTATCCACTGCGCCACCTAGCCGCCCCCAAGATAAAGAAATTTCAGGGATGAGGGATCTAACAATTGGGAAGCTCAAGAAAGGTCTTTCCTAGAAGTAGAATATGAGCTAAATGCTAACAGGAATGAGTGATTCTTGAAGAGGAGGTGAGAAAAAGAGAATAGAGGACCACTCCCAGGGAGCTGTGAAGTGGAATCTTGTGTTTGGGGAGCAGCAAGTCAGCCAATGTGACTGGAAATAGGGTGCCTCAAGGAGAGTAATATATGATCAGCCAAGAAAGACAGAGAATAACACTTCAAGGCAGGACAACATTCTTGAGGTAAAAATCTTCAATGTTCATAATAGTTAAGGCTATTTGCATTGTATCTTTTGGCAAGTATTCCTTACTCATGCTTTTCAGTGATGACGATATTGATGATAATTGTCAATTTTATATAATGTATTAAAATTTTCAAAGTGCTTTACATACTGTTATCTCATTGGAAACTCATAATAACCCTGAGAAATAAATATTATCATCTCCATTTTCTTTACATGAGAAATTGAAATCAGGATTAATAATTTGCCTATGTGATGTAGGTAATGAATATCAGAAGAGGGATCTAAATCCATATCTTCATGATATCAGGTGCAACCTTTATTCACTCTGTTGTTCTGCCTCTCAAATATGTGGAAATCCCTTCTTATAAAAAAGTAGTACAATTATGTATCTCTTTTTGAATTGAGGCTAGAAAGACTAAATTATTTATCTAGAGTAAGTTAGAAAAAAATCCAATATAATCTAGGAACTGTGCTAAATTCTGTAGATATAAAGGTAAAACAACTGTAGAAGATAATGGATAGGTGATGTGGAATTTGAGGCAAACCTTGGTCTCTATTCATATATAAGTGATTCATATACAAGTACTCTTTCCATTGATAACATTGTTTTCTCAAATAAAAAGTAGAAATCTCTTCATATAGAATGTAGCAAATGTGAGTCTGTGTCCCTGAGATGTTCCACAAGATTCTAATGGTTTGATTAATAGAAAGAAAAAGAAAAATCTAGGCAACAAAAAAGGACAGGTTTATATTGCTACAATAGTCTGTTTAAACCTTTGGTTCAGATGATTCAAACATTGTCCAAAGGTGGATAAGGTCATGAATTCAATGCTTTTACTGAACATTCTATTTCTTTTTTAAAAAGCTTTTTATTTTATTTTATTTTTTAGATGCTTAATTCTTTTTTTAAAGAGTTTATTTATTTTGAGTTTTACAATTTTCCCCCATTCTTGCATCCCTTCCCCACCCCCACAGAAAGCATTCTGTTAGTGTTTACATTGTGAACATTCTATTTCTTAAAGAGAACAAGCTGTTCCACTCCCCCAGATTGTAACCCCCCCACTCTGATAAGTCATCTCATTACCAATTAGGTGGGAGATGGGGCAGGAAAACATGACTAGCTCAGTGCCTCCCACTCCTCCAAGAATAACTCTGATTGCATCCCCCCTATAGACTGTCAATAAATCTTCTTTGTTAAAGAACAAGCAAACAAACAAACAAAACATCACCCTATAATTCCTGTGGTTTGGCTATTGACTGATTCCTCAATTTAGGATTATCAGATTTGGAAGAACATTTAAGGGACAAAGTTGTTTTCAAAGGACATTGCCAATTATACATAAAGCCTCTCATTTCTAAGGAAAAACCATTTCCCTAGATGGTTTCAAAATACAACCTCCAATGAGTAATAATGTCCACAGTTAGCGACTTTGGGTATTATGTCCTGCTGTCAGTCCATTTGTCAAGTCTACAATTCAATAGCTTTGCCCTGTGAGCCTCTCCTTCAGTCAATATTTTATGTGGAGGGTATACATAGGTTCACACACTTTAAAGCCAAAAGAATAGACAGAGAGCTAACTACTTTGTGAGGTATTAAGAGAATTAACATAGAAAAGGGAAAAAAAAGTTTGATGCCCGCTAAATACATTCTTTGGTTTAAGAGAGAAATGAAACCCCTATGATGCTGTGGTATAAAATAATAATAATAAAAAGCTCAGAATATGGCATGGTATTACAGCAGTTTCCCAAGCGATCAAGCATTCCTGTTGAGAATGATTGAGCCTATCAAGATATAAAAGAGCAGCTGGGGACATTTGAAGTGGCGATTTATATTTCACGAGGCTTTGGATAGGAGACGTGAGCTGCAGTAAGAAATAGGAAGGGGATGCTCAAGTCAGGCAAGCAAAATGTCTGCCAAAAAGATGGGTCACCCAATGCTACCTATTGGGAATTCTTGTGCAAAGCTACAGATCATCTGATGAGATAATTCAAATCAACATATAGCTTACTTTTATTTTACATTGATTATGAAATGTGAAATTAGTGGACTTTATTTTTGACAGATGCCAATGTTTTTAATAAAATATATGATATTCTAAAAAGGAATATCTTCTCAGTTGACCAGGTTACTCTTTGAAAAGAAAACAATTTCGTTTTGAAGTAATAACTCATTTCAAGGCTATGAAGGAGACATGGAACACTTCATATTAATTTTAATTGATGTGTTTTATCTAAGAATAATAATGTAGATGAATAGTTATTTCAGAAACTTTTTTGGTAGTAATATTTGAAACTGTGATTTAATTCATGTTTGGAATTCCTAATATGGAAGCTCCTTTCAATGAAAATTGTTAAACTTTTTAAAATTTCTAGTCTGAGAGAAATCTTATGTTTAGAGGTTAAGTGACTTGCCCATGATCACACATCTAGTATCAATCAGTTAACCAACTGTTTATAAAGTGTTTAGTATTTGCCAGTCACTGTGCCGAGTGCTGGGGATTCAAAGTGCGGGTGTCAAGCCTCCGTGGGGTCCTTGGAACCTGACAGGAGGGATAGAGTCAGCGAAATGAGTTGAGTCAACAAGTGGGTAAAGGCAGGAGCAGGTTGACTGTCAGCTGCTTGAATTTATTTTTATAGTCTCAGAATCATATCAAACAAGCAAACTAAAATAATTTCCTTGGTTACAAAAGTGTACAATTTTCACCATTAATCATATAGTTCATATGGTTACAAGTTTGATCATGTAGTGGTTACAAGTGTGTTTATCAATCATGTAGTTAATTTTCTTGTCCCTGCTCAGACAGTAATGACCTCAACCTGCCTGTTGCCTAGTTTGTTGCTGTATAGTAAAGTTATTAAACAGAACATTCCTTATAATAATCTTCAATATAATTTGTTTAATTGAATGCTTTTATGTCTTGTGCTGCATATGTAATGTTTTTCGATATGCTCCCTTGACAACCTATAGTAAGGGTAGTTATGTTTGTCCACCTGTCTGTTGACTCCTTCAATAACCAATTTTCTTTTCAGCCCTTGTTGGTAGTAGACACTACGGTTTCTTTGACTTTTTATTCTTTCCCAATAAACTGAGGCTGTTAGAGTTCACATATTGGTTACCTATACTAACTATTCTTTCATCATCTTTATCATATATATATATATATATATGATATCATATATATCATATATATCATATATAAGGGGGCAAAACTGTTAATCTCCCTGGAATTCTATCTGACCCATTTTGTATCTGTTTATATTCTGACATCTCCTTGGAATTCCCAGTGCTGTATCTTCCAAAGATTTCATAATGCTGAAGCCTTTTGTATGTCTCAGGGAGAGGCAGTCCTGTTAAATTTGGACAGAGTTCACAATCTGTTTTATTCAAGGAATTTCTCTGAAATCCTTCCTTTATAGTCATTACACTATTAGGGTGAGTAAGTTTTGCAATCAATAATAGACCTATAGGGACGGCTAGGTAGTATAGTGAATAGAGCACCAGCCTTGGAGTCAGGAGTACCTGGGTTCAAATCCGACCTCAGACAGTTAATAATTACCTAGCCATGTGGCCTTGGGCAAGCCACTTAAACCAACTGCCTTGAAAAAAATGTAAAATAATAGATCTATAAATATGGGTATACATGGAATCCCCATATATATTGAAGAAGGAAATGTTGTTCCATCAGGCAGTGTGACTGCCTTGAGTCTTCCTGCCATGACTGTGTCAAACAGCTTAGAGACCCTAGCTCCCAAAAACAAAGGAAAAAAAATCTCTTCCCACAGAGAATGTACATTTAAATAGGGGAGATAACCTATATCCTATATAGGTACATAGTGCATACTTATGAATAAACAACAAAGGAAGAACTCAAATCCAAAATGTTCCTGTATCTATCCATTATGTTAAGCTCACTCTCATTTAATAAATATGTGGACAAAAAAATAGGCAGAAAGTTGTTGGAAGACCTAGGTTCTGTGGGTTGACATATAACACATACAAAAGTAAGAGACTGGAAAAAAGTATTTCTATTCTGAAAAAAGGCAGACAATTATGTATTTTGTTTTCTATACCTATTTTCCTATCTATTTATCTATCTATCAATCACCTATCTGTCTGTCTGTCTGCTTGCCTGCCTATCTGACTGCGTGTCTGTCTGTCTATCCAAATTACATCTAAATATACACATATATGCACTTGTTTATGAATATATATATATATATATATGAAATAGTAGGGTAATTTCATTTTTGTCTATGTGCTCATTTTAATAAATGATATTCACACAATTTCTCAAAAATGTCTAGTATAATCCTTTATCCAAAATGAATTTAATATGAATTAATAATAATAATAATAATAATTTAATATTGAATATAAAAGTAACATTCATCAAAGTTCTGGATTTATGCCTTATACTTGATATAAGCAGATTAATATAAGTATCCAATACAATTAATGGATTATTATAGAACTAATATGTTCTTTAGTTTGTATGGTCCTTAATATAGTTTGCAAGGTCCTTAATAGTTTATAAGGTCCTTAAGGACAGGGACTTTATTTTGCTTCTGTTTATATTCTCAGAATATATATTTTTTTGCTGATAGGGAGAAAAAAGCAATTCTCCTCCCTATCTCCTCCCCATATTAGTCTAATTCTACAGTGTCAACAATGTAGAAGTCATCCTACATGGAAACTTCCTTTCCAGACAGGAGGTTTGGTAACTCATTTGTAATTTTCATTCTTAGGGACATCAAGTGATTCATAGCAAGAATGTTTAAAAGGCTAGACCTGAATCTGGGTCTCATCACTCCATTCCGAATTTCTATAAACTACTTAGGATTTCAAGTACTCTAACAGTTTGCAAATCTCTCTTTTTTTTCCCCTAATATTTCTACTTGATTTTATTTTATTTTATTTTACTTTTTTTTAGGTTTTTGCAAGGCAAACGGGGTTAAGTGTCTTGCCAAGGCCACACGGCTAGATAATTATTAATGTCTGAGACCGGATTTGAACCCAGGTACTCCTGACTCCAAGGCCAGTGCTTTATCCACTACACCACCTAGCTGCCCCTTTTCTACTTGATTTAAAAAAAATATGTTTTATTTCTTTCAAGTGGACTTTTTGGACTCAAGACTAATTCATATTTCCTTCTGGGGCTTCACATATAGGCCTTGGCCAATGTCCTCTTGTTTGATCTTCCTTATTGCTATAGTGGCTTTCTAAGGTTAGGTTTCTTTTTTTTCCCTTGTTTCTTATTCATGTTTAGCCTAGGTCAGGTTAGAAATAGTGATGTTCCACAGGTCATAAGATGTGCTTCTAATTTGACCCCTATGGCTGTGTTGTAGGAATGAATCATGGAGGAGAAACCATCTTCTTCATTATCACCAACTGGCAAATTCCATCAAGAGTTTCTTTCTTTTTTTTTTTTTTAGGTTTTATTTTTTTGCAAGGCAAATGGGGTTAAGCGGCTTGACCAAGGCCACACAGCTAGGTAAATATTAAGTGTCTGAGACTGGATTTGAACCCAGGTACTCCTGACTCCAGGGCTGGTGTTTTACCCTCTGTGCCACCTAGCCGCCCCCCATCAAGAGTTTCTGAGAGCCATAGAAGTAGTAGAGGCTCCCAGACCACCAGTTCTACTTCCAGTCTATCCCACATAGCCATCATCTTGGGGGTGAGAGGAATATTGACCATTCCTGCTAACTGTCTGGCAGCCATCATACACAGAGTAGGTCAACCAATCCACCTCCAATATGATCACCATCTCACTTTAAACTCTGATAATGACTGCTCAGGACCCTGAATCTAAAAGTTTTAGGAATAGCAGTATTTCCATCCCATTGCCCTAACTGATCATCTTGAAAAGCAATCTCTGTGGACCTTGAACCTCCTGTGGATACTACAACCCCAACTACTAAAGAATGATCAAAGAAAATTCTTGCCACCAAAGTCTCTACTTCTGGATCACAGGGATGCACTGCCCCAGTCTTCTTGGACTGGAGGCCAGAGGCATGCTTGCTGATTTTCTGCATGCTGGGACTGTTGAGACCCTTTCTGCACTCCCTTATCTTTCCCAGGTGAGTTGGAGGGGCAGGAAACAAAAAAGACAAGTTTCTCCCTATACACCAAGGTCTGTTTATTGAAGCAAATACCAGTGCATGCTTAAATACCTCCCCAGTCTCTAATCCACATCCATTCCTGTGGCTCTTAGTAAGATAAGGCTCTGGTGCTCAAGGACACTAGGTAAAGATAATTAACTGTTCTCCCATACACAACAATCCCTAACATATCCCCCTTCTTGTCTTTTTTTGAAACAAAATTATTACATAATGAATGCTACATAAATTGTAAACAAAAAATCAAAAATAAACAAATGTCAATTAAACAATAGTAAAAACCAATATTCCCAAATTCCTTGAAATGCATTTTATCCTCAATTTACAAAGATTACAAAGTTTTTTTCTTTTGCCAACAAAAAATATTTCAAAGGAATTGAATTCAAAATTCAAACTAAAAGGAGTAACATTTAACTTTACCTAACTATTTCAGAATTTAGACCCTATCACACTCTCAACACAGAAAAGAACTCTTTTGTATTTCAAACTTATCAAAGAGAGATTGTTGGATACCCTGGCTGGCACCAAAATCTCAAAATATAGAACATTTTCCCACCTCTCCAGCTCAGTGCAGAGATGTAAAAATGTCCTGTTGATTAAATACACATATATACACACACACACACACACACAACAAAATATTAGCCATAAGCACAGGCTTCCTTCAAAAGACAAAATCTAAATTTCCCAATCCCAGAAAAAAAAAATCTTTCCCTTTTCTCTTAACTAATTGAACCATAAAGCTTCCCAATCAGTAACCTATTGAAAAACATAGTCATTGCCCAAACCCCCTTCCCAAACTATGAAGAAGGCATGCAGGTCCCTTTATTTCTAGAATAAGTTTTTGGAGGGGCCTTGTCCTTGTAGTGAAACCTGCATTCCATCTGAGACATAGGCTTGAGTTCTGAAATTCCAAAAGGAAGATTTCCCTTCTCCCTATCCCCTCCCTCTGCAGAGGGTGGGAACAGCAGAGAATGAGAAAGAGTATTTGCAATTACTTGAGTTGTTGAAAACGGTGCAATTTGGAGTTGCTGCATTTTCTAAACAGTAGTCAACACCATTACAAACTATCTGAGAGCATGTGACATTTCTGCTCTCAACAGAGGAAGGTTCAGTTTGTGTTCAATTCACAGCCCTCTGATGCTGGAGCAATAGCTGAGGCGAGCCTGACTGTAGACTGGAAAATGAAACTCGCTGTGGCTTCTGAAGTGAAATTTGTTTTCAGTGTTAGGGTCTTTGGCAACAATAATAAATCTCTAAAGTTGCCTGTAGGTTTAGGGGTTTGGATGGTGCTTAACGTGCATAGGTCAGTCAGTCCAGCAACTGCAGCCAAAAGGAGCAACAAGCAAATCCTCTGCATCTCATTCATGGTGCTGGTATGACTGCTACTGAGGAAGTAGCTCTGTCCCCTGTAGCACTGCCTAGGAGACTCCACTTCCCCTGACTCCTCAATGCTGGATACTATTTGTCTTCTCACTTTTGCTTTAGTTAATGCTAATTTACTTTCTTTGGTTCCTTAATGCTGAATACCTCTTTGTCTCCTCACTTTCACTTTACACCTCTTTTGTTATCACTTAAAATAAGCCCTTGGTAACATCTACCTGTTACCTTCTCCAGGGTCCTCTGCTCTGAAATGTTGCTTGATTCTCTTAGTTGTATCTTCTGTGTCCTTATTCCGGACTTCACTCAGATAACTCCAACTTCATATTCTTGTATGGGTGCCATATGTTGAGTTCCTTTCTGGACTCCCTTATCTTTCCAGGCAGGTGTTAGAGGGACAGGAGACAAGGAAGACTAGGATGACAAGTTCTCCCTTTGTGCACCAAGGTCTCCAATGTCTCTGTTTATTGAACCAAACACCAGTGCTTAAATACCTCCCCAGTCTGTAATCCACTCCAGCACCAATGGCACTTAGTAAGATAAGGCTCTGGTGCTCAAGGACACCAGGTGAAGATAGTCTACAGTGCTTCCACACATAACAGTCCTTAACATGGGACCTCATGTATTAGTGTCTTCCTCATTGTACTGGGGTTGCCTGACCAAATTGTACCCACTGCACTGGGGTTCTGGGGCTTGCAACTTGGGCCTGGAGTCCTCCCAATTGACTTGCTGTGTCACTAGCTTGCTGAATTGAGGAATATGGGACTTGGTTGGTAATCTGTGGTTCAGAGATTCCCATTACATTTATTTAGCTACTCACCTTGTGCAAAGTACTGGAGATACAAATAGGAAACTAAGACAACTCTTTTTCTCAAGGACTTCACATTCTAATGGAAGAAGAGAACATAGACAGAATGTTTCAGCTACAAATCAGATAGGAAGGTCCTTAGGTACAGTGGCAAAGCAGATGTTAATGCCTCTTCTTCAATGACATTTGAAATGAAAAAAATATATATCAGTTTCTTATATTGAACCATTTGATGGTGTCAAAGACTTTAGTTTTTGACTTAGTCTTAGGTTGGAGATCCACAGGAGGCTCAAGCTCCATAGAAATTGCTTTTCAAGATGTTCACTTAGGGGAATGGGATGGAAATACTGCTATTCTTAAGACTTGTAGGTTTAGGGTCCTGGCCAATCTTCATCAGAGTCTTGGATGAGATAGTGATCATATTAGAGATAGATTGACTTGCCTAGCCCAGGTTCCTTCTGTCTCTCCCTTGCTGTTTCACCTAGTGTATGATAGCTGTCAGGTAGTTAGTGGAAATGATCAATAATATTCCTCTCTCCCCCAAGATGATAGCTATGTGGGATAGACTGGAAGCAGAACTGGTGGTCTAGGAGGCTCTACTGTTTCTATGGCTCTCAGAAACTCTTGATGGAAGATGAGCAGCAGTTGCCATTTTTTGATGATGAGGAAGATGTGCTTTTCCTCCATGACTTATTCCTACAACATAGCCATAGGGGTTAGACTAGAAGCACATCTTGTGGCCTGTGGGACACCACTTTTTCTAAAGCTCTAGAGCTACTGAACTTTCTTTATCAGAGTCTAAGACAAAAGAGTGGTCAAAGTATTGGTGGTGGTTTAACTGATCTGCCTGCCTCTCACCCTCTCCTTCTCCTCAGCTAGGTTGGTCTACCTGCCTTGTTGGTGGCAATTGTAAGGAATGATTGGTCTCCGATTTATAGGAGTGACTTCCCCAGATGATAGTTGTGGGGGCTAAACTGGATATAGGACCAGGAGTTTGGAGATGATGTCACTCACAGGACTCAAAGTTCTATTATATAATAAGTGCAAAAATTAATTCTGATGTCATCCATGGATACATGTGTATATATATATATATGTATATATATATATATACACACACATATATGTATATGTATATGGAGAGAGAGAGAGAGAGAGAGAGAGAGAGAGAGAGAGAGAGAGAAAGAGAGAGAGAGGAGAGAATCGTGAAAAAAGTGTACTAAAGTCAGGAAGATCAAAGTTCAAACTACAATTCTGACATTTTCTATTTTTTTTTTCATTTACATGCAAAGGTAATTTTCAGCATTCATCCATTGTCAAGTATATAAGGTTCACAGTGTTTGCCACCTTCCCTTCACTTCCTCCTTCCCATGACAGTGAACAATCTGGTAAAATGTGTACATGTACAATTGTGTTTAGCTTATTTCCAAATTAGTCAAGATATCTTTTAAGAAATGTTTCCAATAACATGTAAAAATTTATAATATTCATTTTAAAAATGAATTCTCTCCTTCAGTCCCCCACCACTGAAAGAGTAAGCAATTTGATATAAGTTGTATATGTGTGATCTGGCAAAACAAATTTTCATATTAATTACACTGTGGAAGAAAACACAAGACTCCCCTCCCCCATCCCAGTCCTTATTTTTTTTTAAATAAACAAGGAAATGAAAATTTTAAAAAAAATGTTTCAACTTTGCATTCAGAATCCACCAGTTTGTTCTTCCTCTTGAGGTGAATAGCATTTTTTCATCATGCATCTTTTGGAATTTTCTTAAATCATTGTATTCCAGACATTAGTTAAGTCATTTATAGCTGATCGTTGTACAAAATTACTATTACTGTGTTAAATGTTCTCTTGGTTCTGCTCATTTCACTTAGTATAAGTTCATTTGAGTCTTTTCAGGTTTTAATTAAAGCATTCTGCCCATTATTTTCAAAGCAGAATAGTATTTAATTATAATCATATACTGTAACTTATTCAGCCATTTTCCAGTTGATGAATATCTATCAATTTAAACATAATTAATTTAATGTAATTACAATTATCCATTTTATATCATGTAATTCTTTAAATCTCTTATTATTAAATTTTCCCCTTATCCATAAATCTGAAAGACATGATATTCCATAATTACCTTTTATGTCTAACATTTTGACCTAATTCCTGCCAAACTGTTTCCAGTTTCCCTAGCAGTTTTTGTCAGATATTAAATTCTTCTCCCCAAAGCTTGGATCTTTGTGTTTACTAAACTCTAGATTAATATGGTCATCAACTACTGGTTATTTTATAGCAAATCTATTCCTCTGATTCTCCCACTCTATTTCTTGTCAATACCAGATTGTTTTAATGATTAATGATGCAGTTTGAAATTTGATACAGCTAAGCCACTTTGCTTCACATCCTTTCCTATCTACTCTCTTGATATTCTTGACATTTTATTCTTAATTTTGGCACTTTCTAGCTTTGTGACCATTAGAAATTCACTTGACACCTCTGAGCCTCAGTTTGTCTTTAAAATGGAGGTAATAATAACTGTATTACTTATCTGACCAAGTTGTTGAGAAGCCCAAATGAGCCAATGTGTGTTAAAAACGTTGAAGTTTTAAAGCACTATATCAATGTGAGTTTTTAATTATTCTACATTATCTTTCCTCCCTTGTGGAGAATTTCTGTAAAGATATAAATGATCCTATCTTAATAGAGGAGCCTAGGAAGGTTTTCTAGGCTTCATCGTCTTTACCTTAATATATTAAAATACAATCCTGAGGGTACAGACAAGACATCCCTTTCCCATTCTGGCACCCTGACTCTCATGTTGGATCCACCTAGAGTTTTTGATTATAAAGAAGTTGATATCAGTGTGTGAACTGTTTGATGATGATGATGATGATGATGATGATGATTTATTTTCCATAGATATTATGGATGAGTGGATGAACAGTTGACTACCAATACCTGGTCACAAGCATCATGTTTCCTTCTATGCTTTCAATAATCAGCATTGTCATAGAAATTCCTTCTGTTTGTGTGTGTGTGTGTGTGTGTGTGTGTGTGTGTGTGTGTGTGTGTATTATAAGAATTTCCAGCTATATTGTCTCACCTGAAGAATTTGTATGTTCAAATATTGCCTAGGACTTTGGTTATCCCACAATACTCTACACACTTCATTGGATAAGTAAAAATAATGGAATTTAGGTTTTCTTCAGAAGAAATACAGATATTGTTCTAAGAATGAGGATTGGTCAATGAGTAGGACTCTAACCCTAATGGTTATTTAAGGTTCTCTGTTTCAGAATGTTCACATTCCTGTTTGCTTTGAACAAATGATTAAAGATTAGAGAATTATGTGGTAAAGAAATTTGGGTATAAATTACAAGTTTTCTAAAATGAAGAGCATAATAATTACTGATGGGTGATGAAAGGCAGTATAAAACACAATCTATGACCTATGTGTATATTTTTTGTACAAGAGTAATGCATTAAATAGTACCTACATCCCAAAAAGAGCAAATGTCTGTCTTGAAATACTATCTACTCCAGGGAATGACCACAGTAGGAGTAATATCTAAATATTAGTCCATTGACAAGTTTCCCTGTACTGAAATGGATTTCCACATGAGAGTTAATTATAATAATTTTTATTTTTTAGAGAAGCACTGGAAAGAATTGAGTTATTGCAATATTATTTATTTTTTCATTTATGATAAATTTCTACCAAAGCAACAACTATATAGAAATATGGCCTTGTGGGAACTACATTATGCTGGGCTCTGTGTACTAATTTTTGGCTAAATTGCTAATCTAAGGTCTAACCAGTGACAGTGAAAACAGCAATGATAGCAACAGCAGTTAGTTGTGAAGACGATAGGCTTTCAGAATTGGTCCATTAACACATTTATCCTAGTCAAATGCTACAGATGGTTTATGAATTGAATTGATCCAGAATTGAATAGAAAGAAAATATTTGACTTGCTCACACTGAGGAAATTGTGTTGGATTTTAATGATTCCAAGCATCTCCTTGAACTAAAAAGCCTTTTGCACACCAATATTCTTCTAGTTAGGCAATATGGCTAGAAATCACAGCATACAAGGAATCAAAATTATAGCTTCATCAAAAGAAAACAACAGAATGTACAGTGGTTACAAGGTCATTAAAACATCACCAATGAAGAATTATGTAGAAGAATCAGCTAAGATTATTAAGTTACTAGAACTATATTATTAAAAAAGAAAGTGACCTGCTTGTGTAGAAAGGAAGAAGAATAGGGAACGGATGATCTATATGCAACACTGCTACTTTTTTTTTTAGGTTTTTTTTTTTTTGCAAGGCAAATGGGGTTAAGTGGCTTGCCCAAGGCCAAACAGCTAGGTAATTATTAAGAATCTGAGACCAGATTTGAACCCAGGTACTCCTGACTCCAAGGCCAGTGCTTTATCCACTATGCCACCTAGCCGCCCCTACACTGCTACTTCTTAATCAAGAATGTGAAAGGAATTTTCTCTACCATTATTTTGGACCTGCTATGCATGACTGGTAAAGGAACATAGGCAAGAAACATCGATGAGATGAAAATACCTATGAGTTATAATCTATATTTTTGGAGAGTTTACCTACATTGTGTGGGTCAGATGCATCAAAATATTGAAGTGATGTGGCTATGATTAAAATGGTATATTTGGCTTAACTAGGGATTTATAGCTGAAATAAAAAGCCCCCCCCCAAAAAAAAAATCACAGTAGTTTTAGTAGGGACATCAGAGATCACCTAGTTTGATCTGAAAAAAACATCTTATCCTCAATAACAAAATTATCCAGATTCTGCTTGAAGACTTTCATTGAAGAGGGAGCTATTATCTCTCAAATCAGCCTATTCTATTTTTAGATATCTATAGCCATTAATAACATACTCTTTTTGGCAAACCATATCTTCTATTTAGTAATTTAATTGCTAGAAGGGTCCAAGAGTACAGTTTGGGCTTGGGACATTCTAGAACAACTTGAGAATAACTATTAAATATTTGGAGCTCATTTTTGAGTTTCAAGATTCATTGGCCTCTGATAGTTCATTTATGATATCGAGTAAAATTTTTTCTTCATTTACTACAAACAAAAGAGGCATGGTGACACCAAAGCCATATTTAATCTTTACCTAGTTCACCCCAACTTAATCAGCCTTAATCAAGTTCATCCAAACTGTACTTTTCTTATCTAAAAGATTTTCTTATCTATGTTACTTACATCACTTTCTTCCCATTTTTAGAGCTGTGTGTGGGAGAAAATACTATTCTTGCTACCTTGCTTGCCAACCAAAGGAGACTGTCTTTGAACAGACGACCAATTAGTGGTTATTCCCATTCTGGGATTGAATGTAAGAGTGCTTTCTAATGGAAACAAATAGATTTGTTTCTTTGGTCAATAAAAGCTTTTTTCTTAAGCAAATGTCAGTCTTTGGAAAAAGTCCTCATTCTCATTTGGGTTCATTTTTACATCTTTGTGTCCTTCAGTATTTTTCAAAAGATAGGAACTATGAATAGAAGGAAAAGAGAGATGAATGTTAAAATACCAATCATTATCAGCACAGTGGATTAACAAAATAGTTGCTAAGAAGATAATATGATGAATTCTGCTAAAGGTATGTAATTTTCTTCTTATTTTTTTTCTATTTGTGAGGAGGTTTGATGTGCACATATTGAAAATAGTGCTTAGAAACCAAAGTTCATTATGTCAAACTTTTGAGAAATACGTATAGATTTGTGAACATTAAACCATTTATGAATATTTCTCTTGTATTATGGATTTATAAAAGTAAAGGAAATTGGTAAGGTAAGCTATCTATCCCGTAAATTATGATGCCAACTATCTCTTGTTAACACGTACTTTTTACTTGATAATTATGCATATAATCTCATTTAAATACCATATTTTAAAGCTATTTCTTTAGATGATTTACACTGTAATATTGGAATCTATTTAAAGTCTATTCTATGTTATATTATGCCAACATCAACACTTTAAAAGCATTTGAAATATATCTTTAAAATTTAAAGCTATAACGCCAGGTGGAAATTCTTTGTGCATATGGGTATAAAGTTATTTATTACCTGGTTTGCCTTCTCCTACCTCCTTTGAAGCTGTTATTGATTAGATAACTTTGTAAAAACTTTTTTATGATATTTAAATCACTGTCATCTTGTTGGTCCAATAACTGCATTTCAGATCACTTTAGGGAAACCATAGATTTTTTTTGACTCATTTTAAAGTAAGAAATAAGCAACAATAGGAAATATTTGTACTTTTGAGTGCTGTTGTTGCCTTTAACCATTCTGATTGATTAAAACATTGAAATCAATATTACTTACTTATTTTTCATAATGAGTTTAGTGACTTAGAAGCAAATAGATTTTATAAGCAAGTTTTCTTTTCTTTTTTTTTTTTAAGCTAAGCACATGTTGCTCTGTATGCAGAGTGTAAAGTGAACTTACAGCAGCTTTTGGCAGTTTTTAAATGATTGTTAATTAACTTTTCTGCTCAAATTCCTGCAAGCTCAATGGTAGTTGATGAGTTATCATGTTGCAGCCAATAAATCCTGAAGTCATTTCATAAACATAGTTATTTAACCCAAATTGGATTCTCCATCAATCGAGACAAATCAATTTTTAAATGCCATATTCTTGTGAATTTCAGTAACACCACTTTACATTTAAAGACCTTACATTTACAAGTTTTTAAATTTCTATAAAGGAGGGTCTGTTCAAGAAAGACTGACATTAAAGAACACTCAGTTCCACCCTCCCCCGTGACTATATCAAAGCTATCTATGCTATGTGCTTTTAAGAAAGTATTTATAATTTCTTAAATCATAATTTGAAATTCTTTCTAGACTAAATTGGCAAAGGTTACCAATTGCTTCATGATCTGTTGTCACGGTAACCACAAAATCTATAAAGAATGATTTGTTCTTTTTATATTTTAAGAGGACATACAATTTATTTCAGAGATTTATATCTTTGCAGATACAGTATTTAAAATGTTTGCTTAGCCTACAAATGGATGAAGAGCAAGGGTAATGATATTTGTAAAGATAGCTCCTTGTGTTAGAATTGGAATATTTGATGTCAAACTTCTTACCTCCTGTCCAATTTGTATGGTGATGAGGCTCTCAAAACTTAAGCACTAAAATCCTTGGGTAGTAGCCACAATGTGAAGAATAGGAGTTGTAGTTTGCTTTGACTCCATTAACTACATATAGAATAATCTTATTCTAATGTTTTGAATTTTGCTTTTGTGTTAAATTGTTTATAGGAGATTAGCTTTTCTTATCTTCTCTAACCTTCTACCCCAAGAGAGATAAGGGAAGCTCTCTTGTCACAACTGTTTCCTGATTCTACACTAATCCTTGAGGCATTTTGTGTAGCTTGTAATACAATTTTTTGAACCAATTTTCCTTTGCTTAATAAAATTGATCTGGATTTAAGGGACTTGAGTCTCTCAGCAATTTAGGGCAGTGGCCAGCAAACTATCCCATGAACAATTGCACATTCTTGATTATTTTTTGATTAGGTCTACCATGTCTCCAATAAATGAGAATTTATCTTCCTGTATGATGCAAGGCTATTTGGGTTGTAGATTGATATCGGTACCTTTTTCTGTGTATCCTTCCAATAGACTTACTCTCCAAGTAAGTTATTTTCTATATCCTAACATTTGAACCCAAATTTTATTTGGCCTCTCTCTCTTTGCCAAAAATAACCCCACAAGGTGTAACAAAGAATCAGACATGACTGAAAGACAACTGAACAGCAAAAACAACAAAAACTTAGCCCAATGCCTAGTACTCAGAAGGAGCTGTAAAAAAAAGCTGATTGAATGACTGAAAATGTTTCAAAGATATGTTCACATAAAAATCATACAATTTTAGACCAGGAATAGATCATGACGACAAATAAGGATCACAAAATTAGAACTGATAGGGTTCATGTAGGTCACCTAATTCAACCACTTCCTTTTATAGATGAGGAAACAGGTATAGAAATATGAGGTGATGTTTCTAGGATCTCCTATTTAGTGCTTAGGGGAACGACATGGTGCAAAAATCAGGTCTGATTTCCACCTCATACTCTATATGGAAAATTATTTGAAACTGCATGATTCAATATAATACAGGATTACATTCACAGATTCAAGATATACTTTGATAAGATACAGTCCTCTGCAAGAAATTTCATAAAATTAATTAGTCTTATATCTTACCTTGGACAAGTCATTTTTCAGTGCTTTATTCAACTTTCAAAAATAGTCTGAGTTTCAGAGAAGTTGCTGACCTGCCACTTTGTAGTTGCAGACCTGCTATCTCACCTGAGATTTCTCTTTACAAATTAGTGAAACCTCAGATCCAATGTCCATCTTTATCAATGATTAGAATACTCCAAAAAGGAAGGTTTTGGAAAATGGACCTTTGCATCTTATATTTACTTCCCATGAGTGTCTTATCATATCAGTACCCAAATTTTCAAATGCCTTAAAGGCAAGGGATTTATATCATTCTCTAATATTCAATTAAATTAATTTGTAGCTCATCTTTTATGAGTTTGAGGCATCATGCTAAACTCTGTGGGGCTAGAAAGTGACCATTAAGAAAAAGAGATTATTTATTTACAGACAAATATCAAACATGTAAGAATATGATAACTGTGATAGGAAAGAGAAAAGCGAAAGATTCTACAGGATCATAGGATAAAAAGAGGTTCCTTGTATTTGGAGATATCAAGGAAAGAGTCATATTATTTGAGCTGCATGAGTTGGATTAGTTGGATTTTGGCAAACAGGGATAGATGGGGTGTGCTTTCCAGGTGGAAGGAACATGTGAGGAAAGAGATAAGAAAAGTCCATGGATCAGAGAATGTTGAATACTGCATTTCAATAGGAGCATAGATTGCAAAGAGGAACAAGGGAAAATTAAACGAATAATATTTTGAGCCAGATGGGAGAGGGTCTTGATTACCAAACTAAGGAGCTTGTACTTTATTAGTAGTTGTAACTTTAATTTATATAGAACCTCAAGATTTGCAAAGCACTGTATAGACATCATAGGTGCTGTCATTGTCTCCATTTACAAATTAAGAAAATTTAGTGACTTTCTCAGTGTTATACACTAGATTTAAACTCAGGTCCTCTTTATTCCAGATGTAGTACTTTACTCATTATTTCATAATTCCTCTTTGTAAAAATATTGAGAAGATAAAAGACATCAAAAACCCACTTTGTGACTCTCTATATACATATATTAAAAAAACAACTTTTAGCAACTGTTAAAAACATGAAAGTTTTTAAAATGTCTTTCCTGAATTTTTTAAAAACAGTTTGAAGGAGGCACAGTGTTGAATAGTATATAGAGTATGGAAAACCCAATCCTACTTCTGGCTCTTAGTGACTGTGTGACCTTAGGCAAGTCACTTTCCCAATCTGTGTCTTTGTTTCTTCCAGCTGAAACATGAGAGGATTGGATTTAATGAACTTAAAAAAGTCATAGCTTAGTTATGACTCTATTACCATAACCAACTTGATTAATGTGCCCAGCATACAGTTCTTCTAGTCTCATAGAACTAAATGAATTTAAGAAAGAAAAAACTACATTTAGGTTCAACCTTATAGAATATGATATTTTGTAAACTTAACCAAGCATTTAGATTTTCCAGAATGGTCAACATTCATGGTTCATTTAACTCATGTGATATACTTCTTTAATCCAAATTCCTGCTATTATCCCTCAGTGTGATAATGTAACAAACTAAGGAG
Source organism: Macrotis lagotis (assembly GCF_037893015.1). Classification (NCBI taxonomy): domain Eukaryota; kingdom Metazoa; phylum Chordata; class Mammalia; order Peramelemorphia; family Peramelidae; genus Macrotis; species Macrotis lagotis. Next base: position 144,259,091 of record NC_133660.1, on the reverse strand, counting down.
TCAAGCTCTAGGAAATCCTAGAAAGTTAGAAAAGATTCTAGATTTTAAGAGGTGGTATGTGAGCCACTGAAAGAGCTTGTTAAGTCACATGGTAATGACATTTTTAGTCAAAGTAACATTGGAAGAACATCAATCTAGTCAGTCTCTAAAATAAGGAAATAAGAGATCCTCAAAGTATTAAAATATACAAAGTATTTTGCATATTTTAGCTCAATTACTTTTATAATAACTATATGTTTCTTTGTTCATAGGTTTTCATCATAGACAATTTGATCACCTGTTGACCCATGTACTAGTAGTGAGCTTATGAGAAAAAAATTAAAAATGGGCTTCAGGTCTATACCTTTGATCTGCTTCTACAGTGACATAGGTATCCAGAAAATAACACAGTTATTAAAACCACTTAGAAATATTGCAATTTTTGGAACTCTAAATTAGAGTTTCTTGTTCAATAACTTCAGGAGTTTAGATCCAGTTGGAAATAAACCATACCCATATTGACATTCATGATTTCATTGAGAGCAAAAGATTCTTCACAATATTCTTGTGAATGGACAATGAACATGCTATTATTGTCATTTAATCTAGTCAATTTAATTCAAAGTCACCCAGCTAGTAACCATCTATTGGAGGTTTGGATGAAATGGTGTTTGAACTTCCTCACAGCTCTAAGATTTCATTATTATGATTTGTATGAAGCTGGCACCAGAATATTAACAATGATGGTGTTTGCGGCATAAAAATATTAAAGTAGGATACATATTGGAAAAAAGGAGGACTGGCTATTTAGGAAAATTAAGAAAAATGGACAATATTATTGCTTAGGAGATCTCTCAGGAAGCCTATAACATCTTGGGCAGAACCTTCTATGGAATATTTATAAGCAGAGCATAAAGAAAATGTGCAGGTTGAGGATGATTGTATAGGTTGCCATTGCTTTATTAGAGAGAAAACATGTCAAAGAGTTCACAGATCCATTAATATATATGACTACTTTTAGAGGTGATTATTGTTTAGTAATTTCAGTTGTGTTCAACTCTAGATTAAGCCTTTATGTAATTTTTTTTATGTTTTTGCAAGGCAAATGGGGTTAAGTGGCTTGCCCAAGGCCACACAGCTAGGTAATTATTAAGTGTCTGAGACTGGATTTGAATCCAGGTACTCCTGACTCCAAGGCCAGTGCTTTATCCACTATGCCACCCAGCTGCCCCATGGAATTTTCTTGACAAGGATATTGAAGTGGTTTTCCATTTCCTTCTCCAGCTCATTTTATAGATGAGGAACTGAGGCAAACAGTTGAGTGACTTGCCCTGAGTCAAACAGGTAGTAAGAATTTGAAGCTGAATTTGAATTCATGTATATGAATCAGTTCCTGATACTGAGGCCAGCACTCTATCCATCCAGCTAGCTTCATCATCAATGAAACATTACATTTCTCTGAATCTCAGTTTTCTTATAGTTAAAATTAGGAGATTTAAATCTATGATTTAAAATTGTCTCCAAGGTCTTTTCCTGGTCAAATATTGTATAATTCTGTAAATATAGATCTTTGAAAGATATTCAGTGAATTAATTCAGAATATTAGATATACTTATAAGGGGTCATTCCAAATTTAAATCCTATAAATTAAAAACTTATTTTTATAACTTTAATTCAGAATAGTAGACCAAATATAGACAGACCAAATGGACATAAAACTAGTAAGAATGGTTTGCATATGTATAGCTTTAAAATTTTGAGTGTGATTTCCTAAAAGCAATCTTATGATGTAGTTAATTCTCCAAATTTTATATTAGTTGAAATTGAGCATCAGAGGGTTCACAAACAGTCATTTACAGAGAGTCAGTGTCAGTGTAGGGATTTGTCTCAGCTATTCCACTTTAAGTCTTATGCTCTTTCTGCTACACCATGTTCCTTACCAAAGGCTGTCCTTTAAATATCAACATGATCGTGCCCACTTAAGCTTTTTTCTTTGAGCTTGTATTTGGCAGTGTCAAAAATGCCCCATTCTCATTGGCTATGAGAATCCATTTTAATGGGTTTGAATCCAAACCCTTTGACAATGCTGGTACTGTTGAGATTCTGTGACCCTCAGGAGGTAATTTTCCTGAGTCATAGGGAAAAAAAAGTTTGGGGTAGTTTTGAGACTCTCAAGTTTGATAGGACCAGAGTTTTTGTGCATTGAAAATCCCTTATCTCTTCAGGCTGCCAGACTAAGGTACACTGTCTGCTTCAGAAAAGAATTCATCTATAGATAACTTATCTTCTTTGTCAGTGGTATAAAGGCATGCTGACTATTCTGTTAGCACACTGTGACATGTTAACAAAGAGTCAAAACATATATCCCAACTAAGCCAATCAGTATGATGGGTTTTCAATACTGCACACACCCTGAGGGAAAATAAGGTACACTTGACAAGCTTCATTTTCTGGTGACCTATGCAAGGTTTTTCCTGCCTCTTATTTTCAATTCTAATGGAGAATGTTGAAACTAGGACATGGGAACTGGGTATCAAAATTTAGAGAGTATGATAATTTAACATGTGTTCTTTCCACAACTTAGATGCAATTGTAGGGAATCATTTTAACTTTCCAGCACACACACATTGCCTTTATTATTTCTTTTATATCATGAAATTTTTTATTAAATTGAAAATTACTAATTATGACTCTATTAGGATGCGTTATTTTTCCCTGAAAATAGCTAGAATATTGTATGAATTAATGTAATTTGTGAATTGATGTAAAGTGAAGTAAGCAGAAACAGAAAAAAATTTCCATGAGCACAATATAAACATAAACAACCTCATCATCAGATGTCAAAAATAAAAAGCTATGAATTTGCAATGGCCAAATTGGACACTAAAGAAATCAACAAACATACATAAAGCACTTACTATAAACTAGACTCTGTGGTAAGAACTAGATATGGAAATACAACCATGAAGAAACAGTCCCTGACCTCAAGCAGCTTACAGTTTAATGGGGGGAGTAAATACATTAAAAAGGAGCTATAACAGGGAAGAGAGTGTGGAGAAGAGGGTTTCATGAACAAAGGATATCTAATTGGGGTACTTCTTTAAAATACTGGTTCTCAGTAGAAGTTCACAATGGAAGGAGTCACAGGGGTGGAAGGAAAAGGCAGTCAAAGAATTGTGGTGAAATCTAGAGAGAAGATATGAGGATCATCCCTTACATAATCCATGTTCTTTGTAGAGATGAAGTTTATGGATGAGAACTGCATGTATTACCACACTATGTTTTTAATATGGTGGGAAGATAGAGTGAACTATTTTCCTCTTTCATTATTTGTTATAAATAATGGCTATATGATATATATGATATATGATACATTGGATATTATAAAATGAAGGAGATTAGTAACAATTTAAAAATTAAAATAAATTAAAATAAAAATAGATTTTTCTATGTAAAAACTTAAAAGTTGGTAATCATGTGAGGGGCTGTTAAATTGGTTAATGAGCCTTTAGATCAGTGAGAGAGGGAAGTAGGATAATTCATTTAGAAAATTTGGAAATATTGTAGAACCTCTTCAGTAATCTGAGCAGTCCTTCAAAAGATATTCTTATAGTAATGATAGTAGAAAAAAAAACAAGTTAATGAAAGATGTAAAGGGGGCAGATTGGAATATACAATTGAATAGGAATCCATTTAATTTGTAAATATTGAACAATGAATTTGATTTAAAATATAATTGAAGCAAAGAAGATGAATTTGGACTGAATATAGCTTCCACTTTTATAATCTCAAGATGCTCTTCTACACTGAAGAATTTCTTTTAAGTATCTTCTAGGTAATACTAAAAGTTAAAAATAGCAGAAATTCGTGACCTGTGAGGATAAACAAAGGCAGGTACTGGGTAGAAGCAGACTAGAGAATACTTGTGGCAGTATGTGTGCAAAATGAGGTATAAAATATATCGTCCTGGTTCTGTCTCCCTCCTGATTCCCAAACTCATGAATTAGTTATGTAGTAAAATCATAAGATAATATATTAGTACACTTATTTTCTTAATCTTGGGGAAATTTTGAGCTTCAATAAAGTGAGAACCAATCAGATCAACTGGCATCAATATGGCAAGTCACTAGGAGTGTGGGATGTCCAGGCTACCCAAGAAGTGGGTAACTTGGGGCGGCTAGGTGGCACAGTGGATAAAGCACTGGCCCTGGAGTCAGGAGTACCTGGGTTCAAATCCAGTCTCAGACACTTAATAATTATCTAGCTGTTTGGCCTTGGGCAAGCCACTTAACTCCACTTGCCTCGCAAAAACCTACAAAAAAACAAAACAAAACAAAACAGAAGTGGGGAACTGAGTTATGTCAGAAGTCGAGTCAGTTAAGACATCCATGCTGATCAGTAACAGAATCAGACCCATGAATGACTGCTTCACTTCCATTCTAGCAAGATAGGGAAACCCAGGCTAAAATATTTATTGTGTTCAAAATTAACAATTACAATTTCAGAATATTGATAAATCAGAGAATAACCAGTGAATGGTATTCTGTAAAAGTCCTTGGTATCATTTTATATGAGGATCAGTTGAAAAAAAGGGCTTGTGGTTGACCTGAAATAAAAGAAAGACAAATTAAGCAATATAACTCTTTTCAAATATGAGAAGGGCTGCTAGGTGTAGGAGAGATTTGTGTCATTTTAGTGTCATTTTACTTCATCTCAGAAATCAGAATTAGTTACATGGATGGAAGTTACAAAATAACAAATTTAGACTGGTTATCTGGAAAAGGAAAAAAAGAAGTCTTAATCAATTTAGTTTTTCAAAGTGGAAAGTACTGTGTCAGTTGAAGTCATCAGGAAGGAAGAATGACCTCTTAAAAGACTGTTCATATGGTTCTGTGATTCTTTAAGTATCTTAATGATTCAAACTTAATTTAGACTTTTGATAGCTATGCCAAACATCCATTTTTGTTTGACTATTGATTTTTAAACAATTATCTCAAATATATAAGCAAAGAAACATTTATATCTATTTTTCTCTTAGAAAATAATCTAATCTTATTGATTGGGTAGCTGAATATTGAAATGAGATTTTAATAATGTTATGGCATTTTGATAGTCATATAGCATTTCATTGAACTGAATTATAATCTCACAAAGCACCCAGTTAATCTAAATCAAATATTTTTGAGAGGAAAAATTAAAATTGGCAAATCATTGTCCCCTAAATTGAGGATTATAGTCCTGATTCAGAAATATGTATTTTGAATTTAGTAGTGATAATCCTTCAGTTTTGATGAATAGACTTCTGACATGAGGATAATTTCAAAAATATCAAGGTCAGAATTTTATCCTTAAGACTCAATACTTATTTGTGGGTCCTATTGTTCTATTCAAAAGTGAAGTAATGAGCCAGCAGAATTTTCACTTAGATATGAAAATGGAACAAGAAGCAAATCATTTAAAGGTTAAAAAAAATAATCTCTTGGAGATTTTCTCCAATCTTATTTTCTGACAAAGTTAATCTATCCTGCCTTTCTTTAGGAAATTCATCACCACAGTTATTTCCTCCAAAACACATCCTTTTCAATCTCTATCAAAACTAAAGGGGAATATGCAACCTTTAAAATAGTTATAGAAGTGAATTTAGGTAGCCTTGACCTTTAATTTCACCTTTATTATATTATTTAGAGCTGATGATGGTTTTCATTTCATGCCACAACATGTAAAAATCATAAAGGAAAGGAAGGAGTCAGAGCAATCAAGTATGCTGCCTCATTATTTTAATCAGATATTGCTAGTGTCTTTCAATTTTATATTTTGATGATAAAATTAAATAGCTTTATATAAAAAAAGTAATTTGACGGCTCCACTAGGAGTTTCTATTTCAATGGGGATTGAGAATTACTGAGCATCTTTTGATTTGAGCATCTTAAGTAGACTCTTTCCAGATACAAAGTTGAGAAATTAAAGAATGAAAACCACCAAACTCCCGTAAGCATTGTTTTAATTAATGTTTTTATGGTTTGCCAGTGTAAATTTCAGTGATAATTAATTCCTTTTCATCGGCGATGATCCAGCTCAGGGTAATTTGTGTCTTGTAGAAGACTATAAATAGGAGCATGCTCAGTGACAGAACTTTGAATCACTGGGGGAAATGCCGAACAGGAGGATGGAGGAACTTCAAATATTGAATCCTGTTGTTCTTGATTTCATAGCAATGTGTTTAGAAGATTATGTGTCCAGATGAGGAAGGAAGGGGGGAGGAAGAATGTCTGTGAAGAACATTGCAGGGAGATTGCTACATGACATCATTTTGCTGAGTATCACATTTCAAACAATATAACAGAATACAATTAGATGAACAAGAAAGGAACCCAAGAAGTTTTTAAGAAGAGGCATCCAAATATTTCTGTCATGTAATGACATATAACTATTTCTATCATGATTTTAATTAGTTAGTAAATCAATTTAATCTCCTCTTCCCTTAAACAAGCAAAAGAGAATTTGTCTCTATCCCAAGTGTCATTGATACATATAAATTTACATACTAACTCTTCATGTCTACCTTGAGAATTTTTCTTTTTAGAAGCATTTGGAATATGGAGATAGAATGCTCTTCTTGGTGCCAAGAATACAGGGGTTCAAATTCTGTCTCAGACATTTAATGTTTGTGTGTTTTTATGAAAGTCAGTTGTATTCTCCAAGTTTCTATTTCCTTGTGTGTGATGGTCAGAAGATAAATTATGTGCAAAATGTTTTGAAAAACCTTTTTGTTACATCAATGACAGCTATCTTAATTTTGTGATTCAGGTGAACAGATGCAAAAAAAGTATCTCTCTGCATAGCCCTTACCTTGCTAAAATATCTTTTGTTAGAGTATAGTCACTAATTGTGTGACCATGAACTTGATTCCTCATTTATCTATAAAATGAAAATTGACATATTCACTACCCTATGTACAAAATTTTGTATACTGAAACAAATCTATCTGGGAAAGGATATTCATTAAAGGATCAAATATATTCTGTTTGAGATAGTTTTACTTAGACTATGACTTCTTTGAGTTGAAGACAATGTTACAGTAAGCTTCATTTGCATATGCTGGTGTGATGTATTCATGTGGAATAGTCACAGTATGGTCTGAGGTAATTACTGTATTTGTAGTTGGAACATCTCAGTACCTTTCCATTGCAATATAGTATCTGTATCACTTTAGGAAAATTATTTAATCTATATGAAACTCAGTTTCCTCATTTGTAAGATTAGAATTTGGGAGTAGATGACTTCCAAAGTTTTTCATAGCATTTAGATCCATGATCCTAATATATTTTGGGCAGTTTGCATTTCAGAGAAAACCTTCACAGACGTTTCCTACATTCCAAGGTGGTTTGAGGAACCAGATATAAGCAAGATTGTTCTGGATATGCTTAAGGTCATTTGTACCTTCCTCCAGAGCTCTGAAGAATATGTTCTGTTAGAATTCACTCTTTTCTTCAATCCTCATAAGGAATTTACTGTGATTTTATAGTAATTATTATTTCATAATATTTTAATGGTTCAAGATTTTAATTCCACTGGGCTCTATGGAAGAATCCTATCGGCTGATAATTACCTACTGGCTCACATTAGGAACATATTTGTGCTGCTAATGAATCTTATCAGTCCCTAGATCTGATCCTAATGAAATTATACAGACCAAAACTAACTAATCATATTTTTCCTGAGGCAATTTTGGGATAACTGATTGAATTTGTTGTAGACCAACTTAACAGCAGGAACTAAGTCAGGTTTCAATCACTACAGCCTGGTTATTAAAGAAACTAAGAGAAATAGAAAAATCTAAACTCTACACATTTTAATTTTAAGTAAATTATCAGAATTGAATTCTGATTATTCTCTAATAATAAAACATATTTGTAGCACTATAAACTTTGCAAGATATTATATATTTGCACATATATATATATACATATGTGTGTGTATGTGTGTGTGTGTGTACATAATGTCCTCTGAGCCTCACAACCTTTGGTCAGGTGATTGAGGTAGGAGCTACAAAAATGCTTAATCTATTTGGAACTAATGACTATAAAACTAAGATTTCTGCTATATAGGCTAGCTTACCCTCCCAATAGGGAATGAAATCATCTTTTACACTTTATTGTTCCAGGGAACTAAGGATCAAAACACTGAAGCAATTTTTCAGTTATCAAAGGGATAAAAGTTCACTGTAGGAGTAACTGGAACTCTTTAGGTTTGATGGAACATGCCTCTTCATCGTCAATGTCTTCTGAATAAGTGTATCATCATGGCAAATGTGAAAGTGAGATCTGTGCCCAACAGAACCAACACTGTTTTTTGTTTTGATGCATAGTCTTTCCATGCTACCATTGAGTTCATTTCTTCTGTTAAAGATTTTGTTTTCCTCTATATATCTCATTTGGCTTTAATACTGAGAGTGACATATTGGATACTGAGTCTGGTCTGATAGAAAATGTTTGGCATACTATAATTAGTAGTGAGCAATTAATTATACCACAGGGCTAGCTAATGAACTCAGTCCTTGTGAGCATATTCAGAGTGCCATTGATGTTATCTCCATGTAGACTTTGAAGCAGATATATTTTATAACTGGTTCTTGTCTCCTTGCCACATAGTGGAAATAAGCTTTTGTGATTGATTACTGTTGCATAGACAGAATTGGAACATATTCAAAAGGCCCATCTTGCCATTCTCTTGTCATATTATCATTCTCTTGGAAATGACCTTAATGAGAAAAGAAACATTGAACAGTAGAAGAGAGATACTGGCACTGAGACCAACATGTGGCCTGTGAATATGGGCCTTCTTTCTTTGCCCCCAAATTTGTTTCTTGGCTTCTAGGTAAAGCAATACAAACTTGTAAATTGAAAAGTTTAGAAGAGTGAGTCACCAGCCTTACTATGAGTTCTGAATGCTTCTATATACACAAAGGACATTTGATAAAAAATCAGTATTGATTCAATTGAACATCACTCCTTTCACATCAACATTTGACATGGCCATTTTGAATCACTAACAGTAAGAAGTTCTATTAATCATGAGAATTATCAATTATTCTCACACTGGACTTTTATGTCTTAGGAAATAGAAATTAGATCATGGGGATTTTATCCATCCAGGCAAGGACATTCAAGCTTTATCATCAAAGATCCTAATCAGATTAATAATAGTTATTGGCTCTATCACAAAGCCTTAGAAATCCAAGGCTCAAAGAATTTGAGGGACTTCCTCTGGGCACATTAGCTCTCAAATGTGAGAAATCACGTGTTTCTAATGTCAAACTTTACACTTGTTCTCTTGCTACAAACACCTCAAATGCCAGTGACTTAAAGACTTGGTAGGAACCACAGAACTCATAGTTAAATAGAATCTTTGTAGAGGAAATACTGATTCATATTTGATTCTCCTGATCTTTTACCTTTATTCTAGTTGAATATGAGATTCATAATGATAGAGTATTTTTGTTGTTAATTCTTTGTAGGCTTAGTACTTAGCATAATGTACAGTACCTCTTGTACTCAATAAATGTGGTATTCAATAAATGTTTCATTGTTTGAAATGAAATCTTCTTTAGCAGCTTTTTTTCATCGAAAACAGCTATTTTTGACTTTATCAGTTGAGCTAGGCATAATTACTCAGTCTCAGATAGATTATAATGACCTCCAGATTATCCTGTGATAGCATTTATTTTATGTGCAATGAGGTAACCTCCCTTAAAGTCATCTTTTCTTTGTAGCAGTATGGAGGTTACCCCAGCTATGCTGGTAAAAGATAAACTTTTGCAGGTCCCACTAAACTAGAAAGACTTGAACACAAATTATTTATCAATTTGAGATCAATTATAAATCATTTAATAAGTGTAAGGCTCTGCTATATAACAGGGATAGAGAGAAAAAGTGGTATTCATATTTGATCAGAGGAGGCAACATGTACATACATGAATCTATAAAGAATAAATATGAAAATACAAATTAATACAAAAGATTAAAGTATAAATGAGATTACTAGCATTTGGCAAAATTAGGACAAGCTTTGAAAAAATTGGTATTTGATCTGTCTTGAAGGAAACAAGTGATTCTATCAGGGCCAGGTAAGGAGGAACTACATTCCAGGCATGAGAGATGACTAATGTAAAGGTATGGGGCCAAGGGATTGATTGTAATATATGAAGAGCAGACAGAAAACCATTTACTTAGACCAGATTATGGAAAAGGGATCAATACAAAATGGCTGAAAGATAGATTGAGGGCAGGGTATGAAAAAGTTAAAAATTTAGATAGAAAAATTTGTGTTTTATTCCAGAGACAATAGAGAGTCAATGGAGTTTATTAGGCAGGTTAGCAACATGCTAGATATGAGCTTAAGATAAATCACTTTGTTAATTGTGAATCAATGGGAGGAGAGATTTGAGATAGAGAGACCAATTAGGAAGCTATTGTAAAAAATGATATCCTAAGGTAAGGTCAGGGTCATTTAAGTAGAGAGAGAGGATGTGATATAAGAGTTGTAGAAATAGCCAGATTTATAGAACTTATTGAAAATGATGTTAGAGAATGAAGAGTTAGGAATACTGCCAAGGTTATTAACATAGAAAATTCAAAGGATGATGATATCCATCTGTGACAGAAATAGGGAATTTTGTAGATTAGTGAGTTTGGAGCAAAAAGAACGGAGGTGTTTTTTTTTTTTTTTTCTTTTTGGTTAGATTGAAATTTGGAATTTTGCCATTATATTCGGTTTGAAATGTCTAATAGGTAATTAATGATGTGGATCTGAAGCTCAGGAGAAAAATTCAATTTGAATGTAAAGATCTATATATCATCTGCATAAAGATGATCATTTAAACCATGGGACGTAATGAGTTTGCTGAGAGATGTAATACAGATGGAAAAAAAAAGAAGAGGGAGTAGGACAAAACTTCAGGGTACATCCATAGTTAATGGAATGATCTGAAAGAGGAATGCTTGAAGAGAACTATAACATGATCTCTCAGATTGATAGAACAAGAATTAAGAGGGATTTTCTTGTTCATTTGTTTCCAACTTTCATGATTCTATTTGGGTCTTGGCAACGATATTAGAGTGGTTTGCCATTTCCTCCTGTAGCTCATTTTGTGGTTGAAGAATTTGAGACAAATAGGGAGAAATACTTTGCCCAAGGTCACATAGCTAGTGAGTTTCTGAGGCCAAAATTTATCCCAGGGAAATAACTGTTCTTGATTCCAGGCCCCTTCCATTATTTACTGCACCACTAGTTGACTCTATGAGATACGTATTCTAAAAAACCCAGACAGGAGAGAGACTGAAGGATGAATGGGTAGTCAACTTTTTCCCACACAGAAGAGGTATCAAGAAAGAGATGGACTGGGAGAAAATGATCTGATTTAGCAATTAATAGATTGTTAGTAACTTTGGAGAAAATAGATTCTGTTGAGTGAAGCAGTCTGGAAGTCAAGTGCAAGAGCTTGAAGAATAAATAAGAACAAAGAGAACAATGAGGAGGAATGGAGGTAAAATATAGGACAGTTTGAAAGGAATGTATAGTCTAGTGAGGTGATGAGGAGAGGCTCAGAATATAATGGAGTCATGGAATAGAGATGAAACCTAAAGGTCATTCTAGTGCAAATTCTGCAGAGAAGTTTTGTGATTAATCTGTAGTTACACTGGTTGTAAGTAACCATGCTAACTTTTCAAACTCAAATTGATTTAAAATCCAACAGTATTTTCACTGTATCATACTACTTGGTACATCACTAGTTTTGAGGGAAACTTTCTAATGGGTGATGGACTCAATATATTGAATGAGTCTCTTTTTTGATATGACAAATGTAGGAATATATTTTGATTGACTATATGTATTTTTACAAAGATTTTATTTCGTGTTTTTCTTTTTCCAAGGTTGGGGGGATTGAGGAAGAGTGAAGGAAGAAAATAACAAAAGCTTGGCAATTAAAAACAAAACAAACAAAAAACAATCTGTCCAGTGACCTATCTTTTCATTCATTATTTCATCTAAGTAATATGGGGATCACAATGTTCTGACACCATGAGAATTCGATTTTTGTCAAGAAGTTTGTATAAGGATTCTTTACCTAAAATGTTGGTGAGTTCTTTCAAGAATTTTTTACATGTAAAATATGAAAATATTCTAACCTAAATGAACTCAACATTTGATGGAAATCTTTTACTGCTTCTCTAAGATAATCTTTCACTGCATTCAGATACTAAATTTCACCACCATATGAAATATGTGCAATAGGAATATATTGACATGAAAGTAATAGAGGTTAGTTATCAATTGATTAAAGGTCAATTGTCCATTTCCAGTGACTACAGATTCTGCTTTTTTCTCCGCATAATATATCTATCTTCTGATATTCTATACTTTTATAAGTGTTAGCTGAAGATTGGAAAAAGTTAATATTTATTCTCTACTGAAAATTTTAGCAGGAAATATCTCAAGTGCTGAGTTCCTAGAACCAGTTTAAAAACACATAAAAAACATCTAGTTGTTCACATTGTTGTATTAGGTTATTACAAGAAAAATGATGCAATTATTATTCTAACCCTTTAGGAACCTAAAATGTGAGCACAATAAACTTGAAAAGAAACAAACAAGCAGAAAAATTGACAGAATAAATTCTGCTGTGCTGTTATTTTGTCACTGTAGTTTAGGATTTCCATAGACATAAGAATGACATATAATGTGTGTGTATGTGTGTATGTATATATGCATCTATCCATCTACTATATATATATGATATATATCTACTAGATGAATGGAGTTCCTTAGTTATGTCTTCATACTCTTAATGAATTTCCAATAAATATAATAAATATAAGTATATAGATATTGAAATATATATATATATAAAATCTAATTATGAATATAAATTAGCATTACCATAATGTTTAAGTGGGTTATAATTTGATGTGAAAGTAAAAGAAATACATACATCTGAAGATTATCTATAGCAGTTCTTTTCTGTGGCAAGGAACTGGAAATTGAGAGGATGTCCAGCTGTTTGGGAATGACTGAACAAATTGTGGTAAGTGATTATGATGGAATGCTAGTCTGGTTTAAGAAATGGTGAGCAGGATGTGTTCAACAAAACATGGAAAGACATATATGAGCACATGTAATGTGAAATGTACAGTATGCAAAATAAAAGCAATATTATAGGATAATCAGCTGTGAAGGACAACTTTTGTTAGCAGTGCTGGAGCCCAGGGCAACTCTAAGGACTTTTGATAAAGAAAGAGATTCATTCCCAGAGTGATTGCTGGTGGCATCTTAATACAGATTGAAATATATATATATATATATATATATATATATATATATATATATATATAAAATTATTTTTTTTCTTGAGGTTTCTTTTATGGGGGGACTATGTTTTAGTTCACAACATATGGAAATGTTTTTCATGCCTGCACATTTTTAAGTTATATCAAATTGCTTGCTTTCTCAATGGGGATTGGGGGTGGGAATAAGGAAGGGAATTTGGTACTTGGAGTTATATTTTAAATTTTATTTATTTTTCCAACTGCATGCAATGGTAATTTTCAACAATAACTTTTTGCAAGGTTCTGAGCTTTACATTTTCTCCCCCACACACAGATCCTTTGAAAGAAAGCAATCTAGTATAGGTTGTACAGGCATAACCACACTTAACATAGATCCATATTAATCATGATGTGAAAGAAGAAACAAATCACAATGGAAAAGACAGAGAGGGGGGAAAAAGTCTAATACCTAAGACAAATTTAAAAAATTGGAGATAGTAAGCTTTGGTCTGCATTTAACCTTCACAGTTCCTTCTCTGCATATAGATGTCATTTTTCTTCACAAGTCTTTTAGAATTTTCTTTAATTATTGTGCTGAAGAAATGTATAAGTCCAAATTATTAAATTGATCAAAATGATTAAGAAGGAAAATGATCAATGTTGGAGAGGATATGGGAAAATTGGGACCCTAATGGATTGTTGATGGAGTTGAAAACTGATTCAAGCTTTCTAAAGATTAATTTGAAACTATGCCTGAAGGTTAATAAAACTGTGTATACCCTTTGATCCAACAATACAATACTAGGTATTATTCCAAAGTGATCATGAAAAAAGGGTAAAAAACACATGCAAAAAATTTTTTATAGCAGTTCTTTTTGTAGTGGCAAAAAATTGGAAAATGAATGAATGCCTATCAATTGAAGAATGGCTAAATGGTGATATATGAATATGATGGGGGAAAATGTTTTTCTATAAGAAATCATAAGAGATGGAACTTCAGAATATCTTGGAAAGACTTGCATGAATGCAAGGGAATGTGAAGTGAGCAGAACCAGAAGAACATTAAACACACTAACAGCAACACTAGGTGATGATCAGGTATGATGGACTTATACATTTCATCAGCACAATAATTTGAGCTCAAATCTACCCTCAGCATTTCCCATCTCTAATCAACATTGATTTAGAGCATTTTTTCCACAAGACTACAGCAGTTTTAATTTCTTCATTTGAGAATTGTCTTTTCATATCCTTTGCTCATTTATCAATTGGGGAATGAAGTATATTCTTACAAATATGACTCAATTCTATGTATTTTTTAAATGAGCCCTTTGTCAGAAACACTGGTTTTAAAAATTGCTTCTCAACTTACTGCCTTCCTTTTAAATCTTCATTACATTGATTTTATTTGCACAAAACATTTTCAACTTAATGCAATCAAAATTTTCTATTTTGTATTTTAGAATGTTCTCTCTTTGTTGGTCATAAGTGGCTCCCCTTTCCAGAGATCTGATAGGTAGATTATTCCTTGTTCTCCTAATTGGTTTATGATATCACCTTTAATGGCTAAATCCTATACCCATTTTGACCTCATCTTGGCATAAAGTGTGAGATATTAGTCTATACCTAGTTTCTTCTATACTATCTTCCAGTTTTCTCAAAAATTTTTGTGAAACTCAAAGTTTTAAAAATTAATGTTGAATTTTTTTAATGTGACCATGGAAAAATAAAATTAAATAATTTCTTAAAAGAATCTTTAAAAATATATTTATCTAGATATTATTAATAATTTTCTTAATGTTTTCTCTTCTTTTTTCAGTCTTGACTTTGAATCCTGTTCTAATCTGCTTAGACCCAGATTTATACACAACATCCATATTGAAAATTATGAATCTTTCTCCTATTGCATATCTTGAATCTCATTTTCAAACTCTAACTAAAAGAGAGTATCAATTAACAGAAGGAATACTGCTATTGACCTAGTGACAGAGGATTCACACCTTAGGCAGTTCATTCCATTTTTGGATAGCCATCATCATTAGAAGTTTTTTCTTAATATGGAGACAAAAATCTACATTTTTTACATCTTTCATTCATTGTCCCTAGATTGCACCTAACTGAAGAAGTAAAACAAAAATAATTGTGATTCATGGTCACATGGGAAGTAAGTAGCAATTTGGAATTCAAACCTTGTTTCCCTGATGGCAAGAACCAGTTCATGTTCTACATTACCAAGTAGAAGCAGGTAGACATGCTATATTCTGGGGACAGAAATGCCCAGTTTATATGAAGTATAGATTGAAAAACTGGAGATAATAACATAAAAACTAAGATGAAGATGTTGCACACATAATTTAATAACTTCCTGTGATTACTTAGATTTTGCTTCTTATTTCCAAGGTGTAGGATTTCTGATTGCTCATCTTATATTTTAATTAGGGCCAGATGTTTAGGACTTTGCTCCAGTATTGTAATTGGATGAAGTATTTCCTCCCTGGATGCATTTTCTTCATATTGAAGTCTAAATATTGTTATTCAAGTGTCCTGTCCTTCATAGTCTTTCACCTCTACATATTTCCATGTGTTATGTATGTATATATGCATATAATGTGTGTACATGTAATATGCTACTCCCATTTCTTCATCCCTCATCACCAAACCACAACTATTCCATTCCTTCTCCTATTTTTTTTTTTTATCTCTGGAGGAAATTCCTAATTATGCCTCTGTTCAACTAGGAATCCTATTCCAATGAATTTCTAGGGAAAGTTTTGAAAGGCATTTCTTCTATTTCTTCTTGTTTTTCTTCTTTTCTTCATCTTTTTCTTTTGTTAGTTTTTGATCATGCTCAGTCATCTCGCTAAATTATTTGAGGGAATATGTTATTTTTCTTCCCCAGGAATAGGAGAAAGGACAGTATACTCCAGCTTGCCAAGTTTGGGAGATCTTTTTTTTTTTTTGAACATTAAAAAAAATAATATACCAACAAAATGTTTGCATATTCCTCACACACTGCCTTCTCTGCTCTGCCAAGCAGTGCAAGGCAAATCAGCACATTCACCCAAAAAGGAAATAATTTCCTAAAATACTTTGAGAAATTTTACTTGCTAAACAGTTCCTCATTCTTCATGGGTCTCTGTGCTAATCTCTCTCTCTCTCTCTCTCTCTCTCTCTCTCTCTCTCTCTCTCTCTCTCTCTCTCCCTCTAACACTTAAACACACTGTCTCTGTCTTTCTGTCTGTCTCTCTCACAAACACAAATATCTCTCTTTCTCTGTTTTTCTGTCTCTCTCACACACTCTATCACTCATTGTCTCTCTCACACACATACACACATACATTGTCTCTCTGTCTCTGTCTCTGTCTGTCTCTCTGTCTCTCTGTCTCTCTGTCTCTCTGTCTCTCTCTCTCTCACACACACACACACACACACACACACACACACACACACACACACACATAAAGATTCACTTGGAAAAATGGGAGATTTAAGAAACTACTTGAGAAAATTTTATAAATATTTTCAAATGTGAAAATTAGGATTTGAATACCTCAGGAAAAATAAACTGGTAACACATAGGAACAGAATCTTGGGGAACTCACCAGATCTTTTGGAAAACGAAGCAGAGAAAAAATATGTTGCCTTTGAGAAAAATATTTTCATAGTACATCCTTCACTTACTTATTAAATCAATCTTTCTTAAATTCATGTCTAATCATGTTGCCTCTCTAGATCATGAACACCAGTGATTCTTTATCACATCAAGAATTAGATATAAAATCCCCTGCAGGGCACTCACAGTCCTTCACAGCCTGGCTCTGCCCTTCCTTTCCAGTCATCTTATACTTTACTCCCCATCTTCCCTCAATTCTTCACTTACTTCAGGGACACTGACCTTCTTATTTTTCCTTGACAAAAGACTTCAGGAATTTTCAATGCTTCTTCCTCATACTAGGATACTCACTTTTTTTATTATCACCTTCTGGATTGCTTTGTCCCAGTTTAAATCTCAGCTTCTAAAGGAAGCTTTTCTTGATTCTCTTTAATAAGATTTCATTTCCTCTAATAATTAGTTCTAATTTATCCTGTATATAGATATTTTCTATAGAGGCATACCTTAGAGATAGTGTGGTTTCAGTTCCAGACCACTACAATAAAGCAAATACTACAATAAAGTGGGTCACATGATTTTTTTATTTTTCCAAATATATGATTTATGTTTATATCATACTATAGTCTATTAAGTGTGCCACAGTATTATGTTTTTAAAAACCCAATATACATACTTTAAAAATATTTTTTTGTTGAGAAATTCTAACCATTATCTTATTCTTCAGTGAACTATAATCTTTTTTTTTTCTGGTGGGTGGTCTTACCTGATTATTGATGACTACTGACTGATTAGGGTAGTATGTGCTGAAAGCTGGGGTGACTGTGATAATTTTTAAAAATAATATAACAAGCTTGCCTTATTGATTGACCTTCCTATCACTTGAATACTAATTGTGGGTAATTAAATTGACTAATTTCAGTATAGTTGTATCTCAGGGAATAGAAAGATAAGAGGAGTGGGAGAGTGAATCTGTCAGTGAAACAGTCAGAACACACACACAATATTTATCAATTGTTTGCCATCATGTATGGGTACAGCATGATACCCAAAGAAGTTGGAGTAGTAACATCAAAAATCACTGATTGGTTGGTTGGTTCTTGCCCTTCATTATCAAAGAAGACCAAGATGGCATCCCTATGTTTCAGATAAATCACAGTGTATCCTACTATGGCTGATCAGATCAATATGAGCTAGGAATGCTCTACCACAGGTTGGGAACAAATAGGCCATGTGAATACCTGGAGTGGGTACTCTAAACTTACATATGTCACATTTCTTTTGAGCTGCTTCAATTATGCCTTCCTCATAGAGTGTAGCATCCTCACTGATGAGGGCACGCCATGCTGGATGGTCCTGTGCCAATGTCTCCCATCTTCTATAATCAATTCTAAAGTTCTTCAATGAGACCTTCAGGGTGTCTCAGTATTGTTTCCTCTGTCCCTCTTGTTAGCACTTGCCTGTGTGAGTTCTCCATAGAATAGTTTTTTTAGTATGTATGTCTGACATTCTAACATATCCAGTACATCATAGTTGCACTCTTTGTAGTAATGTTGAAATGCTAGGTAATTTAACTTGAGAAAGGACTTTAGTGTCTGGTATCTTCTTCTGACAGGTGATCTTCAGAATTTTCCTAAGACAATTTAAATGGAAGTGGTTCAGTTTCCTGACATGGAACTGGTAGACTGTTCAGATTTCACAGGCATATGCAATGAAGTCAGCACAATGGTTTTGTAGACCTTCAGTTTGATAGTCAGGCTAATACTTCTTCTTTCCTGCACTTTCTTTTGGGGTCTCCAAAATACTGAGTTAGCTCTGACAATGTGTCAACCTCATTGTCAATGTGTACCTTCTTGGAAAGGATACTGGCAAGGTAAGTGAACTTGTCCACAGTACTCAAAATTTCTCTATTTTCTGTAATCAGTGGTTCCACATATGGATGGTGTGGTGCTGGTTTATGGAGCAACTGTTCTTTCTTGATGTTAATTATTAGACCTATTTTAGCACAAATAGCAGAGAATGAATTCATCTTCAGAGGCTGCATTGAGTGCACAATCATCTGCAAACAAGATCATGCACCAACACTCCCTCCACTTTTGGTCTTAGCTTGTAGCCTTTTTAAGTTGAATAATTTGTCATCAGTGTGATAGCTGACTCTGAGGCCATGTTCATCCTCATTGAAATTCTTTGATAATATAGCTGAAAATATAATGATAATAAGCATAGGAGCAAATAAACATCTTTGTTTTACTCCATAGTTGACTGGGAAATCTCAAGAGCATCATTCATTATCCAGAACCCAGGCTAGCATGCTATCATGGAACTGATGAACAATATTTATGAACAATTCCAGGCAACCAAATTTTGACATAATTTTCCATAAACCTTTGTGAATGATAGTATTGAAGACCTTGGTCAGATCTACAGATGTTGTATACAGATTTCTGTTCTGTTCTTGGCATTTTTCCTGGAGTTGTCCGGTAGCAAATACCATAATAACTGTTTTCCTACCCTTCAGAAGCTACACTGTCTCACAGGGAGGTGACCAACTTCTAGGTGAAAGGTCAGCCTATTGATAAGAACTCTGACAAAAATCTTAGCAGCAATGACTAAAAGAGAAATACCTCTGTGATTGTCACAGGACAATCTATTCCTTTTCCCTTCATAGAGATGGACTATATAACCTGGAAAATTTCAGTCAGCTTTTGCATTAGCAACGGACCCCTCACGTTGTAGAACTCAACTGGAATAAAATCAGCACCAGGGGCTTTGCTACTTGAAAGGAGCCTAATGGCATTCAAAACCTATTTAGTTACCCGTGTTTCATTCAGAAATACTATTTTTTGAACTCTTTGTCCCTGATGGACACTATTATTTTTTCTTTAGGTTTTTGCAAGGCAAAAGGGGTTAAGTGACTTGCCCAAGGCCACACAGCTAGGTAATTATTAAGTGTCTGAGACTGGATTTGAACCCAGGTACTCCTGACTCCAAGGCTGGTGCTTTATCCACTGCACCACCTAGCTGCCCTGGCACTATTCTTTCTTAAGAGGAATTATAATGTTGCAGATAATATTAATCCAAGAAGACATGGCTTCAAGTTCAATATCTGATAAATACTATCTCTGATAAATACCATAAATACCATTGTGTGACCCTGGAAAACTCTCTTACCTAGTTCTTTAAGAATGTGAATTATACAGAAGTTGATGACCCTGACTGTTAGAGGGAACTTCATTTCCTGGGTTTTCTTTATACCAATGGATTCATAGAGTCAGTTCTTGTTTCTTCCATAAATAATTTTAGTATTAAAACAAAAGCTTTCAGCTTGAAGAAAAAGAAGTGTGCCATATGGGACCAAATTTTATTTTATATGGAAGTCCATTTTTGTTGCTTGTCAAGGTGAACATTTGCTAAAGCTCTTGACTAGAAGTGGTATTCTCAAAAAATTCTCTGCCAGAGTAACCTCCTGCCTGAAGGTATAAACACCAACATCAACATATTTCTCTTCATGTCCCCTCTGCCTGTTGACTGAGATTAGAAATATTTGCCAGCTGTTCTAATTCATACCTTTCTTGGCTCTAGTCAAATGACAAATGTAATAGATTTATCATTTTTTCTTTTTGCAGCATGAAATGTCAGCACCAACTACTCAAATAGAACAAATGACCCCTATTTAAAAAAGAGTCCACAAACATTTAAGAATTATTGTTTAATGATGAGCCAACTGCAAAAGTAAAAAGATATTTGTCTGTCTCCTCTCCTACACTACTTAGGAAACTACAAGTAAAATGAAGGGGAAAAAACCAAAAAGATCAAATAGTAAAATGTTTTTCTATTAAAGATTTAGAAAAGAAGAAGAGAAGCCCAGAGAAGCAGAGCCAAGATGAAATAAAGAAGCAAGTAATTTCCTTAAGCTCTCCAGGTTTTCCCTCAGAAACATTAATCAAGTCTCTAAAATTGTCTCTGAAGAGACAGAATGCACAAAAGAACAGAACATAGCATTTTTCAGCAAGGTCTAGAGTGAGAGTGAGCTGAGAGAATGGAACTGAAACCAAGCACAAGGATGGCAGGATGTGATAGGGACCAGACAATGGCTCTTAGCTTCATGATGATCTGCAGCATAGGCCTTTGGACTCTGGGTTCAGAAGGTCAATGGGACAACAGGTCAGCTGGGAGGGCTTCAGCACATGAATCCCAGAAACCTGTTCAACCATCATACCTGAGTTGAATACCCCAACCCAGATAACAAGCTGCTAGCATTCACCAGCTGGAAGACCTCATTCCAGTGATAAACTGCTGATGTTCAGAAGGCCTCAACCCAGTGAGCAGGTCTCTAGGATTCTCAACATGAAAAGCCTGCAAGTGTATCCCTTCCCTAACACAAGAAGCCTGAGATAGCTTACTTATCTTACTCATAATGAGTAAGAAGAGTCAGCTGGGACTATAGAAAGTTACCTTGGAGATAAGGACAGTCAAAACACCATCTTAGAAGAGGATGATGAAAAAGCACTAAATGTGAAACTGCAGAGGAGAATATGAATTGGTCTTCAATACAAAACAATATATTGTTTACAAGAAACTCAAGGAATTCTTGGAAGAGCTCACAAACATTTTTAAAAATGAAGTAGAAAAATTAGGAGAAGAAATACAAGAGAAATTCCACATCTTACAAAAGGAAAAAAAAAATTGATCGAAGAAAGCAAAACCTTTAAAAATACAATTGGGCAAGTGCAAAAACAAATGGAAAAATGTAACAGCACCTTTAAAAATAGAATTGACCAAATGGAAAAAGGAGAATAGATTGGGGCAAGTAACTCTATGAGACTTCAAAAATTAGTCAAGCAAAAGTTAAAAAATGAAAAAATAGAAGATAATGTAAAATACCTCATTGGAAAAACTGACCTGGAAAATAGATCCTGGAGAAGTAATTTTTATTTTTAGGTTTTTTGCTAGGCAATGGGGTTAAGTGTCTTGCCCAAGGCCACACAGCTAGGTGATTATTAAGTGTATGAGGCCAGATTTGAACTCAGGTACTCCTGATTCCAGAGCTGGTGCTCTATAAACTGAGCCACCTAGCCACCCCCAGGAGAGACAATTTAAGAATTGTTGGACTACCTTAAAGTTGTGATAAAAAAGAGCCTGGACAACATCTTTCAAGGAAAACTGTCTTGATATCCTAGAACCAGAGGAAAATAGTCTTTGAAAGAATACACCGATCATCTCCTAAAATGAATACCAAAATGGAAAAAACAAGAAATACTGTAATCAAATTTCAGAATTATCAAATCAGGGAGAAATCCTTCAGTGAACCAATAACAAACAATTCAAATACCAAGGAATCACAATCAGGATTACACAGAATTTGGTAGCAGCAACATAAAAGGATATAAGAGCTTAGAAGTTCCTGAGGACTAAGGTACTTGGATTACAACCAAGAATCAGCTATCCAACAAAACTGAGCATTCTCTTTCAGGGGAAAAGATGGATATTTAAAAAAAAATAGGTGACCTCCAAATTTTTCTGTTGAACAAAAGCAGTTAGATAAAACAATTTGAACTTCAAACAAGAAACTCAAGTGATACATAGAAAGTTTAAAAAAAAGACTATTATTCAATAAGATTAAACTGATTACATCCCTACATGAGAAGAAGATACTCATAACTCTTGGGAAGTATAACTTTATTAGAGAGAATATACTTAGAACGTATGGGTATAAGTTAATTTTGATGAGTGGTATAAAATATTAAGTTATTAAATAAGAAGAAATTATAATGGGACAGGAGAAAGGGGGAAGCAGAATAGGGTAAATTACATCATATGAAGAGGCAAAAAGGAGCTATTCCCTAGAGGAAAAGAAGAGAGAGGATGAGAGTTGTTTGGAGATTACTTTCATTGTATTTGGCTCAAAGAGGGAATCAACATATACTCCATTGGATTCAGCAATTTATCTTACTCTTAAGGCATTATGAGGGCAAAGGGGGATAAGGGAAGGAAAAAATGAAGAAGAGAGAGAAGGAAGGAGGTGACAAAATAAAAGGGGAATGGGAAAAGAAAAGGGAGAGAACCTAATAGGAGGGGGACAGATTAAAGGAGGTGGTATTCACAAGCAAAACACTGGTTAGGAGGGAATAGGGAGAAAAGAGAAAAAGTACAAAAGGGAAGGGAGATGGGATGAAGGCTAATAGTTATTAATTATAATTGTGAATGTGAGTGGAATTAAATCTTTCATTAAAGGGAATGAGATAGGAGAGTGAATTAAAAATTGGAATCCTAAATTAAATTGTTTACAAGAAACACATTTGAAGCAGACAGATACACACAGAGGAAGAGTAAAAATGTAGAGCAGAAAATATTATACTTCAGTTGAAGTATAAAAACCAGGGGTAGACATCCTTATCTCAGACAAAGCAAGAGCAAAAATTGAAAGGGGTAAGAAAACAAACTACATCTTCCTAAAAATTACGATAGAGAGTGAAATAGTTTCAAAACTAAATATATATGCACCAAGTAGTATAGCATCCAAATTCTTATAGGAGAAACTAAATGAGTTGCAGAAAGACATAGACAGCAAAACCATTCTGGTGGGAAACCTCAACTTCCCTTTCTCAGAATTAGATAAATCTAACCATAAAATAAAGAAGAAAGAATTTAAGAAGAGTAATAGAATTTAGAAAAGTTAGATATATATTTTTGAAGAAATCTGAATGGGAATAGAAAGGAATATACTTTTTTCTTTTTTAAAAAATATTAATTTATTTTTGAATTTTATAATTTTTCCCCTAATCTTGCTTTCCTTCCCCCCCCCATAGAAGGCATTCTGTTAGTCTTTACATTGTTTCTGTGCTATATACATTGATCTAAATTGAATGTGTTGAGAGAGAAAAGATATCCTTAAGGAAAAATAAAATAAAATATAAAGCAAAATTACATAGCAAGTTAATTTTTTGTTTTTTTTTTAATTAAAGGTAATAGTCTTTGGTCTTTTTTCAAACTCCACAATTCTTTCTCTAGATACAAGTGGTATTCTCCATCTCTGATATCCAAAAGTTGTCTCTGATTGTTGCACATATGAAATAAACAAGTCCATTAAGATTGATCATCAACCCCATGTTGCTGCTATGGTGTATGATGTTCTTCTGGTTCTGCTCATCTTGCTCAGCATCAGTTCATGCAAATCCCTCCAGCCTTCTCTGAATTTCCATCCCTTCTCATTTCTAATAGAGCAATAATGTTCCATAATATACATATACTACAATTTATTCATCTGTTCCTCAATTGATGATGGACATTCACTCAATTTCCAATCCTTTGCCACCACAAACAAAGCTACTATTAATATTTTTGTATGTGATGTTTTTATCCTTTTTCTTAATCTCTTCAGGGTGTAGACCCCGTAGTGGTATTGCAGGATGAAAAGCACATTTTTATTGCCCTTTGGGTGTAAAGGAACAAATCTTTTTCTCAGTGCTACATGGCATCTTCACAAAAATTACCCATGTATTATGGCATAAAAATCTCATAATCAAATGCAGAGAGACAGAAATATTAAATGCATTCTTTTCAACTCATGCTGCAATGAAAATCATGTGTAATAAAGGATCATGAAAAGATAAATGATAACTCAATTGGAAACTAAATAACAATTATAAAGAATGAATGAAATTTTCTCTTATGAGGGCATTCTATGCTGGGAGGTCCTGAACCACTGTCGCCCACACTTTATAATCATTTGTAAAGTTCTTAAGGGAGAGACCTTCAGAGTGTCCCACTTAGAGTGCTTATAGACTCTTAAGTTAATAAAATCATGAGTTACTTTACTGGACACTTAGAGGTTTGTAATATCATAGGGGCAGAGGCTGAGAATCTACTTAGAAGGGTGGAACATGAGATTAGGAAGTGATTTTATCTTAATCTATGCTTCATTTAACAAGAGTTTAAGTACCATGGTTGGGGAGCTAAAAATTGGGGAGTGTGAGTGATAGTATGCTTTGG
Source organism: Macrotis lagotis (assembly GCF_037893015.1). Taxonomy (NCBI): domain Eukaryota; kingdom Metazoa; phylum Chordata; class Mammalia; order Peramelemorphia; family Peramelidae; genus Macrotis; species Macrotis lagotis. The sequence continues at coordinate 144,234,185 of NC_133660.1, read as the reverse complement.
GGAGTGAGTACAAATGTTTCATGAAAGGATTTGGTTTTGCCTAATGCTTTGGCTTATGAGAAGATTGGGTATTCATGGAGGATCTTGAAAAGGGATTAAGCTATAAAGTGATTAGAATTTGATGTGATTCATTGCCATTAAGAGGTCTATTTCTAATGAGAAAGAAGACTGGAGCAAAAGATATTATGCTTCAGCTGAAGTACAAAATCAGAAGTAGTGGTCCTGACCTCAGACAAAGCAAAAACAAAAACAGATCTCATTATAAGAGACATGACATGCAATGAAGTCATAGCATTGTTACACATGTATGCACCAAGTGGTATGAGATCCAAATTCTTGGACTGAATGAATTACAAGAAGACATAGACAGCAAAACTTTAATAATGGGGGTCTCAAATTCCAACCCTCAGAACTTGAAAATTCTAAACATAAAATAAACAAGATGGAAGTTAGGAAGGTGAATAAAATCTTAGAATTTCTATATGATAGACCTCTGAAGAAAAAAATGGGAATAGAAAAGAATATATATTTTTCTCTGTATCACATGGTACCTGTATTAAAATTGACCAGGTTCTAGGGCATTAAAATCTTAAAATCAATGCAGAAAGGCAGAAATAATAAATGCATATTTTTCAGATCATGATACAAGAAAAATTACATGTAATAAAGGGCCATGGAAAGATAAACCAAAAATTAATTGAAAACTGAATAACTTAATTTTAAAGAATGGGTGGATCAAATTACAAATCATAGAAATAATCTTTATCCAATAAAATTATAATAATGAGATATCACACCAAAATTTATGGGATGCAATCAAAGCAGTGGAAATTTTACATCTCTAAATGCTTATATGAAAACAATTAGAGAAAAGGGAGAGCATTGAATTGGGTGTGCAACTAGAATGCTAGAAAAAGAAAAGTTAGAAAAAGAACAAATTAAAGATCCCCAATTAAATACCAAGTTAGAAATTCTGAAAATCAAGGGAGAGATTAATAAAATGAAGGCAAGAAAACTATCTAATAAATAAAACTGACTTGGTTTTATGAAAAAAATCAATAAAATAGATAAACTTTTGGTTAATCTGACTTAAAAAAAAAAGAAAGAATAAACTCAAATTACCAGTATCAAAAGTGAAAAGGGTGACAAATGATCAATGAGGAGGAAATTAAAGAGAATATTCAGAGCTATCTTGCTGAATTGTATGACAGTAAATTTGAAAAGCTGAGTGAAATGAATGAATATTTACAAAAATATAAACCACCCAGATTAGCAAAAGAGGTAATAAAAGGCTTAATTATCTCCATTCAAAAAAAAAAATAAGAAATTGAAGAAACCATCAATAAACTAAAAAAAAGCCTCTAGATCCAAATGGATATATAAGTGAATTCTCCCAAACATTTAAGGAAAAATTCATTAACAATTCTGCTTCAACTATTTTTAAAAAAACAGGAGGAGTTTTGCCAAATTCCTTTTTGGAGCTTAATTTGGTGCTAATACCTAAATCAGGAAGAACTAAAACAGACAAGGAAAATTACAGACCAATCACCCTAATGAACTTTGATGCAAAAATCCTTTTTTTCTTTTTTTGCAAGGCATTGGGTTTAAGTGACTTCTACAAGGCCACACAGCTAGGCAATTATTAAGTGTCTGAGGCTGGATTTGAACTCAGGTACTCCTGACTCCAGGGCTGGTGCTCTATCCACCATACCACCTAGCCACCCTGATGCAAAAATCTTAAATAAAATTTTAACAGAAAGATTACAGCAAATGATTACTTGGATAATACACCATGATTAGGTAGGGTTTATTCCAGAGAGTCAGGGATGGTGCAATATTAGTAAAACACTCAACATAATTGAACATATCAGTAACAAAATCAAAAGAAATCATATGATTATCTCAGTAGATATGGAAAAAACCTTTGACAAAATACAATTTCCATGTCTATTAAAAAAAACAGTAGAGAGTATAGAAATAAATGGAGTTTTCCTTAAAATATCTATCTAAAACCATCAACAAACATTATATGAAATGGGGATAAACTAGGAGCATTTCCAGTAAGATCAAGAGTGAAACTGGAATGTCCATTATCACCATTACTATTCAATATATTATTAGAAATATTATCTTTAGTAATGAGAAGAAAAAGAAATTGAAGGAATCAGAATTGGCACTGAGAAATCAAAGTCTCACATTTTCACTCTTTGCACAGGATATGTTGTTATACTTAGAGAATCCAAGAAAATCATCTAAAAAACCTGCTTGAAATAATTAGCAAATTCAGCAAAGTAACAATATAAAATAAACGCACATAAATCATCATCCAAGAGCAAGAGATAGAAAGAAAAATTCCATTTAAAGTAACTGCAGACAACATTAAATACTTAGGAATCTATCTTCTAAGATAAACCTAGAAACTGTATGAACACAATTACAAAGCACTTCTCACAGAAATAAAGTCAGGTCTAAACAATTGGAAAAATGTCAATTACCCATGATTAGGTCAAGTTAATATAATTAAAGACAATTGTACCCAAATTAAATTACTTATTTAATGCCATACCAATCAAACTGCCAAATAACTATTTCACCAAGCTAGGAAAAATAGTAACAAAATTTATCTGGAGCAACAAAAGGTCAAGAATATCAAGGGAACTGAGGGAAAAAATGTAAAGGAAGATGACCTAGCTCTACTAGATATAAAACTGTACTAGAAAGGAACAGTGATTAAAACTGCCTGGTACTCATTAAGAAGTAGACTTATGGATCAATGGATTAGGATAGGATCAAAAGAAACAGTAGTAAATGACTACTGTAATCTACTGTTTGACACATCCAAAGACATTATCTTCTGGGATAAGAACTCACTATTTCATGAAAGTTGTTGGGAAAATTGGAAATAATATGGCAAAAATTAGGCATAGACCCACATCTCATAGCCAAAACAAAAATAAGGTCAAAATGGGTACAAGATTTAGATATTAAGTGTGATACCATAGACCAATTAACAGATCAAGAAATACTTTGTCAGATCTATGGAAATGGGGAGAAATTTATGACCAAGAAAGAATTTGATTTTGACTATATTAAATTAAAAAAATGTTTTGCTCTATTAAAACCAATGCTGCCAAAATTAGAAGGAAAACAGAAAGTTAGGAAACAGTTTTCACAATTATGTGTTCTGATAAAATCCCACATTTAAAATATATAGAGAATTATAGCAAATATATGAAGTTTCAAGTCAGTCTCCAATTGATAAATGATAAAAGCATATAAACAGATAGTTTTAAAATGAAGAAATTTGCACTATGAATAATCATATGGGAAAAAATGCTCCAATTCATTTCTGATTAGAGAAATGTAAATTTAAGAAACTATGAGGTTCCACCTCACATCTATCTGATTAGCTAGGATGACTAAAAGGGAAAAAGATCAATGTTGGAGAGGTCTTGGGAGGATTAGGATATTAATTCTTTGTTGATGGAGCTGTAAACTGATCCAATCAATTGTGGGCATCATTATGAGACTATGCCCAAATAACAATAAAATTGACCATACTCTTTGGCCCAACAATATTAATACTAGGCCTATATCCAGAAGCAATCATGAAAATGGGAAAAGTCTAACATGTTCCAAAATATTTATAACAGTTCTTTTTGTAATGGTAAAGAATTGGAAATTGAGGGGATGTAATTAAATTGGGGAATGGCTGACCAAGTTATGGTACATGAATGTTATGGAGTACTTTTGTTCTATAAGTAACCATGAGTGGTTGGACTCTAGAGAGGCATGGAACTAAATTACATGAACTGATGCTGAGGAAAGGGAGCAAATCCAAGATAACATTATACACATAGCAACAATATTGTGAGCTGATTCAACCTTGATAGATGCAGCTCCTTTCAGCAGTTCAGAGAACTAGGACAACCCTAGAGACCTGCTATGGACAATGCTTTCCATAGCCAGAGGGAAAAAAAACAAAACAAGACAAAACAAAAATCCTACAGACTCTGAATGAATACCCTACCTTCATTCTTTTAAAATTTCCCTTATGTTTTCCTAGAGACCTGCTATGGACAATGCTTATGTTTTCCTTTCCTATCTCATAGTTTTCTTTTGTTTCTCTTAATAATAATTCTTCATACAGAAAAATAAACATATTTAAGACATTATGAATATATAATGTTCACCAGACTGTTTGCTGTTGAGGGGATGGGGTGGGAAGGAAACTATGTAACTTAAAAACTTATATGTGCTTGTGGATGAATTCTGAAAAGCCTTCCTAACTTGTAATTGCAAAAATAAAATAAAATATCAATTGCAGAAAAAAAAGAATGGATCAAATGACAAAGCATAGAACCAATTAAAATTTTTCTCAAGAAAAAGAAAATATTGAGACAGCATATCAAAACTTGTCTGATACAACCAAAGCAGTATTAGGGAAAATTTAAATATCTAAATGTATACATGAAAAAATAAAGAGGACATCAATGAATTTGGCATGCAACCAAAAAACCTAGGGAAAGAACAAAATAAAAATTTCCCAATTAAATTCCACATTAGATATATTGAAAATCAAAGGAGAAATTAATAAAATTGAAATAAAAAACTGTTGATATAAATAAAGCCATGAGTGGGTTTTTTTTGAAAAAAAATAGAATGAATATTTGCTTAATCTGATTTTATAAAAAGAAGAAAACCAAATTACCTTTATGAAAAGTATGAATTCACCACCAATGAGGATAAAATTAAAGTAAGAATTTAAAGCTATTTTGCTTATTGAATGCCAATAAAATGGATGAATATTTACAAAAACATAAATTGTCCAGATTAATATAAGTTAAATACTTAAAAAGACCCAAATCAGAAAAAGAAATTGAACAAACCATCAATGAATTACCTTAGAAAAAATCTCCAGGGTCAAAGGGTTCACCAGTGTCAACCAACCATTTAAAGAACAATTAATTCCAATTCTATATAAACTATTTGAAAATAATAGATTAAGAAGGAGTTATGCCAAATTCCTTTTATTATTCCAATGTGGTACTGATGCCTGAATAAAGAAGAGCTAAAGCACAGATAAAGACAATACTAGACCAATTCCTCTATTGAATATTGTGGCAAAAATTTATAGAAATTATTAGGGAAGAGATTTAAGCAAATTATCACTAGGACAATAACTAGGATTTTATAGTATTTATGCCAGGTATGTAGGGGATGGTTTGTTATTGGGGAAAAAATATCAACATAATTGATGATTTCAGTAACATCTAACAGAAATCATATGATTATCTCAATAGATGCTTAAAAGGACTTTAACAAAATACAATACTCATTCCTATTACAAACACTACAGAAATGAATTTTCCTTAAAATAATACTTAGTATCTATCTAAATTCATCAACAAATCTTATATGTAATTGGGATTTAGAAGCATTTCTGATAAGATTAATGTTGAAGGGGGGGGCAGAGCCAAGATGGCGACAAGAGAGGAACTTCTCTTAGAAGCTCTCTCATAAAACTTTGAAACAAAGGACTTTAAACTTTAGAGAGACAGAACCCACAAATGGACCCAATGAGGCAGTTCTCCTACTCAAGGTAACCTGGAAAAGAACAGAAAGGCTCTGCTCCCTGTGGTTGGAGGGGCGGCCCACCAGAGCGAAAGAACTTCAGCCTCCCGGAGGTAGCCCCAGGGTGCTGGGAGCTGAGGCTCACAGCAGCGGGGGAGTTTCCTGACCTACGCTGTGGGGAGCACTGGGCACAAATTGGAACAGCTGGGGGACCTCTGCCAGAGCTAGCATGTGAAGCTCAGCCCTCAGGGCACACAGAGAGCAGCATGGCCACTGAAGCCCAGATACAGGAAACAGAAGTAGGTGGAGCCCTTAAGCAGGAGCCCTTGGGGCATGAGCCCATTGAACCTAGGGAGGGGAGTGAAGAGAGATTGCTGAGCTCTGCCCCTGGAACAGGACTCTGGGGCTCTGACCACAGTCAGATCCTGATCATAGTCTAGGCCCCCCAAATAGAACAGCAGGGGCCCTCTCCACCTCAGCCCTGTAGCAGAGGGGGGGGGCACATATGGTCATTCACAGACCAGGAGGGAGGACAGAGCCTCACCTACTAAGACCCTTGTGGGAGTGTTCCAAAAGCTTAGGAAACATGCTAAAATCAGGCTCAGGCTGGGAAAATAAGCAAGCAGAGAAAAAAGAGGAACATCATTGAGAAATATTTTGCATATGAGCCCAAGAAGGATCAAAATACTCAGTCTGAAGATGAGGAAGCACAAGCTCCTGCATCTAAAGACTCCAAGAAAAACAGAAATTGGGCTCAGGCTGTGGCAAAGCTCAAAAAAGACTGAAAATCAAATGAAGGAGTTAGAAGAAAAACTGGGGAAAGAAATGAAAGAGATGCAGGAAAAACATGAAAATGAAGTCAGCAGCCTAGTCAATGAAATCCAAAAAAATGCTGAAGAAAATAGCATGCTAAAAACCAGCTTAGGTCAAATGGATAAAACAGTTCAAAAAGTTATTGAGGAGAAGAATGTTTTAAAAAGCAAAATTGGCCAGATGGAAAAAGAGATAACAAAACTCTCTGAGGACAACAAATCCTTCAGACAAAGAATAGAACTCAGGGATATTGATGAATTTATGAGAAACCAGGATTCATTACTTCAAAACAAAAAAAAAATGAAAAATTAGAAAAAAACGTGAAACATCTCATTGAAAAAACAACTGATATGGAAAACAGACTTAGGAAAGATAATTTAAAAATTATTGAAATACCTGAAAGTCATCATCAGGAAAAGAGCCTTGACATCATTTTCAAAGAATTACTACAGGAAAATTGCCCTGATATTCTAGAAGCAGAGGGCAAAATAGAAATGAAGAGAATCCACCAATCCCTCCGAGAAAGAGATCCCAAAAAAACAACCCCTAGGAATATTATAGCCAAACTCCAGAACTTACAAGCAGCCAGAAGGACACAGTTCAAATATTGTGGAGCTGCAGTCAGGATCACACAGGACTTAGCAGCAACTACATTGGAAGCTTGTAGGGCTTGGAATATAATATACTGGAAGGCAAAAGAACTTAGAATACAAGGGAGAATCAACTACCCAGCAAGGCTGAATGTCCTCTTCCAGGGAAAAAGATGGACTTTCAATGAACTAGGGGGATTTCAAATGTTCCTGTTGGAATGGCCAGAGCTGAACAGAAGGTTTGACTTTCAGATACAGGACTCAGGTGAAGCATAGAGATTGGAGGAGAAGGGGAAAATATGAAGGACTTGATGATGAACTGCTTGTATTCCTCCATAAAAAAATGACACTGATAATACTCATATGAACCTTCTCAGTTAATAGAGCAGGTAGAGGGAGCTTTTATAGTTGAAGCACAGGAAAAAGCTGAATTTGAAGATAAAATATGGTGTAAAAATGGAGTCAATGGAAAAAACGGGAAATGTAATGGGAGAAAGTAAAAGGAGAGGGGGAATAGGCCAAGATATCTCATGTAAAAAGCTTTTTCCTTATTACAATGAGCTATTGCAATGATATGGAAGAGGGGAAGGCAAGGGGGAATGAGGGAATCTTCGCTCTCATCAGAGGTGGCTAGGAGAGGAAACAGCATATATATTCATTGGGGTATAGGCATCTGGAGTAAGAAGGAGAGGGGACAGGGGGAAGGGGGGATGTGAGTGATGGAGGAGAGGATGGACAATGGGGGGAGAGTGGTCAGATATAACACATTTTCCTTTTTACTTCTTGCAAGGGGCTGGGATTGGATGGCCGGTCCAGGACTATAGGGCCAGGTGGATGGTGGGCCTAAGGGGTGGTAGGGGGGTTCGGGGCCTCTTGGCCCCAGGACCAGGGATCTGTCTGCTGTGCCAGTTAGCTACCCAACAGCAGAGTCAGAGTGAAAGGAGAGAGAAAATATAATATATGTGGAGAAATACGAAAGGAGGGAGTTGCAATCAGCAATGGCAATGGTGGAAAAATATGGAAGTAACTTTACTGATGGACTTACCATAAATAATGTGATCCATCCACGACAGAGTTGTTGGTGTTGGAAGAAAGACTGAAGCACATTGCACATTTTTTATTATTATTATGATTCAGGGGGCAGTGCAGGGTAAATGGGGTGGGTAGCCTGCCTGGAGTTGCATAGCAGGGTGATTGTGGGTGTCTGAGGCCAGATTTGGACCTGGTGCTCCTGGCTCAAGGGCCAATGCTCTGTCTGCCACCCAGCCACCCCTATTATTATTATTATTTTATTTTATTTTGGGTCTTTTTTTTTCTATTTTTCGTTTTTGCAGGGCAGTGGGATTGGGGTGGCTCGCATGTCTCACGGCTGGGTGATTGTTGGGTGTATGGGGCTGTATATGGGCTCTGGTGCTCCTGGCTCCAGGGCTGGGGCTCTGTCCATTGTGCCACCTGGCCATACCTACAATTATTACTATTATCTTTTTTTAATTTTAATTTTTTTCTCTCCCCTCACTTTATCGCTCAAGCGAGTCTATATTTTTGTGGAGGGAGGGGGTATTCTGTTTACTCTTAAACAAGAATATTTTATTAATGTATAAAAACATTATTTGTACAAAAAGAGAATAAATAAATATTAAAAAAAAGATTAAGGTTGAAAGAAGAATGCCCATTAGCATCACTCATTCAATATTGTACTAAAAATATTAGCTTTAACAATAAGGGGAAAAAAAGAAAATAAAGGAATTAGAATAGGCAATGACTTCACACATAATATGATAGTATATTTTTGAAAATCCTAGAGAATCAACTAAAAAATTCCTTGAAACACTTAGCATGGTCGTTCGATAAAAAAACAGCCTACATAAATCATCAGCATTTCTCTACATTGCTCACAAAGTCAAACAGGAAGAGATATAAAGACAAATTCCATTCAGAGCAATTGCATGTAAAATACAATATCTGCAAGTTTAACTGCAAAGAAAAACTCAGGTACTATATGAATATAATTACAAACATTTTATACACAAAATCAGATTTAAACAACTGGAAAATGTCAGTTGCTCATGGGTAGGCTGAGCTAATGTGATAAAATGACAATTCTACCTAAATTAAATTGCTTATTCATTGCCATACCAATATAAATGCCAAAAAAAATTAGTTTACTGAGTTGAGAAAAATAATAACAAAATTCATATGGAGGAACAAAAGATTAGATTGTTCTCTGACAGGAAGAGCAAAAGGAAGGGAGGAAGGGAGCAAAATAGGAAACTTAAAATCTTAAAATTGTTGAAAATTATTTTTTCCCATAGGTGGAAAGAGAAATAAATTAATAATTTTTTTTTTAAAAAAGACAGCGTTCCAGAAAATATAGGGACATTATTAAAGTGAAACTTTTAGAAAGAAAATAAAAGTATATGGTTAAAATGAAGGAAAAATAATGTTTCTCTTATTTGGAACTATCAGCATCTGTGCAACAAACTGTGTCGATACTGAGTGATGATTTGTAAGGGTATGATAGATGAGAAACTTAGATTAAATGGGAAGCTGTGACCCAAAGACCTACATGGTCTTGTAAGTGCAGGATTCTATGAATTTTAATGCTATACCAGCTATTTATTCCTATAGAAACATTGAAACTTTTCAGGAAATTCTCATGGTCTGCCAGGTCAGAGCTATTCCAACTGACTCAATGTTAGAAATGACTTTTGTTAAGTTGGATGAAAGCTTCTGTCTCCCTGGGTGTACATGCCTGTTCTTGCTGCCAGATTTGCTGGCCATCTGTACAAGTCCTGACAGATTGATTGAGTCTCTAAAGGAATCAGAAGAGCTGTTGACATATCTAGCTCTGTAGACCACTGCTTCGTTGACAGAAAAGAAAATGGTTGTGAATACCTGCAAAGTGAATTAACAGGTCCTTAAAGTCCCTTCTGCCAAGCCATTCTCATAGTTCTCTCTGAGGAATGTAGACGATGGCTATGTTGGTTGGCTCATTTTTAGTACTAACAGTGGTGAAAGTGTTCTTCATTGGATTTAACAACTGCACCTCTCCCATCTTTTAAAACTGCTATGATCAACATTAAATAATCAATTAATAAAAATTTATAGGTCTTACTGTGTACCAGAAAGTGTCCTAATTACTAATCATATAAAAGGGAGCAAAACACAGTTCCTGCTCTCAAGTAATTTACATTGTTGTGGAGGAGACAACATATAAACAAATATATACATAACAAGTTATATACAAGATAAATAGGAAATGAGATAGAAGCATTAGAAATAAAAGGAATTAGGAAAGACTTCCTGTAAAACATGGGATTTTTGTAGGTAACTTAAAGAAGTCATCTAGTTTATTTCTCATTGTGTAGTACAATGGTAGAGTAATGGGCTGGGAGAAAGGAATTATCTGAGTTCAAATCCCACTTCAGACATTTAGTACTTGTGTTAATCTGGGCAAGTCACATAACTCTATATTTTCCTTAGTTTCTTCTTTTGTAAAATGAATCAGAGGAGGAAGTGGCAAATCATTATAGCATCTTTGTCAAGAAAACCTCAAATGTGGTCCCAAAAGGTTAGTAGCCACAGTTGAACACTAAAATGTCTCATAATTTTTATTCTACCAACATGATTGCTCCTTTTTCAATTGGACAAAACTGAAAATGATATAACAAAAGTCTTTAAGACTTAATTGGGTTACTATATAGGTGCAACTTTCTACAGACACATCTAATCCTGCACCAACTACCTATAAGTAGTGAAATTTGGTACAAAGGATACCTACCTGGCAGTTGAAAGATGTGATGAGTTTGAGTTAGTTGATGGAAGGCGTAGAGTATTTTGATTTTGTCATTATATGGCTTTGTTTAGGATTTGCTTAATAAATACTGTTGTTTTAACTGAATTGAATTTGAAGCCCAATTCTATTCAGGACTGGAGAAGTGACTACTTAAATGATCCTTGGTCTCCACATCTACAAAACAAGAATAATAATTGCATATCCACCATGGGTTTGTTGTAAGAATTAAATGAGATAATATATATGAAACGCTTTATAAATCTTAAAACATTATGTAAATATTAGTCAATTTTTTATAATTTTGTTGTTTTCTGAACATCCTCATCTACAAAATGAGAATAAAATGCACCAATTTAATGAAAAATTTCCCCCATTTTGAAATCTTCCATTTTTCCCAAAAGTAGTTGGTACAGATTTGGAATTTTATGTTGAAATCTGCACCTGCTTAGCATCCCTTTGCAACCTCACAGATAGTAAAGGAGGAACAGGATGCTATTAGTGACAGATTGCCACTAACTATAATGGGGCATAATTGGTCAAAATAATGTAATAATTAACTAAGTTGCTGTGTTCATTATATCTCATTGTTGTGTGCATATCTTTTCTGTTTGTTTTTATTGTTTAATTAAAACTTTTTTCTAATTATTAACCATTTACTTTTTTCTCTAGTACAAAAAAAACTCTAAAACTAAAATGAAACCCTTGTAATTCATCAACTTTATCTATTTTTTTAACCAAAAATGTATGTCCCATTCTACATCTTGCATCCATCATTTGTCTATCAGGAGACTGATGGTATGTATTATCCTGGAATAGAAGTTGATCATTTCAATGACCAGAGACAAACTTAAGTCTTTTAAAGCTGATCCTTTAATAATGAATGCTATTGCCATTACAAAATTTGTTCAGCTCATTTTACTCTGCATCAGTTCTTTTGAGAACTGCACCGTAAAATGAGCTGAACAAATTTTGTAATAGCATTTTAAGTCATTCCAGATTTCTCTGCAACTTCTTTCTTTTTTTTTTTGCAGCACCATAGCATTCCATTACATTAATATGCATAGTGTAGAATCTGTGATAGCAGAGCACAAGAATTTGCAGATTTTCTTATGATATAAAGACTTTAAGAATGGCTTAGCAATAGACTGACAATTCTTTTACAGAGGCAGACTAGCTAAGTATAGAATAGAATGGTCAGTCAATTATCCTTGGGCTAAACATTTGCATATGAATAGTTTGACCCTGATTTCTTTGAAATAAAGCAAAATACAAAAGGATCTTTGATCCCGTGAATCTTTGTTGGTTTCTGCAAACCCAGAAAAGAGGGGGGAAAAAAGTTCATAGAACCATGCACTTTTTAGATTCTAAATATTAGCTCTTTTTTGCTCTAAATGTATATTTCTCTGATGAATATATGAATATATTAAAGGAAGACCTGAAATATCTTAATTATGGTATGTTTCTATGAAGAAAACCTTTAAATAAAAAGAAGTTGCAGCTAAAATAAAGAATGAGTCTGATTCTCCTTGTTGTCTCCCAGAGGTGGGTTGGACTTGATTTTATTGGTAAAAAGAAATATTATTTAGTGGGACATTTGCAAAAATGTGGGACATATATACAAAAAGACTTCCAGGAAAATCATTATGACTCTGATACCAATATCTGTTGTAGAAGATAAATGGATAGAAACATTATATATGGAAAGTAATAAGAAACTCCATATTATTTTAATATGACTTTTAGTTAAGCATTTATTTTCCTTTCCTCATATTCCAATTGAAAAGAAAAATTAAAAAAAATCTTTTCTAAAATATGCACTGCTAAGCAAAATTCATACTTTGTGTCCAAAAATGTTCCATATTTGTCTCTCCATAGTAAGTTCCTTTAATTTGTTCTTCATATTTCTTGTTTAGAGGTATTGAGCTGAAGTAGAACCACAAGTGTATTTAGAATCAATCAGGATTTCAGACTGAGGAAAGACTTTGAATGTTACTTTTTTGATCATTAAAAAAAGGAAAAGGACCTACATATACAAAATATTTTATATCAGTTCTTTTTTTGTGGTGACAAAGAATTGAAAATTGAAAGGATACCATTAAGTTGAGGAATGATTGATCAAGTTATATTTGAATGTAATGGAAGTGATATATAAGAAATGACAAGCAACTGGATTTTACAAAAATCTGAAAAGATTTACATGAACTGATGCAAATTGAAGAGAGCAGAATCAAGAGGATATTTTACACAGTAATAGCCTGATGATCAGGTATGAATAACTGAGGTCAAAAATCCAATGACCCAATACAATTTCATTGTATTCATGATGGAAAATGCTATTCACATTTATAGAAAGAACTGATGGAGTTTGAATATGCATTGAAGCATATTATTTTCACTTTATTTGTGGGTGTTTTTTTGTCTAAATCTTTCACATCATGACTAATATGGAAATGTTTCACATGATTGTACATATGTAAGACTATACCATTTACAATTTTAAGGAGGGAAGAAGAAAGGGAGAGAAAGGAAAAAATATGAAATTTAAACATGTTTAAAATTGCCTTTATATATAATTGGAGCAATTTAAATGCTATAAAAAGAAAAGAAAAAGAAGTAAAATGAGAGTTCCCTATCCTAGTGAAGTTTAAAAAAAAAGTTAGCCATCATGTGGCTCTGGATGATTTTCCTCACCTCTCCTAAATTATGTGCCTTAGATTTAAGCTATGAGAAATACCATATAGCTCTGTGTAAACTGACATCCTCTAGAGGCCAGAACATCACCATGTCCTTCAGTGTAGCCCTAGGAAAATGTAGATACACCACATAGACCTCAGAACATTCTACTAGGACTCACTACTAGGACAGCAGCTCAGCACCAGGTAAACTGTCAAACTGCCGCAGCCCACATTAGTACCACTCATTGCACCAGTGCAGCACCAGACATGAGGGTACCCTTGGGCCTCAGAGCAGCATCAGTGCATTGCCAGGTAAACAGTCAGGGCCTGCAGCCAATATCACAAGAAACCTGAGACAGTGCCCCTACCACTCTGGAAGAAGAGCTCAAATTTAAAAGAATGAATATAAGGGAAAAATAATCAAAAACAACAAAAAAAGAATCTGACCATAGAAAGTTATTATAGTGATAGGGAAGACCAAAGAGTAATGGAAAGAGGTCTCAAAGCCCATAAAGAACTCAGAACAATTTGAAAAGGAGTTTATATATCACATAAGAGAGGTAGAAAAGGGGAAAATGGGAAAAGAAATGAGAATGATGCAAAAGAATTATGAAAGAAAAAAGAGTTATATAGCTTTAGACAAAAGAAAACAAATGCTTAAAAAGAATTTGGAAATGGAAAAAGATACAAAAAATCCTTTTAATCCTTAATAAGTACAGTTGGCCAAATGGAAAAGGATATAGAAAATGTAATTGGGGAAAATTTAGAATTGGGCAAGTGGTTATATGGGAAATAGAGTCAATTAAGCAAATTCAGAAGAATGAAAAAAAAATTAAAAGAAAATGTAAAATACCTCATTGAAAAAACAATTGACATGAAAAATAAAGAATAATCAGATTATATTAAAGTCATACTCAAAAGAAGTCCTGGTCAGCATCTTTCACAAGATTATCAAAGAATACTGCCTTTATATCCTGGGATAAGAGAGCAAAATAGGCATTGAAAGAATGCTCTGATAACCTCAGGAAAGAGATAGCAAAGGAAAAACTGCAAGGAACATTATAATCAAAAATACTGCAAGTGGACACGGGATTTGCAGTTGCAATTGTAAAGGATTATAGGTATATGATATTCTTGAAAACAAAGAAGCGAGAATTATAACCAAGAATCACCTGCTTGGCAAAAAAAGAATTTTTTTTTGTTAGGTTTTTTCAAGGCAAATGGGGTTAAGTGGCTTGCCGAAGGCTGCACAGCTAGGTAATTATTAAGTGTCTGAGACCGGATTTGAACCCAGGTACTCCTGACTCCAGGGCTGGTGCTTTATCCACTGTGCCACCTAGCTGCCCCAGAAAATTGTTTTTTCAATGAAATAGAAGGATTTCAAGATTTCAGAAGAAGACTGGAACTGAGCAACAATTTGATCCCCATTATTAAGATCAAGGATAAAACTAAAAAGGTTAAAAAAAGGAAAAAGATATAAGAGATTCAATGGAATTGAACAGTTTACATTCCTACATGGGAAGATGATATTTGTAATTATCAAAACTTGCACCACTAATTGTATAATAGACAGAATATACATAGACTGTAGGTATGAATATAAGGTGAATATGAAGTAATGATGAAAATTTTAATTAAATTTAAGAATGGGGTTCATTGAGTTCTGGCAGAATTCTAGTATCAGAAAGCTTTTAAAAATTTCCTACTTTTTAATTAGAAAGAATGGGGTAAAGGCTGATGGCCATCTGCTTGCCTTTCTAGCTGCTTCTGCTTAAAAACTGAAAAGGAATCAATAATTGACTGACCTCCTGCTCTTCATTTTCTTAATATTTCCCCCCAATTGAATGTCAAGACAATTTTTAGCATTGATTTTTTACAAGATTTTAATTTCCAAATTTTTCTTCCTTTTTTCCTCCCTTTTCCTTCCCCTCCCTCTTCCAAAACTGGTAGCAATTTGATATAGTATATGTATGTTCTATCAAGTAAAACATTTCCACAGATATCTGTCACAGGCATGAAAGAAGAAACAGATCAAAAAGGAAAAGGATGAAAAATAATAAAAAAACATTCTACTATTTGCATTAAGAATTCATCAGTTCATTATCTGGAGGTTGATAGCATTTTCCTTGATGAATACTTTGTACTTGTCTTGGATAATTGCTTTGCTGAGAAGGGTTGAATCATTCGTGGTTGATCCACATAATAAGCTTGCATTGTGTATAGTATTTTCCTGGTTCTGCTCATTCTACTTTATATTCAGTTCATATGAGTCTTTCCAGGCTTTTCTGAAATCTTCTGTTCATCATTTCTTATTGCACATCAATATTCATATACCTCAACTTGTTTAGTCATTCTCCAATTGATGGTCATGCCCTCATTTTCCAATATTTTGCTAACATGAAAAGACTGCTGTAAATATTTTCCCTTTTTTATTATCTCTTTGAATACAGACTAGTGATGGTGTTAATAAATCAAAAGGTATACGCAGTTTGCTGTTCTTGGGCATAGTTTCAAATTGCTCTCCAGAAAGTTTAGTTGAGTTCACAACTCCATGAACTGGAGTATGAACAAGAAATAGTTAACCTGAAAAAGTTCTCTAGTCTTTTTTTTAATGGATTGCAGTTTCAATAAGTGTAAACAAAGAAATATGGGAGTAAAAAAAGTGAATCTGATCTTAGGCTATATCAAGGAACTTCAGAGCCAATTTAATCCAATCTCTATTTGACCAAGGATGAGGAAAGTGAAAATTCTGCTATGCTCTGTCCTAATCAGGTGACCTAAAAAGTATTGGGTCACAGTTTGATTGAGTCATAGTTTTTGAAAGATTGAATCACAGTTTTTGAAGGATATTACTAATATGTAGCATCAGAGCCCTTATTAAGAATATTTGAAGGAATTATAATTGGTAATATTTAGTCTAATAAGAGAAGTCTTTGAGAAGATAATTTTGAGAAGAAAAATATCAGAAAATTGCTCATGGGAAAATGAAATTAGAATCTTTTTGCTTGCTCCCAAAATATAGGACATGAGCTATAATGAACTTATTTGTAGAGAGATAAATGAATGGTGGAACTAAGATAACAGTTTTCTAACAAATAAAGTTGACCTCGTATATCATGGATTGACCAGAATCAAAGAATTTTACCTCTAAAGAAGTTTTCAAACAAAGGTAAAATGACCATTTGTCAACAGTCCTTGTGCTCAAGGTATTCAAATTTGAACTCTTATCATTTCCCTCAAACCCTCCCACCTTTCAAACTTTTCAATTACTGTTGAGGGTCACACCATCCTCCTAATAACCACCACCCAATTGTCATCATCAATTTTTCACTCCCTATATCCTATCTGCTGCTAAAGCCTGTCAAAGTGATTTTCCTAAATTGCAGCCTTGTCCATTTTGCCCTTCCATCCCCATTCAATAAACTTCAATAGCTCCCAATCATCTCTAGGGTCAAATATAAAATCTTTTATGGTGTTCAAAGCCCTTCATGACTTAACCATCTACCTTTCCAATGTTCTTTCATCATATCTCTCCCCTTCCCTTCCCCAAATCTATAATTCAATGAAACTAGTCTTCTTGCTATCCTCTCAGGAAGACACTAACTCCTGGCTAGGCATTTTCACTCTCTGTCCCCTAAATCTTGACCTCCAGGCTTCCAAGGTAAAATTCCACCTTCTTTAGGGAAACCTTTCCCAATATCCTATATAATTCATTTCCTTCCCACTAATGATTTTTTCAACCTATCTTGTATGGATCTTATTTCTATGTAGTTGTTCCATGTTTCTCCTGTAAGTTTCTGTTGGTAATTGTCTTTTTTTTTTTTTAGGTTTTTTTGGCAAAGCAATGGGGTTAAGTGGCTTGCCCAAGGCCACACACCTAGGTAATTATTAAATGTCTGATGCTAGATTTGGACTCAGTTACTCCTGTCTCCAGGGTGGGTGCTCTATCCACTGCACCACCTAGCCATGCCTGGTAATTGTCTTTTGACTTTTTTCCTGATTCTTAGGCTTTATTAAAGTGCCTTGGACATAGAAGGTCCTTAATGAATCTATAATGATTACCTGACATAATGGGAAAGTTGCACAGGTATGATTGCTTTAAATACCTCCTGAAGCTCCTTCTGACTGGTAAAACTGTTATTCTATTGAGTATTAGAGTTCTGAAATACATACCATGTCTGTTTTGTCTGATTGTATCTGACTCCTATCAGATAATATGTCCACCCTAGATCTTGAATAATTTACTGTAATCCTCTCAGATTTAGGTGGCCAGCATTGGTTGCCCTAGAAGAAGCAATTTACATTGTCTTGGTTAATCTGAAAAAATATTTTAATCCCTTTATTAATTCAAAGACTTGGTCCCAATAGCTTACATTAATGCTCTCAATATACCCTCAAGTGGACTGGGGTCAGGAAAAATCTGTATTTTTTAGATGACAAATCTAAATCTAAGGAAAGGTCAGGAGTTTTTATGCTGACAAGTTTTTTTCTAGCATAGTACTCTGATTTTGGCCAAGTATAAATTGATGATGATGTCTCTGTGTGCATAAAGATTTGCTTAGTTTTTAGAAAGTAAGTTGCTAAATAACAAGTAAATAATCGGTTACTTACCACTGTTATTTCTTCAGTATTTCAAATCTGATAATTCACTAGTTTTTATACCTTCTCCACTAATATAGATCGTCTACCTTTAAGTCTTAGCAAATTATATTAATAAACCACTGTGATTATCATTTATTGATTTTTTAATTAGCATTTAATTGCCATTTTAAGGACCTAAGTAAAATATTTAGAGATAGTCTATTAGTAGGGATAAGGAAAGAGTACAAAATAGTAGAAGTGTTCTCCAAAAAAGAAAAATGATTTGTAACCAATTCAGATAATAATTAGGAGATATTGCCATTATAAATGCAGGCCAAGTATTTAAAAGTGAATGATAAGGGGCAGCTAGGTGGTCCAGGGAATAGAGCACTGGTCCTGCAGTCAGGAGTCAGGAGTCAGGAGGAACTGAGTTCAAATGTGACCTCAGACACTTAATAATTACCTAGCTGTGTGACCTTGGGTAAGTCACTTAACCCCATTGCCTAAAATATATTTTAAAAACATGAATGATAAAACTGAAAACCCTCACTTGAAATTGACTTTCCTTCCCTGTCCCCATCTGTTGAGTTGCACCCTTCATTTCCAGGTAAAAGTGTTATCTCCCTTTTCATTTTGTTCATAGAACTTTGGATCTTTCTTTCACCCCTATCACCATTCTATCATTTATCAAATATATCTTATGGGTAGAAGTTTCTTTATTTTCCCCTATGGTCCCAATTAGATGACAAGCTCTTTAATTGCAGGAGTCATGACATCATCCATCTTTGTATTGCCAGGGTACCATCTCTCTCTCTTTTTTAGGGGTTCATATAGGACTGTGATCTTGTTAATATAGGAAATGTTTAAGGTATAAACTTCTTCCACTGATAAAGATGGGCAACTCATCTATAAAATAATCTTAAAGAGTTTCCTGAATAACCAAGATTTGAAGGAATTATGTAAGTTCAGCCTCTAACTGTGCCTCTGAGACTTGGGGCAAATGATTTATTCTCTTTGAATCTCAATTTCCTCATATGCAAAATTAAGAAGTTGTACTGGATGACTATTTTTTTTAAACCTTTTCAGCTTAATTCTATGATCCTATATGCTTGCCTTTGTTTCCTATGGGAAGTACTTTCCTTTTAATAATGTGACAAACTTTGTTACCAGATGAACAACTCTCAGTTACTACCAAAATTCCTTTACCAGTACCATGACTGTTACCACCACTACTACCACCATGATCATCAATGATATTTATATAGTACTTTAGGCCTTGTCAAGCATTTTACATTTATTATTTCATTTGATCATGAGGATCATCAACCACTAGTAAAATATGAAAATACATCACATATTCAGCATATTCAACTTTTATGTTCACATTGATCATCCCATTGTTTTGCAAAATTATGAAAGAGCTAGGTTTAGGGGGCAGCTAGGTGGTACAGTGGATAGAGCACAGACCCTGGAGTCAGGGGAACCTGAGTTTAAATCCAATCTCAGACACTTAATAATTGCCTCTGTTTCATTGGGCAAGTTACTTAACTCCATTGCCTTAAATAAAATTTAAGAAAAGAGCTAAGTTTAATTTCCTAGATTAACAAAAAAACACTTTGATGATGTCCTTTATGGTGACCTTGTAATATTAATCAGTCTAATTTACTTGGTAGTTTTCATACAATTGGTTACTAACAAAACTTCCACTAAACTTTCTATAGTTAGGTTATTACTCATTATGCTTATTATTATTTCTGAATGATGAATGACTGATGAAAGCTTGTATATAAGAACTTAAATGTTTATTGATTTGATCACTGGAAATGTATTCTGCTTTGCTAATATGATGGTGGATATAGCTGTCTGCTTTCCTCTACCTACAATAAGAGCAAAGTGTTACAATGGGAAGAGCTTTTCTTCATTACTATGCTGTGGTCCTATCCACAACTGTTCCTTAGTGATATCTGACATATGAAATTTTATAGACATCTTTGTCCAAATTAATCTCTTTAAAAGTTTCTGTCTTTTCTGCTTCTCTCCCAAGAATTTTCTCTCATTTTACCTGCTACGCATTTTATTGTTCCCTTTTGCCATCTAATTTTAACTGTATGCTTTCTCACATAGAATTGTATTTATTATTATTATTATTATCTTGTATTTATGACAGCATTCTTATTTCTGAAGAGAATGAAGCAATTTTTTCCTTTCTACTCATATTTGAAAGATTGTCTCTTGTTGACATTTGGTTATAATTTGAAGTTCTCACTATTTAAAAAGAAATAGGGACATTCAAATGAAAGCAATCTCTTATTTCCTTTTGACTAAGAATTTAGAGAAACATTCACTTGAATTTATGTCTACTTTTAAAATCTTAGAGCTCTGAAGAATGGTAATACGAAATGGTAATATGAAAATTTCTTTGATTATTATATCCAAGTAGTTTGAATAAAGCCAATTATTTCCCTACTCCCAACTCCTTGGAAGTAAAATATTGCCCATGGGATAAACAAATCTTTTTTCCTGAGTCATTAATTACCTGCGAATTATATAATCTGTTTCAGGAGCCTGAATGACAAAGATCATGGTTGATTTTCAGTTCCAGGTTGGAAAATTACTTGATACCATATTAGTGTGAGTGACTTAATATTTTAAAGCAGGGGAATCATGTGTCTGAACCTATAATTTAAGAAGAGCATTTCCCCCATGATTTTAGAGGATGGTTTAGAAATGGAAGAAACTGGAAATAAAAGGATCAATTGGAAAGTTATTATTAGTCTAGGTAAGAGGCAAAAGGACTCTGGGCCAGTGTTATATCTATGTAAGTGGAAGAAGAAAAAGTGAGAGGTGTTATGGAGATAAGATTGACAAGATTGGATAAATGAATAGATATAGGACATATGAAACAAAGATGGATTCAACATTATCAGTTTGTGTGATTGAAGGTGTTCCAGAAGTGGTAAAGTTAGAATTGTATTTTGTATTTTATTTGGGATATATTTTATTTAGATGCCTATGCAACATCCAGAGGGAGAAATTCAGTTAGAAGTTGAGGGTGCAGTACTAACAGTATTCTGGAACCTCTTCTCAACGCTCTTTACTCTTATGCTCAATGACCTCATAAGTATTCATGGGTTTAATTATCATATCTATACTGAAGATGAGGGCTAAATGACTTATCCAGGATCCCACAGCTAGTAATGATGTCTGAGGTCATATTTGTACACAGGGCTTCTTAATTTACTGCCCTACTCTTTATCCACTCCACTATCTAGCTTAAGTACTTAATTATTATGGTACTTAATTATTAAGCACTTAATATTAGGTATTTTAGACAATTAACATTAGATAACAAATATTTAATTCAATAAAAGCTCTTATTTTCCTTTTAGGAAGAACAAGGAAATTATTCTACATATTTTTAAATTCTTTATAAATTCTTGGGATAACACTTTGATGATTAAAGAAAAAAAATCATGGAAATTTGATTCAGCCATCATCAAGTGCTAAAAGCACTTGGGGAATGGGAGAATAAAGTAAATAGCCCAGTAATCATTATATAGAATAGTTTAAGTATAAAGAAGGCTTCCAAGATAAGAGAAAGACGTACAGATCCGGAGTGAGAAACTGAGGGAGACTTCAAGGAGGAGGTGATAATGGAATGTGTCCGAATGGAAGATTTCATCATGCCTGAAATGTGTATTAGGAAGCCCTTTCCTGATATGTGGGATGCAGAAGGACAGACAGAAAATGCATAGGATATTCTTTTCTAAGGGTGGGTGCATTAGTTTGACTGCATATCAGAATACATGAAGGAAATTATTATTTTTTCCTTTCTTTTTGCTTATTTATTTTATATTATTACAATAATCTTGTTGTGAGAGTAATTATAAACCCCCCAAAAAAGATGAAAAACCTTAAGAATATTGAGAAAGGAAAAAAATATATACTTCAATCTCTGTTCAGATTCCAATGGTTCTGTCTCTGAGATGAGTTGCCTTCCCCATCATAGCCACCAAGGAAGTTGCTTCAATATTTTTCCCACAGTTGCTATCACTAGCTGTATTTCCCTCCACTCTCTTCCTCCCCACTCTCATCTATTCCATTCTCTCTCCTTTCATCCTATCCCTGTTCAGGAGTGTGTTGTATCTGAGTACCCTCTCACATGATCTTCCCTCTCTTCTGTCACCTACTTCCCCCTTCCCTCCCCACCATTCCCCTTATTCCATCCCTTTCCTCCCATTTTTCTCTAGAGTAAGTCTATATCCTATTAAGTGTATATGCTATTTCATTTCTGAGACATTTCTGATAAGAACGAAGGCTCTCATCACCTTCCTTCCCCCATTCCAGTCCATTGTAAAAGCTTTTTCTTGCCTCTTGTGTGATATCTTAAACCCTTCTTCCTCTCCTTTCTCTTCCTCCCAGTACTTTCTTTATCACCCATTGACTCCATCTTTTTACTATATTATACCATTATATTCAGCTCCTTCCTGTGCCTTTTCTACATATACTCCTTCTAATTGCTCTTATGAATGAGAAAGTTCATATGAGTTATCAATATCTTCTTCCTATGCAGGAATATAAACAATTCAACATCATTAAGTTCCTCATAATTAATCCTTCGTCTAGCCCCTCTATGGGTCCCCTGAGTCCTCTACTTGGGGATCAAACTTTCCGTTCAGCTCTGGGTGTTTTAATAGGAGAGTTTGAAAGTCCCCTGTTTGATTGAAAGTCCATCTTTTCCCCTGAAAGATGATGTTCAGTTTTGCTGGTAGCTGATTCTCACTAGTAAATCAAGATCTTTTGCTTTCCAGAATATCATATTCCAAGCCCTATGAGCCTTTAATGTAGATGCTGCCAGATCCTGTAAGATCCTGACTATAGAGCCATGGTAATTGAAATGCTTGTTTCTGGCAACTTTTAGCATTTTCTTGGGAGTTTTGGAGTTTGGCTATAATATTCCTGGAAATTTTTCTTTAGGTATCACTTTCAGGAGGTGTTTTGGTGAATTCCCTCAATTTCTATTATATCCTCTGCTTCTAGGATTTCAGGGCAATTTTTCTGTATTATTTATTGAAAAATGAAGTCTAGGCTTTTTTTCTTGGTCAAGACTTTCAGGTAGCCAAATAATTTTTAAATTATCTCTTCTGAATCTGTTTTCTAGGTCAGTTGTTTTTCCAATGAGGTATTTCACATTTTCTTTTAATTTTTGTTTTTTCAATATAATTTTATATCATCCTGAGTTCTCACAAAGTCATCAGCTTCCTTTAGTTCTATTCCGCATTTGAAGGAATTATTTCCTTCAGAGAGCTTTTTATCACCTTTTCCAGCTGACCAATTGTGCTTTGGAAGGCATTCTTCTCCTCATTTGCCTTTTGTGTTGGTTTTTCCATTGAATTTTAACTGGTTTTTGATATGTTATTTTCTTCAGTATATTTTGTATTTCTTTCACCAAGTTGCTGACTTGGTTTTCTTAATTTATCTGCATCACTCTCATTTCTCCTCACAATTTTTCCTCTACCTCCCTTAATTTCCTTTCTAAGTCTCATCCATAACCTGAACCCATTTTCTAGTTCTCTTGGAGGTTTTGGATATAGAATCTTTGATTTTTGTCATCATCTGTATTTTAATCCTTCATGGGACCAACATAGTTTTCTATGGTAAAATTCTTCTTTTTCCGTTGTTTGCTCATTTCCTTATCCTATGACTGATTTACCACACTTCCAAGGTTTTGGAGGGCTTTTGGGACACTCCACTGTGACCTTAATTCTTCCAAGGTCCACTTAAATAGCCATTACATTAGTCCAGGGGCCTGATGCCTCTTGCTTAAACTGCTTATGTTTAAGGTTAAAAAAAAGAAGTCCCTATATATCCAATTGCCAAATGGGCAACACATTCTGGAATACCAGTATCTCAAATTAAACACATTAAAAACTTATTTCCCTACTAAATTTCTCTTTTCTCTCAAACCTACTTTTTGTTGTCAGTCATGATTATCTAATCACCCTGATTTAAAATCTCAAATATTTTACTTATTCCTTATTTTCTATTTCTAGTTAGTTTTCAGATCCTGTTTCTTACAAACTTCCTCACATCTCTTTTTTATGTTCAAGTCAAATTGGCATCTCCTTTAGAAGCATACAAGATTAGGCAATTTAAAAAATCATTTCTTTCTATTAGCAAGCATATATTTCATGTCTCTTTTCTTCCCAGCCCACCTCCACCTCCACCTCCACCTCCACCTCCACCTCCACCTCCACCTCCACCTCCACCTCCACCTCCACCTCCACCACCACCTCCACCTCCACCTCCACACACACACATACACATACATATACATGTATGTATGCTTGTACATATAAAACTATTTTATACATACTTCAGTTTATCAGGTTTTTTCCCTCTGGATGCAGATAACCCCTTTCTTCATATAGTCAATTGTCAGATTGATTTATTTGGTCAAAGTCATTATTAAAACTATATTGCTATTATTGGATACAATGTTCTTTTGTATCTGTTCATTTTGCTTTTCATTACTTTTGGCAAGTCTTTCCATGTTTTTCTAATATCTTTGAGGTCATCTTTTTTATAGTGCAGTTGTATTTCATTGCAATTATATACCATAACTTGTTCAGTCATTCCTTAATTGATGGCCATTTCTGAAATTTCCAGTTTTCCATCACAAAAAGAACTGCAATAAAAGTTTTAGAATACATAGCTTCTTTCCCTTTTTCCGTCCAATCATCTTTGGATGATCTTTGGAAATAGATATAGCTGTGGTATTAATTGTATTATTGCTGACAGATCATGTAATTCTTTTGACATAATTCCAGATTACTCTCCAAAATGGTTGAATCAGTTCACAATTCTCTCAACAATAAATGAGTGTTCTATTGTTTCCACATCCTCTCCAACATTTGTCACTTTCCCCTCCAATCACTTCAGCCAAGCAAGTAGGTACAGAATATTTCAAAATTGTTTTTATGTGCATTTCTTTAATAAATAATATTTTTTCTTATTTTTTGTATTTCAAATTATATCTTCTCTAACTTTCCTTCTCCCTAATTAAAAAAAGAAAACTGAAGCTCTCATAGCAAATATGAAGCAAATATCTCATAGCAAAACAAAACAATCATATTGATCATATTCAAAAATATGCATCTCATTTTGCATATTCTGTTTAAACTTTATGAAGACATGGACATTCTTCATTATTAATCCTCTGGAATCATGTTTGATCATTGTGTTGTCTGGTATTCTTAAGCCATTCAAAATTGTACATTTGTACTGTGTTGTTATATAGTATAAGAGAAACCTGGGAAGACTTGCAGGAACTCATGCAGATAATTATAAATATCCCCTTACCTGGTGTTTTTGTCCCTTATTTAACACATATTTCATGCAGCTGCCAAAATAATCTTCTTGATGATCAAGCATGGCTCTGTACTCTCTGACTCAAAGCATTTCAATGATATCCTATTGTTTCTATGATAAAACATAAACTTTTTAGCCTATCATTTAAGTCTTTCTCTACTCTGGTTCCAAACTCTATTTCTAGCTTCATTTCATTTTTTTTCCACTTCACATAATACTATATTCTATTCAAATTGAACCAAAAGTAATCTAATCTCATCCCAATATCTCATACCTTTTTGTTTTTGTAAAATGTCCTCCACCAAAACAAGAATCCACTACCTTCTTTGTAATAATTGCTATTACCTCCAATTTACAAATGTGGCAACTGAGACTGAAGTTGTGACTTGCCAAGCATCACACATCTATAAGTTTCTGAGCAAAGATTTGAATTTTAAGTGTTTTTGATTCTAAGTCTAACAATTGATCCACTGTGTCACCTGGCTGTCCATTTTTTTTTCAGGGAATGGAAATATATTTTCTTTCAGAGTTTATCACATGTGTACTCTTCATAAATTCTTCCTTTATACTCACAACTTAAAGCTTAAAGTGCTTCCACTTCCTGTACCTCCATCTTTTATTAGGATTCTTCTATTACTTCTATCAGATTTTAAGTTGTATTGTATTTATTTGAGTATAAGTTATATCTCTGACTACTTGACTATCTAATCCTCACAGGATGGGGACTTCCATCTTTGCATCTCTAGCACCCAACAGTAAGCACTTAAATGTTTTCTTGTAGTTGTTGTTGAATTACTTTAGGTATACTGATGGGGGCATCACCTTCACTGCTTTCCAAAAAAAAGATTCAGTTCATTTAAATCATAAAATGTCATTTATCTCACATTGTTGAACACAGTAACTTTTGTATCAAAAACTCATGTTTTGTTTGTTTACATCCCAGTCATGAATTAAATAAAATACTATATAAGGACAAGTCATTTTATTTGCTACCCATATTACTACCCATTAATTTCTGAGTTTGATTGGGAAGAGAATTGGTCTTGCCATGAAAGACCATTGTTGGACCTACATCACTAAATGGCTGTATGGCCTTCATCAAGTTATTTTTGCTCTCAATCTGTTCACCTTATCTCTAAAATTATGATGTTGGGATAAAGCTCTCTTAACTTTTAATAATTATCAGTTGCTATTGATTAGGATTATAAATTAGGTCTCATACAAATCAGGAAATGACTTTAATAAGAAATGTATAATATTTCTCAAATTTGTGCTTTTGGGGGTTTGATTTCCAGTCACCTGTGATTATGTTGGGAATCTAATGTATTTGCGTACTCACTCTGCCAAGTGAGTAGAAATATAAGTTAAAGATAGATTGGGAAAAGTAAGAACATAACTTGGTCTATCCTTGAGAGAGAAAAAAACATCTATCCATGAAACAAGAGGAGATCTTCAAAGACTTTTTGCCTCATTATAGTTTCTTTGGGGGGGGGGGATACATCAGACTTGAATAATAACAGGACAGAAAGAATTTATATTGATGCATTCTAAAATAAGGTGAGTTTGAAATGTGATGAAAAACAGACATAACACAGGTAAATTTTTCTTACTTTACTCTTAACCTATCATCTATGAGGGGCAGCTAGGTGGCGTAGTGGATAGAGCACCACCAGCCCTCGAGTGAGGAGTAGCTGGGTTCAAATCCAACCTCAGGCTCTTAATAATTACCTAGCTGTGTGTCCTTGGGCAAGCCACTTAACCCAACTACCTTGAAAAAACCTAAAAAAACCCCAACAAAAATACCCTGTCATCTATGCTTTGTTTTTCTCAATTTAAATAATTGATAAGTGTCTGATTTCTTAAGTATGAATAACTTATAAAATAATAATATAAGGAGGTTGCTTTCCAATAAATATATATGTCCTCCCTGACTTTAGTTTAGTAATTGGACATAGATATGAATGAAGTGACCTGAAGCAATTTTATAATAACCTTCTAAGTGCTTGCAAAAAAAAAAGCTCAATCCTTTATTACTTTTAAGGAGTGCAGTTACTGCTTTCTTTAATTCATTTTAGTGAGATGTCAATAAATTTCATTCCATTAGATTCTAAATTTAATTATCTTGAGCATCACAATTTATATTATTTCTAACTTTCCTCCTATTGACAATGTTGACTAAAAGGTAGCTGTGACAAAATAAATATATTTAATCTATAGCTAACAGCAAGCAATTGTTTCTCATTTCCTGGACACTAAACATTACTAAACTATTATATGTTGTATGGTTACTGCTAAAAAGATCCTTTTGGTACATTTTTTAGTAACTCAAGCTTCACAAATACCCTGAGTTTATTCTGCTTCATTTATTGGAAGGATAAATAGAAGAACCAAAAAACCATTTCTTTCATAGCCTTCATTTATAGAGGACTGAAAATCTCTACCATCTCTTCATTTATTCCTGACTTTTCTGCTTGTTCTCAACTCCATTGTCATCTTTATAGTGTCCCTGCCTCACTCATTGTTATTCTATCCTTCAGCTTTCTTTTGTATATTGTTGCCCCTAATTAGATAGGTAAATTCCTTAAGGGTAAGGACTTTTTTGTAATCCCAGAATTTGGCACAGTGCCTGGAATATACTTGGTCCTTAATAAATGTTTATCATATCCTATTTGTGCCTTATCAAGTTTGCACAAAATGAGGATATTCTATATATGAGAAATCTAAGAAAAGAAGAAAAGCAAGAAAGAGACAAGAAAATAGGAAATAGAGCCAGCAAATAAGCAAACAAGAAAAGTAAAAAAAAAAGAAAGAAAAACTAAGGAAGAAAAGAAAGAAAAGGAATTTTAAAAAAGGGAAGAAAAGGAAAGGAAAAAGAGGAAAATGAATTATGAGCCAAATGTTGTGTTAAATGCTGATTACAATAAAAATTTAATTTCTGCCCACAAGTAATTTAGATTTTAATGAAAGATGAGGACACACAAGAGAAAAGTGAAATGGAAGGGAAGATTGAAAGAATTATGGTTCATAGACAAGTCTGGACAGTCAGTAGCAAAGCTGAGTGAGGAATGAACATAGTATTTTTTGGTATTTCCTCACATTGAAAGCTTGAGGAGAAGCTCACTGTTTGGAAGGAGAAATCATCTTTCAGAATGAGAAGAATGCTGGCATATATTTACAACTGGAGAGTTAGGAATGCAGCCCAGAGAAGAAGGATTCTTAATAGTGTTCTTCTTTCCTTTTTGAAGAGAACTAATGCCATAACAAGGAGATGTCATAGCTTATAAGTGGATTGGTTTTAAATGAAACAGAGTTGTACAAAGTCAGTAGCCTCAGTCTAACTTCCAAAGTCACTGAATTCCTGCAACAAGACAAATATCAAGATGACTGGAATAACTTGGGGTGTAGTGGATGACTTTGGTGTCTTTGATGTCTTCTGAACTTTCACAGCCACTGGAACAAATTGCTCTCAACTATATATTTCACTCAAGGAACTCTTTACAAACTTGGGTTGACATTCCATTAACACACTGATTAGTTTGTCACATCCACCAGGATGGGTTTGCTGGGTATGTATGGCCTCTATTTATGCTACAGTTTCTTAGAGTCACTGGTATGAATTGAATGACAGGTAAGCCCTGAAAAAAACTTGACAAACTCTCACACTTGAGGTACTAGTATTCCTTGAATACCCCTATATACCCCAGTGAAGTGACAAAGAATAGAAGGCTGTACCTGGACAAGTAGGTCATGAGTTCATGATTTATGATACTTACAAGCTATATGACCCAGGGAAAGTCATTTAATCTCATTTGTCTTAGCTTCTTCATCTGTAGAACGAGCTAGAGGAGGAAAAAAATAAACTACTGCAAAATGCTTGTCAAGAAAACTTTGAATGGGATACTGAAGAGTTGGACAAGACTGAATGACTTAAACTTATTTAGGATGCATAATATTGCCTAAGGAAAGGAAGAACCACCCTATTTGTCTCACCTTAGGAGTAGGAACTATTTCTTTTTTCTTTTTTGTCTCTCTGCCTAGCAGAATACCTTGTACATATTAAAAATATTCAGGCATCTATGTTGTCATCATTATAAAAAAATCTTCCTTTCAACCACATTGATTGCTTCCTACCTATGACTTTTTTTTTTAGGTTTTTGCAAGGCAAATGGGGTTAAGCGGCTTGCCCAAGGCCACACAGCAAGGTAATCATTAAGTGTCTGAGGTCGGATTTGAACTCAGGTACTCCTGACCCCCCGCTGCCGGTGCTCTATCCACTGTACCACCTAGCTACCCCCACCTATGACTTTTTAATCTGTGTGCCTCTTGTCTACCTTGATCAGCTTTTCTCACTTTCTCAGCTTTTCTTCATGTTATAAGGATACCAAGGAAATACATGGATTTCCCATCAGTCATTCCTTGCTCTTATCCCATGCCCACCATTACTTTTTTTAAATCTACATTTCTTTGATGCCATTCTTTATTCCAATTCTAATTTGGATATCATAATCACAGAATCATCATCACCATCATCTTCAACTCTTTACTTTCTCATTAATATTCATTTCTGAAGCTAGATGCTAAAATGATTTGTTAGACACTTTGTATTAAAAAGATGGACTTTATTTCAGTTGAAGTGTTTTAGGGCATTAAATGAGCATTGCAATTTCATAAAGGCAATACAACCAGCCCCCTTCCTCTTGTTTAATTTTGGGATTGATTCATTAGCTATTTATTGTGTAGAAATATCTAGATCTGTAATATTGTTATAGATATCGATACACCCATAGACGATCATTGATGGACAATGTCTACAGGTTATTGGTCTAGCTGTATGTGTTAATCTAGACAATAAGCATTCTCTATTCACTAGTTTCTCTGAACTGATGGTTTTTAGCAGACCCTAATGCTTGTTGAATTAAATTCAGTGTTCTTAACGTCACTACATACTCCTTCAAATAGATTCCAATTAATTGAATTTCATGTAACTTTTTGTAGTATTCTTGTTTTCATCATTGGGGTTTGCAACTTCATACATTTAGAGCTAGAATTAATTGAAATCATATCCAACCTCTCATTTTGTAATTAAGGAAAATAGGGTAAACAGAAACTATTTATCTTCCCTAGAGTTCTAAAGTTAGTTAAGATTTTGAGGGGCAGCTAGGTAGTGCAGTTGATAGAGCACCAACCCTGGAGTCAGGAGCACCTGAGTTCAAATCTGGCCTCAGACACTTAATAATTAGCTATCTGTGTGACCTTGGGCAAGTCACTTAACTCTATTGCCTTAAATAAATAAGAAAAATAAAAGATTTTGAGAAAAGATTTGAACTTAGATTTTTCTGATTCCAAACTCAGATTTGTAGTCTACTGAGACACCTTTCTCCTGTAAATCTAATCATTTTTTCTGGATTTGCATATTTAATGTGATATGTTCACTATATGTTTATTTCAACCATGCTTCTCTGGATTCTCATTCAATTCTTTTGGGTTTTTTTTGGCAAGGTAATAGGGTTAAGTGGCTTGCCCAAGGCCACACAGCTAAGTAATTATTAAGTATCTGAGACCAGATTTGAACTCAGGTGCTCCTGACTCCAGGGCTGTTGATCTATCCAGTACACCACCTAGCCACCCCTGATATTCCATACTACCAAATCCTGAGCTCCTAATTGGAAAATATATTCATTTTAATATTTCCTTCTCTGATTGAAGGGATATTTGTCTATATAAAGGGGCAATTTCAAAACCTAAGATATTATTTTTGTTTTTTTAATAGGGAATCAGATGACATGATTTTTATAATAAAATGAAATTAACCTTTATAGAGAATCCTTCATGATTCTTTGAGAAATAGAGAAAATTCCATATATACTAGCAAAAGAAATGCCTAGCTTTGGGCTCTTATGTTAGACCTGTCAAACAGTGACATTAACTCCTAAGTCATTGTTACCTAAGGAGTATTTGGTTGTGTTCTAAATTTTAGATTCAAAGCCTCTGTCATTCATTCATTTTTTCAGTATTTGAGTAGAATTGTGTCCTACTGAGATAATATATTTCTTTCACCATAGGATTCTCTGGTAGACAACTGAAAAGTGTAATCTCCTAGTTACATATTTAAGTGAAAGGAAAAAAAATACAACAAAACAAAATAGCTTTTTTTGATACCAGAACATGTTGTCAAATGGAGAGAGGATTTAGTCTTTAGCAAAAATAAAAGTGAATATTATTATTCTATTCAAATATATCCATGATTTCTCAAAGTTTTTGGATGCTCAGAGGATCAAAAAAATGTCTACTAGTTCTATATACCCAGAACTAAACAACTAGAATTAATTAGTCTCTTTTTCTAATTATGAGTTTGCACCAAAAGATCAGTCTTGGTCTTTTCCTTGAGAGTCAAAGGTATTGATGTCATTCTATTTCCTCAATGACTATTTAATATCCCCTCTTTTTTATTCTTGGTAGGCCAGTTTCAGATTGTTATTAGAAAGAACAATCTTATTCCAGTACTCAGAACAATTGAGCAGAATGCTACAATCAAATTAAGAATTTTGTTCAATTTCTTACAAGAAATAGAATGATTTCTTTTTTGTCTACTTCATAGGCCTATGGATAAATTTTCCAATTTATTTCCTAAGGTATTAAGTATCTTCTTGAGAAAGAGGGTGACTTGCAAAGAGGCACACATAAATTTGATCCAGAAAAGACTTTGCCCATTACTGTAAATCTTCAGACAGCAGAGTCATGATCACTTGTCAGGATTGTTATAACTGGGGGATTATATTATGAGGTCCTGATAACCCCTTCTGATTATGAAATTCTCTGATTCCCATTACTATCTCCACATGTAGTTAAACACTAAATGAAAGATTCTTTCACTAACCTGTAATGTTATCATTTAATACAAGATTTCCAAAATTACATTTCTTCCTCCCAATTAAATGCCAGTAAAAACACAAGTAATGCTTCTTTCCTAGGGTGGTAGACAGAAAGTTTGACTTTAAAATATTCCTGTTTACAATGTTTTTTTTTATGTTTTGTAGGGAACTGTCCATTTGTGTGTAATTTGAGTTTCTAAAATATAGTGCTTTTCAATTGTTATATTAAAAAGAGAATTATAGGAAAAAATCACAAGTGCATTGTGGGAAGCTATATTTCCAGTCATTTTCTTTCTCTGCTAATGCAATTTATAATTTCTCATAGAAGTTGCTTATTGCTTTCACTTTTTAATTTTTAAGAACTGATTTATTTTAAAAATTCTTAACTTTTAAAATTTGAGTTACAAATTTTCTTCCATTTTTACTCCTCCCTCACTCACTGAGAAGGTAAAAATATATCATAATATATAACCATTTATAATATATTACTATATAGTAAATATATATATATATATATATTATTTGACTTGAAACAAGTCAGAAAAGTAAGAAAATTTTGCTTTAATTTACACTCAGAATTCTTCGATTCTTTCTCTGGAGGTCTATAGCATTTTGGAATCATCTTGGAACATTGCATTGATCAGAGTAGCCAAGTCTTTCACAGTTTATCATCATTGAAATACTGATTTTTCTGTGCTTACTGATCTCCCAGTTCTTCTGACTTCAATTTACATTAGTCCATATATCTTGCCATTTTTTTCTGCAATCAGTCCCCAACATTTTATAGCACAATAGTACTTCATCACAATCATATGCTATTATAATTTGTTCAGTCATTTTCTAATTAATGATCACCACGTTGATTTTCGCTTCTTTGCCATCACAGAGAACTGCTATAAATATTTTTATACATAAATGTCTTCTTCTTTTTCCTTGTATCTCTTAGGATAGGTACTTAATAATGGTATTGCTGAATCAAAGCATTAACACAGTTTTATAGACCTTTGGGCATAGTTCAAATTGTTTTTCAGAATGGTTGGATTAGTTCACTACTCTACCAATATTTAATTATTATACATATTTTCTTCTTCATCCTCTGAAGCATTTGTCATTTCTTATAGACATGAGATAGTACCTCAGAATTGTTTTCCTCTATTCTATGGTGATTTAGAGCATTTTTTCATACAACTAAAATAGTTGTAATTTCTTCTAAAATTGTTTTTAATACTTTGATCCTTTATTAATCAAGGAATGACTTATTTTTATAATTGTGACTATATATTTGAGAAATGAGGCTTATTTTTATAAGAGAAAATTGTTATAAACTTGTTAATATTTCATTGTTTATGGTAACTTTTTGGAATAATTAAAATTCTTTAAATTAGGTCTAATTTTACTTTTATTTTCTATAAGATCTTGATTTTTTAACTCTGCCTTAATTAAACATTTATTTTAGCTGAAGTGTGTTAAAATCTGTTTTAGTCCTTTATTTTAAGTCTGTATATGTCTTTATAGTTCAAGAATGTCTATTTTACACAAAATATAGTTGGTGCTGATTTCTAATCCATTTTACTCTCTATTTCTGTTTTATTGGTGACCTTATTCCATTCGCAGTAATAATTATTAACTGTACATTTCTCTCTATTCCATTTTCTTCTGTATCTTCTTTTCTCTCTTTTTATCCTAATCCCCTCTAAAGTCTATTTTTGCTTCTTACCACTACCTCCCTTAAACCATTCACTTTTAATCATTATCCTTTTTTCTCATTCCCTTCTCCTATTTCTCAATTGAGTAAGTTATATTTCTATACATAACTGAGTATATACAAGCACACACACACACACACACACACACACACACACACACACACACACACTTCCACTTTTATTTCTTTGAACCCATTCCAAAGAGAAGAAGGTTCCAGCTTTGCCTGCCATCATACCTCCCTCTTCCGTATTCCCCACATTTCTTCCTCCATTGTAAAAGCTCTTCCCTGCACAGGTTTTTTAATATGAGAGAAATTTTCCTCTTCTATCTCTCTCCCTTCTTCCAGTGCATTCCTCTTATGACTTCAGATTTTTTTGAGTTCATTCAAGCATAATCAACTCATATCTATATCCTCTGCTTATGTAAACTCTTTTGAACAATCCTAAAAATAATAAAATTCTTAGAAGTTACATGTATCATTTTCCTAAACGATAATGTAAACATTTTAACTATACTGAGACCCTTATGGCTTTATGTTTACTTTTATATGATTTTCTTGAGTATTGTATTTAAATGTCAACTTTTCTATTCAGCTTCAGTCTTTTCATAAGGAATTAAAAGTCCTCTCTTTCATTGAATGTCCATTTCCCCCCCCCCCCCCATCAATGATTATACTTACTTTTGCTCAGGAGGTTATTCTTGTTTGTAATCTTAGCCCCTTTATCATATTTCGATGTTCCCTTTCTGTTTAACATGGAAACTGTTAAATCTGATCCTGATTATGACTCCCTGATAGTTATTTTTGGCTTCTTCTAACATTTTGTCCTTGAATTGGGAGTTCTGGATTTTAGTTATCATATTCCTTGGGAGTTGCCATTTTGTGATTGTTTTTAGGAGGTGATTGATTTTTTAAAAATTTCTATTCTTTTCTCTGGTTCTAGGATATCAGGGCAGTTTTCTTTCTTGAAATATGATAGGTAGATTTTTTTTGGTTTAATCATAATTTTTAAATAATCTCTCATTGATCTATTTTTTTCAGGGTACTTTTTGAATATTTCATATTTTCTTTGATTTTTTCATTTTCTGACTTTTATTGTTTCTATGTGCCTCATGGATTCATTAGTTTCTACTTGCCTAATTCTAGTTTTTAAGAACCTATTCTTTTCACTGTGCTTTTGAACTTTTATTTCACATTTGATCAGTTTGGTTCTTTAAGGTCTTTTCTTCACAAAACTTTGTACCTCTTAACATTAAGGCAATTCTGTCTTTTAAGATGCTATTTTCTTCAATATTTTTGGGACTCATTTATCACTCTGTTTATTATCTTTTCATAATTTTTTTTGAATCACTTTCTTTTTTTTTAAATTTTTTTTTGCAAGGCAAACGGGGTTAAGTAGCTTGCCCAAGGCCACACAGCTAGGTAATTATTAAGTGTCTGAGACCGGATTTGAACCCAGGTACTACTGACTCCAGGGCCATTGCTTCATCCACTATGCTACCTAGCTGCCCCTGAATCACTTTCATTTAATCAATTTTTCCTCCTACCATTTTAATACTTTCTTTGACTCTTTAAGATTTTTTCTTTGGGCTTGGGTTCAATAAACATTCGTCTTTGATGCTTTTTTGAAACCTGGGGCTGGGAAGGCACTTTTCCAAGCTTTAGGCTTTTTTTTTCTTTTCTTCTTCTCTTTTTTTTAGGTGCAACTGTTTCCTGAGAAAGTTCAGGGTCTGCAAGTTTTTGATGCTTCTAAGGTGTTGTATTCCTGGAAGAGGTATGGTTACTTCTCTCTTAGTCTTTACTTTGTCTTTATTGAAGAAATACCCTTGGTCCCCTGCAGTCACAATGCCAGTGCTTTATTTGCCTTGCAACTGTGATGAAAGCTCCTGCCTTCCTTTGACCTACTTTTTTCACTTTTCTTCCTCTTAAAATTGACTGACTCATCAAAAGAGTTTCCAATCAGTACCAGTAGTTACCCAGTATCAACATAGAGTCTCTTGTAATCTCTGTATAACCTTTTTATTATCTCTGAACAAAGAGGTCCCCAAACTGCTGCTTTAGCTAC
The DNA here is from genome assembly GCF_037893015.1 of Macrotis lagotis. Lineage (NCBI taxonomy): Eukaryota > Metazoa > Chordata > Mammalia > Peramelemorphia > Peramelidae > Macrotis > Macrotis lagotis. Next base: position 144,198,143 of record NC_133660.1, on the reverse strand, counting down.
TGCTACTGCTACCAATGGTTTGGGGCTCTAAGGCAGGCTTCTACTCTGGAGTCACAAACTTTTCTTACTGTCTATCTAAGTTTTCTAAGACTGGAATAATGTTTTTGGCCTTTTGTTGGCTCTCCCACTCAAAATTTTATTTGAGGTATTATTTTGAGGTTGTTTGGAAGGAAATTTTGAGATTCATTTGGATTTTTTTCTAGTTTTTCACCTTAGCTCATTCTCTTACCTTTGCTTTTAAGGCTGTATGACTGTCTTTCTAGATTTGAATTTCATCTCAAACATACTTGCTTGTGTTGTGACAAGACCATTAACTTCCCTGATCTTAGTCTTTCACCTATGCATAATATCAATAATGATAGTACTTACCTCAGAGAATTGTAAAAATCAATGAAATAATATACTGTATATAAAGTGTTTTGCAAATCTTAAAAATATAGAAATATGAGTTACTCTTATGGTTATTTGTTTGAAAAAGAATTAGTAAAAGGGCAAACTCTTGGGTGAAATGAGACATTTAGGTATGAAAACCTGTTTCCTAGGGTGAGATATTATTTATTCTGTTCTCAGTTTAGACAACTTTAAAGTAGAAGTTACTGTTTATTAAAATATTTACTAACTTTTGGCAAAGAAGCTTGTTATTTTCTGAGTGACACTATATTTTTTCATTCTCTCTATTGTGAAAATTTTATCCCAGGCAAAATTCATAAATTTCTAGGTGTCACATAGTTTGACTACTTGGCAATATATACTCAATGATGAATCAATAATTTAATCCTATCTTGATTGAATTAAGCCACTACTGTATAAAAGACATTGTTCTGAGTATTGTGGATACAAAAGCAAAACAAAAAAAAATCTCTTCCCTCAAGGACCTTATATATTTCACTATTTGCTAACTACAGAAATTATTTCCTTTGAGTCTTGCAATAAATCTAAGATATAAGTACTATAAGTATTTTTAAATGAATAGGCACTATAGATAATAATATCTTCTTTTCACAGATAAAGTAAATGAGCTTTTAGGATTTTAAGAGATTTGCTTTACATTTATGTTATCAGTAAACATTGTGGCTTAAATTTTAATTCCAAACTTGTTAGCTCCAAGTCCAATACTTTATCCTAAGTATTGGTTCTTTGAAAAGAGCAAAATGGCAATGGCACCAAATGATTAAAAAATTAAATGTAACATTAAAAGATATATCTTGAAACCAGGAGACATTTGTCCAATTTAAGATATAGATGTTATTTTTTGTATAATAAAATGTAACTTTATTCCTCAGAGCAAGTAACTGAATTAGCAAAAATTGATCATTATCTAAAGAACTGAAGCAGGACTGATGGACAACATTTTTATTAACTATGATCCTTTTCTTGATAATGATGTTTGTATATTGGAAGATGAAAAAAGGATAAAGAATGACCCTGTGATTTCCTTAGCATAAATTTCCAGAGTGATGGAAATCTCTGTATGCTCAAAAGTGGAAGGTGTAAGAGGAAGGACCATACCGAGAATTAGTCCATCAAGAGACAGCCTGGTGCTGATGGTATGTCATGGTGCCTTGTTGATTATGGGAGGAAGCAAAACCAATTCAGGACCAAGAGATTCATGCGGCAGTCCAACTATCACCAATAGTCCTTTTCCCATGCAATCAGGTCATGGGGTGGATTGATTCTGGTAAAGGCAAGTGATAATGATGACTTGTGCAGCATACCACTCAATAAAATAAACATAATTGTGCTACTCACACCACCAATCACTTGGTAGGTCTGTGTGATCCTTTTCCATACCAAAGGACAGGTATTAATTTTATAGATTTTCAAGACCAATGGGAACTTACAATTGCCCAAGATCACTCAATCTGAATGTACAAGATGGATGCCTTAATCTAAGGCCTATTTTAAAATCTTATTCTACTCTGCCTAGGGTAGTAAGCAAAATTTCATTGTCTTCAATTCACACTTAATAGCCACGTTTTGAGAATGTCAGGGTCCATGACAAGTGTTTCTAATACAAAGTTGAAAATAAAGTATATGGACGGCTAGGTGGCGTAGTGGATAAAGCACTGGCCTTGGAGTCAGGAGTACCTGGGTTCAAATCCGGTCTCAGACACTTAATAATTACCTAGCTGTGTTGCCTTGGGCAAGCCACTTAACCCCATTTGCCTTGCAAAAACCTAAAACAAAACAAAACGAAAATAAAGTATAATAATTGTTGTCCACAAGAGGTGAACATTTCACACTACACACCAAAGATAGGTAACAATAGGTAACAATAAGAAAGAAAAACACTTTAAGGGACCTGGATTGCTTTTGTAAAAGCTTATAGGAAGAACTTGCGAAGTTGACTTTGGGAAACATCTAATTGAGTCTAATTTGTCTGAAGCCCTAAATGCAGGAAGAAGAATGATGTACAGGTAATCTGTAAAGGTAGTTAGACTCAGTAGCTTCTACTTTTAACTAGACTAGGCCAAAGTTAAAATATCTCACCCCCCAAGAAATAGATTTATGTACATAAAGATCTCACCTTATCCAATGGCTTGCCTTTTTACTACTGCTTTTCCAAACAAATAAAAATAATAGTAACATATTTTTATAATACTTTAAGACTTGCTAGACTAGTTTTATATGACAAATTCATGAATCTGTAATTTTTCCTGAAGGAAATAGGGAGCCATTGAATTTTTCTTGTTTTTTTGAAGTGTTTGTGGGGTGATGGTCAGACTAGTGCTTTACAGTGATTTTTTTGAAACTCCCTGCTATAGCTGAATCTTTTATCTTTGAAAATTTTTCAGAAAATACATAACAGGAAAGAAATTTTGCTTTTGCTTCTAATTCCATAGTGAGAACTTAATACTTTAAAAATGACTTTATACAGGAAGGGCATACAAACTTTCTGCAGGCTTTTTTCATAACTTTTCATAACTGTTTACTTTTTTTCATAACTCATAGGAAATAGTTCATAATGCTTTTTCCATAAATGTTGATTATTACCATTCTTTCTAAAAACTACCATCAAAACAACTTGTGAAATAAGTGAAAATTATTGACAGTACTTCTCAATGTACAGATAAGTAAAACTGAGGTCCAGTGAGTTTGAAACAAATACAATGTCACAAAAGTAACTACTAGATCTGTGATTTATACAGACTTCTGACTACAAATACAGCTCTTCTCCCACTTCATCAGGCTCTTAGGGAGGTACAATAACTGACACAAGGATACAAACTTGAACAGAAGAGTAAGCACTTAAATACAGACCTTTAGACTTCCAATTCAGTGGTTTTCTCAAGGTACATTACTTTCTTGAGCGCATAATGTTCTAGTTGTTTTAAAGAGAAGACTATGAACATAATGAATCAACATACTTAAAGAGAATGAGGAGTGAGGGTACCATTAGTCTTTTTCTCAAATTCTGTTGGATTTTTTTTGTTTCTTCTTTATTAAGGATTTTATTTATTTTGAGTTTTTCAATTTTTCCCCTAATCTTACTTTCCTCTCCCCACTCCCCACAGAAGGCAATTTGTCAGTCTTTACATTGTTTCCATGGTTTACATTGATCCAAATTGAATGTGATGACAGAGAAATCATATCCTTAAGGAAGAAACATAAAGTATAAGAGATAGCAAGATTAGACAATAAGATATCAGGTTTTTTTTCTAAATTTAAGGTAACAGTCCTTGGTCTTTGTTCAAACTCCACAGTATTGTGGATGTATTCTCCATTGCGGAGATCCCCAAATTGTCCCTGACTGTTGCACTGATGGAATGAGCAAGTCCATCAAGGTTGATCATCACCCCCATGTTGCTGATAGGATGTACAGTGTTTTTTGATTCTGCTCATCTCAGTCTGCATCAGTTCATGCAAATCCCTCCAGGATTCCCTGAATTCCCATCCCTACTGGTTTCTAATAGAATAATAGTGTTCCAACACATACATATACCACAGTTTGCTAAGCCATTCCCCAAATGAAGGACATTTACTTAATTTCCAATTCTTTGCCACAAACAGGGCTGCTATGAATATTTTTGTACAAGTGATGGTTTTACCCTTTTTTATCATCTCTTCAGGGTATAGACCTAGTAGTGGTATTGCTGGATCAAAGAGTATGCACATTTTTGTTGCCCTTTGGGCATAGTTTCAAATTTCTCTCCAGAAAGGTTGGATGAATTCACAGACACCAACAATGCAACAGTGGGACCATTAGTCTTAAGCTCCAAAACACCTTAAATCCAAAAAAAGACTTCCTTTGATGCTTACTAACCATGGGTGCAAGGCTCATCTAGTCTTCCTCTGACTCCAATTCTTTATTTGCAAAGTGAGAACACCAATTTCTTGTAGTACATATCTTATAGGAGTGTTATGAGGGTCAACTATGGTATTGGTACATAAAATCACTTTATGAACTTTAAATACTTAATAATAATAATCATTATTCTCATTGGATTTTGAGAACTTTGAATTCCAGGTACAAACCTTCTTGGAGGATTCATTCTTTGACCTCAGATTACACTAATTCTGTGAAATATTTATTTCTAGAGTATAAATAGATAAAAGAGGAAAATTAGAGCGTAAACTATATCATTTTCTCATTCATAGACATAAAGTCAATCAATAACTATGTTACAATTTATCTACTCTTATCATTAGTTATAGCATTAAATGACTGTAATGATTTTCTTTTCTTCTTGGCAGTACTTAAGATACTTGAGTAAAACTCTCTAGTGTTTTATTCTAAGCCTTCAGAAAATCATACCATGTTAGATTTTTTAATTAAAGAAATTCTAAATAATCTTTTGACTTTCAGTATGCACGGAGAAGTTCCCCTGTCCCATACAAATGCAATCCATGTTATTGTCCATTTTACACCACAAATATAGTGATCAATCAATTTGGTAAATTTCAGGCTGATTGTCAAGTCATTAGATTAGTTCCTTTAGATTCTTGACCGTTGCTATGTACATTCAACCATTAGGATCACTACTCTGGAATATTCAGGGTATTTGCAATAATCAGTTTGTGATAAAAAAAATAAATCCTCACCATTAAACATCTTTATGCTTTAATTCAGATTTGATTATTTGATAGAATGGTATATATATATATATATATATATGTATATATATATATATACACATACATATATATTTTCCTCTCAGAAGAGAATGAACTCTTTAAAAAAATTATTTTAAAAATACAGAGGATCTAGAATTGTAACTTCTTCAGAATGGGAAATTCTCAGTGTGGAAACTCTCCACCTGTTTAGATTAACAACCTCTCTGTAAAGGATAGTTTTAGAGATTTCCCTGGAGATACTGAGAGATTAAATGAATTCCTCTAGCTCACACAATTTTTATAAATCATAGACAGAGCTTAGACCTAGACCTTTCCAAGTAGGTCAGTTTTCAAATATACCATAATACTTCTTTTTAGAGATTATTTAGCAATATAAATCTTGGCTCTTAGAAGCAATTATCACCCTGTTTGTCTTTACAGAGTTTAAGTAAAGGGGAGAAGGGAAATAATATTTCTGTGTCAAATAGGTCTATGATCTTGAGGTGAGGCTTCTGTCTGGTGTAAATTGCATTCATTGAATTCATGATTGCCATTCCTAGGTGACTCTCAAGTATGTTATTATAAATCCTCTATAGAAGTCTGCAACATAGATTGGGAATCCTTTTTTTTTATAAACTAACTTATTTCCCCCCATTACACATCAAGAAATTTTTTAGCACTTATTTTGACAAGATTTTGAATTCCATCTTTTTTTCTCTCTCTTTCTTCCTCTCTTTTGAAAATAGTAGGCAGTTTCATTGTTTTAACATGTGCTATCATATAAAACATATTTCTATTTTAGACTCAATTGTGGAAAAAGAAACAGAGTAAAGGAAACACGTGAAAATAATTATTGAAAAAATATGCTTCAATCTACCTTCACAGTCCATCTGTGTTGCTGAGAACAGAGTCATTCATAACTGATCATTACACAATATTGCTGATATATTTCACATTGCCCTCAGTTTGTACTAATCTTTTTCAGGCTTTTGTACAAGATTACAGGTTCTGAAATCTTCCTGTTCATCATTTCTTATTGCACAATAATATTCAAAGGCATTCATATACCATAGCTTGTTCAATCACTCTCCATTTGATGATTGATCATTCCTTCAATATTTTGCTCCTTTGAAAATGGAAGTCCTTTTCCATTTTTAATTATCTCTTTGGGATACAGATCTAGTGGGTATTGTTGGATCAAAAAATATGCACAATGTGATTGCCCTTTGCACATAGTTCCAAATTGATCTCCAAAAAGGTTGGATCAGTTCACAACTGTACCCAGTTTTCCAGTTTCTCCTTCAACATTAAGTCTTTTTCTTTTTTTTTTTATCATATTAGCCATTATGATAGGTATGAGGTGGTATCTCAGAAGTTTTTTTTTTTAAATTTGAGTTTCTCTAAAAGCGATTCGGGCATGTCTTCATATGCTTAATAATTAGTTTGATTTCTTCATCTGCAAACTACAGGTTCTTATTCTTTGACCATTTATCAAGTGGGGATCAGTTGTATTTATATAAATTTGACTCAGTTCTCCTTATATTTGAGAAGTTAGGTATTTATGATAGACACTTGCTGTTACAATTGTGTCCCAACTTTCTGCTTTTGTTCTAATCTTGCTTGCATTGGCTTTGTTTGTGAAAGGACCTTTTAATTGAATTTAAAAAAATCTATTTTACATTTTATTAAGTTCTCTATCTTGTTTAGTCATGAATTCTTTTAATTTATTTTTAAAAATTTTTATTTAAGGCAATGGGTTTAAGTGAATTGCCCAAAGTCACACAGCTAGGCAGTTATTAAGTGTCTGAGACTGGATTTGAGTCCTCCTCATTCCAGGGCTGGTGCTCTATCCACTATGCCTCTTGGCTGCCTCCAGCCATGAATTCATTATCCTTATCATAGATCTGACAGGTTTACAATTCCTTGTTCTTCTAATTTGCTTATGGTGTCAACCCTTATGTCTAAATCAATTTTGATGTTATTCTGGTACTTTGTATGAGATATTGGTCTATGATTAATTTGCAACCTATTGTTATCCAATTTCCCTGGCAGTTTTTGTAACAATTACTGACCATGTATTTCCCTCCATTCTTTTTGTTTCTCCTGTTTTTCCTCTTTCCTTCCACCTTTTGTTCCTCCTCACCAGTGTTTGGCTTCAGTATACAAGCTCTCTTTCTACTTCCCTTCTGTCAGTACCCACCTTCCCACTTAATCTCCCTTCCTTCTTCCTTGTCAGGTAAGATAGATTTCTGTATTCAATTGGTTATTCCCTCTGAACCAATGCTAATGTTCATTGCCTATCCTTCCATCTTCCCTTCTACTGTAATACATCTTTTGAACCTCTTCATGTGAAATAATTTGTGTCATTTTTTCTTTTTTTTCCTTCTATACTCATTGCCCTTCTCTATCTCATCTAATTTTTTGTCATTCCCTCAAATTTCCCTAATTTCTTTTTACTCTGTGCATATTCCCTATATTAGAACTATTGGCAATACTAAAGATAGTTTTAAAGAATGACAAGTGTAATCTTACTGTGTAGGAATGAACTTTAGTTCTATTGAATTCTTTAAGTGTTCTTTTCCTTTTTTTCCTGTTTATGCTTCTCTTGGGTTTTCAAATTTTTGGTTTATTTCTCATCTTCTCCCTAAGGAAGGCTTGAAATCCTTCTACATTTTCTGTAATATTTTGGAAGAGAACTTCTGGGTAACCCTACCCTCATGCCACCATCCTGACTCTGCCCATCTATTTTATTAAATGACTATCCTTTTATTGTCTGTGTTTGACTTTTCTCTATAAATAATTCTTGGTTGTAGTCCTAGCCCCTTTGTAATCTTCAACATCAAGTTTCATGCTTATGATCATTTAATGTTGAAGCTGCTAAGTCCTGTGTTATCCTGATAGTGATTTCCCAATATCTGATTTTTTTTTGGTCACTTGTAAAATTTTTTGTCATGACATGATCATATTGAAATTTGACCGTACAATTTATCTAATTTTTTTATTTTTGAGATCACTTTTTTGAAGTAATCAGTGAATTCTTTATTTTGCAATTTTACTTTCTGGTTTCAGTTCATCAAGGAAGTTTTCCTTGATAAGTTTTTGAAAAATGCTCTTCAGGCCCTCTTTTTGATTATGACTTTCAGGTAGTTTAATGATTCTGATATTGTCTCTTCGGGAGCTATTTTCCAGGTCAGGTTTTTTTTTAACCATAAAGTAAATGGCATTTTCTTCTGCTTTTTTTTTATTCTCTTGAGTTATTTCCTCTTGAGAATATTCTCAATATTCTATGATTCTTTATATCTCAAACAGTCATTAACTTCTACTTGCTCAATTCTAACTATTAAAGACTTGTTTTCCTCAAATTAACTTTTGTACTTTTTTATTTGGACTATTGTATACCTTAAAATGTTGTTTTCCTCTGTGGATTCCATTGGATCAATTCTACTTTTTAAGTAGTTTTCTAAGCAGTTGACTCTTTTTCTATAATTCTCTTCTTATCACTCTCATTTCTTTTCCTAATTTTTCATTTACTTTTATTATATAATTTTAGTTTCTTTTTGAACTCTTCTATGAGTCCTTTCTGGATTTGAGACCATTTCCCATTTTTCTTGGGGTTTGGCCCATAGGTGTTTTGACATTGTTGTCTTCTTCTGAGTTTATTACTTGATCTTCCCTGGCATCATGGTAAGATTGTTTTTGTTGTTGTTTCCTCACTTCATTCTTTTGATCTTTTCCTTTCTTTTATATTTGGGCTCTATTCTCAGGTTGGTATGGACATTCTTTTAAGATAGAGACTATAGGCTCTAGCTATTTACCTGGTGCTGCTGTAATTAATGCTACCTTGAGTTCAAAGGGTTACATATGGTACTACATTGAGGGGATTGGGTGGGGGTGTGTGGATGGTGCTGCTGGAGGCTGTGGTGGTTTGTCAGTTTTCCTGGTGGCAAGCTAGGGTTCTAGTAGTGGTCTCTGAAATGTGCTGAGAACTGCAGCAGTATTTTGCATTTTCTGGGACTATATTAAGCATGTGGAAGCTTGGCTGCTGGAGGATGCCTGTTTTTCTGGGATTGTGCTGAAGTATATTGTGCTCTGGCTGCTGGAGGGATGTTTTGTTTGCTGTAGGCTATACTAAAGCATGTGATGGTTCTTGGCACTAGCATCTGCTGGTTCCCTTGGCTATGGTATAGCATGTAGGGGGTCCTGGTGTTGGAGTTTAACTGTACTACCACACTGGGGCTCAGGGTTAACTACTGTGTGCTGAGGTGGGATTTGTTGTTGGCTTTTTGGGTTGCTTCCTTTCCTGGACTTCACTCCCTTGCTACCCTTTAACAAGAGAGAGAGACAATCTGCAATTCTTCCAAGTTTCTGGACTAAAATATTCCCATTTTTTCTGATTCTGCTGTTCCAGGATTTGTTTTGGGGTGTTGTTTTGTGGTTGTTTGGAGATGAACAAGGGAGAGTGTGTTTTGTTTTTAAATAATTTTTTCTCTGTGTACTTCTGTGTGTTTAGGAAAAATTGTATTAGATAAGACTTTTTCTATTGTATGAGAATCAGCAAAGTATAAGAGAAAGCAATAATTATTTATTTAAGTTATTTATTGCTAACATTCATTTTAAAAGAAGTTGAGCTCTAAGTGATATCATTATACATGGGAAATTATTCAAAACATATTTCTACTTTGACCATATTACCAAAAAACCTATAAAAATAAAGTGAGGACATTTTTTTCTTTAATCTACTCTCAGATTCTATCAGTTTTCTGTCCAGAACTGGATAACAATTTTTATAAGTCTTTCAGACTTTCCTTGGATCATAACATTGATCAGAATAGCTAAGTCTGTCATAGTTGATTATCATGCAATATAACTGATGCTGTGTACAATCTTCTTCTGGCTCTGCTTATTTTAAACTGCCCAATAGTTCATACATCTTCTTAGATTTTTTTTTTCCTGAAACGATCCTACTTAGCATTTCTTCTTTCAAAATAATATCCTATCACAACTATAAAGTACAATTTGATTAGCCATTCTTCAATTAACATCCACTCAATTTCCAATTCTTTACCACCACAATAAAAAGAGCTACTATAAATAATTTTGTACATATAGTAATAGTATTGCTGGGTCAAACAGAATTTACAATTTTTTAACTTTTGATTATTTTTCCAAAATAATTGGAGCAATTTAGAACTCCATCAACAGTGAATTGCTTGGGCCATTTTTTTTCATATTTCCCTCAACATTTAAAATCTTCATTTCTTTCATGTTAGTCAATTTGATAAATATGATGTGGTACCTCGGAGTTATTTTAATTTGCATTTTTATAATCAGTAGTAATTTAGGACAATTTTTTATATGACTAAAGATAGCCTTGACTTATTGTTCTGAAAAATCTGTTCATATCTTTTGACCATTTATTAACTGGGGAATGATTTGCATTCTTATAAATCTGATCTAGTTCTCTATATATTTGAGAATTGAATCTTTTTTTTTCAGAGAAACTTTCTTTAAGAATTTCCCCCAATTTCCTATTTCTTCCCCTGATTTAGCTTAATCAGTTTCATTTGTACAAAAGGCTTTTACTTTCATAAAATCAAAAGCATCTGTTTTACCTCCTATAATTTATTTGTCTTATTCATATTTATATTTATTTGTATTTTACCTCCTATAATTTCCTCTTTCTCTTGTTTTGTTCTAAACTTTAGGAAAAGATCTGACAGATGCATTTTTCCATGATCCCTTAATTGATTTATGATATAACCCTTTATTTTGAAATCATTTATCCATTTTGAGCTTATCTTGAATTTTTTTGTTGTTTTTGCAAAGCGATGGAGTTAAATGACTTGTCCAAGCTCACACAACTAAGTGTTAAAGGTATAAGTTCATATTTGAACTCAGGCCCTCTTGACTCCAGGGCCAGTGCTACCTAAGTTCCCCTTAACCTTATCTTTTTTTTTAGTTTTTGCAAGGAAATGGGGTTAAGTGGCTTGCCCAAGGCCACACAGCTAGGTAATTATTAAGTGTCTGAGACTGGATTTGAACTCAGGTACTCCTGACTCCAAGGCCAGTGTCTGATCCACTGGGGTGGCTTCCAGGCTTCTGAACAGTTTTTGAAAAATAATGAATTCTTATTCCCTAAGTTAGAATCTTTTTATTTTGTCAAACACTAGGTTACTGCCATGTATTATGTAACTAATCTATTTATCTCATCCACAACACTATTTCTTAGTCAGGACCAGGTTATTTTATGAGTGCTGCTTTGGAACTTAGTTTGAAATCTTGACTGATAAGTTTATCCTCCTTCACTTTTTTATTGATTTCTTTGATATGCTTGACCTTTGATTCTTCCAGATGAATTTTGTTTTTTCTAGCACTATAAAATAAATTTTTGGTGGTTTGATTGGTATGGTACCAACTAAGTAAATTATTTTAGGAAGAAATGTCATTTTTATTATATTGCCTCGACCTCTCAGTTGTTTTACAGCTGACTTTATTTATGTGAAAATATTTTATAAATGTGATTATGTAGTTCCTGGGTTTGTCTTGGCAGGTAGACTTCCAAGTTTATTATATTGTCTTTGATTTTAAATGCATTTCTCTTTCTGTCTCTTGGTGCTTGACTTTGTTGGTAATTTATAAAGATACTATTAATTTATGTGAGTGTATTTCATATCCTTCAAGCTTTCCCAAAATTGTTTACTATTCCTATGAGGTTGTTAGCTGATTTTCTAAAATTAACAGGTATACCATGATATCATCTGTAGAGGACTAATTTTGCTTCCTCATTGCTTTTCTTGATGTCTTCATTTTTCTTCCCTAAGTACTAAACATGGCTGGTATTTCTAGTAAAATACTGAATAACAGTGATGATAATGAATATTGTTATTTTATGCCTGCTCTTATTGAGAAAATTTCTAGCTTATTCCCAGTACAACTTATCTAATACTTCAATATTTGCTGGTATTTTTAGTTAGTATTATTGATCTTGTTAAAGAAAGTTCTATTTATTCCTATAGTTTCTAGTGCTTTTTTGAAAATGAGAAATGAGTGTTTTATTTTGTCAGAAGATTTTTCTTCACCTACTGAGATAACATTTTGGTTGTTGTTATTGATATTGTCAATTATACGGATAGTTTTCCTAATTTTAAGCTAGTTCTACATTCCTGGTATGAATTCCCCATGATCATCATATATGATCTTTTTGGTATATTGCTGGAAGTTCCTTGCTAATATTTTATTTAACAGAACACATCAATATTCATTAGGGAAATTGGTCTATAGTATTTTTTTCTATACTTGTAGAATGTAATCTTGTATTTATTAGCAACATATTTGTGTCACAAAAGGAATTTGGTAGGTCTCTTCTGTCTATTTTCCCCCAATAGTTTATATGTTATTGGAAATAATTGTTTTTTAAATGTTTGGTACAATTCATTTGTGAATCCATCTATTCCTAAGGATTTTTTCTTAGGGAATTCATTGATGGTTTATTATTTTCTTTTTCTAAGACAGGATTACTCATGTATTTTTTTCTATTTTGAGAAACTGTTAATTTACATTTATGTTAATTTCTTAATGTGTTTGTTAACTTATAATTTAGTAAATATTCATCAATTTTGCTTATATGTTTAGATTTAATGAAATATAAATGGACAAAATAGGTCCTAATTGCTTTAATTTTATCTATATAAGTTGTGCATTTTCCCTTTTCATTTTTAATTCTGGCAATTTGAATTTTTCTTTTTAAAATCAAATTAATCAGTATTTTATTTATTTTATTGCTTTTCCCCATCCCATCAGCTCCTAGTTTTTATTTATTCCTTTCTGAAACAGGGTTAATTATTTTATTTCCCATTTTGTTGATTTGAATAAATTAAATTTTTGTAAATGTTAAATAATTTTACTTAAATTGTCAGGTTTTTTGGCAAGTAATTGGGAAAAAACTTTGGATTATTATTTTAATTTCCTTCTCATTGGTGGTGAATTCACCCTTTTCATTTTTGACAATTGTAATTTGATTTTCTTTTTTTCTTTTTAAATCAAATTAAAGAAATGTTTATCTATTTTATTTTTCTTTACAGACCAATTGTTAGTTCAATTTATTGGTTCAATCATTTTCTTATTTTCAACTTTGTTAATCTCTCCTTTGATTTTCAAGATTTCTAATTTGGCATTTAATTGAGGATTTTTAATTTGTTCTTTTTCTAGCTTTTATAACTCCATGGTCAATTCATTGATCTCCTTCTCTATTTTGTTCATGTAAGCATTTGAAGATAAAAATATTTCTTCTCTGAACTGCTTTGACTGCATCCCCTAAGTTTTGTTGTATTGTCTCCTTATTGTCATTGTTTTGGATAAAATTATTGATTCTTCCTATGATTTGTTGTTTGACTGACTCATTCTTTAAAATTAGGTTATTTAGTTTCCAAATAATTTTAGTCATCTTTCAATGGACCTTTACTACATAAAATTTTTGTTGCATAATAATCTGAAAAAGAATGTATTTAATATTTCTACCTTTCTTCATTTCATTATGAAGTTCTTGTTCCCTAATACATGGCTAACTTTTGGGTGGGTGGGTGCCATGTACTACTGCTTAAATGAAAGGTATATTCCTTTCTCTACTCATTTAGCTTTCTCTAGAGATCTATCATATATCTAACTTTTAAAAAATTCTTTGTACCTCTTTAACTTTCTTTCTTTTCTGAGTAAAATTTTCTATTTCTGAAAGAGGAGGATGAAGTTCCCTACTAATATAATTTTGCTCTGTCTATTTCTTCCTGTAAATCACTTAACTTCTCCTCTAAGAATTTGAATGCTATATCTCTTGTGAATCTATGTTTATTTTACTGATATTAATTGATATGGTTTATGGTGCCTTTTAGCAAGATGTAGTTTCCTTCCTTACTTTTTGATTAGGTTTTTTTTCTTGTGCTTTGGTTGAGATCTGTTTTGCTTTTTCCCTTTCAACTGGAGCATAATATATTCTGCTTCAATCTTTTCTCTGTGTGTATCTCTCTGTCTGCTACAGATGTGTTTCTTGTAAATGACATATTGTAGGATTCTATTTTTCAATGTACTCTGCTATGCTCTTCCATTTTATGAAAGGGTTTATCCCATTCATAGTTATGATTACTAACACTGTATCACCCCATTCTATTCTCCCCTATTTATACTTTATACTCCTATATATATATATATATATATATATATATATATGTATATATATATATATGTACATATATATATATATATATACATATATATGTTGTATCTCCTTTCTCTCTATTCCTCCTCAAAAATATTTTGCTTTTGACTACCCTCTCTTTTTGTTCCTACTTCTGTCCTCCCTTCCATCATCCCTTCCTTTCCTTTTCTTTATCCCTTCCTCTCCTATTTTCCTGTGGGGTAAGATAAGTTTCTAAACCCTGTTGGGAGTATATGTTATCTTGTTGAGCCAAAAGCACCACTGACAGCAAGAAACAATTAGTGTTCTCCCCTTTCTTTTTTTCCCTCTACTATAATAGGTCTTCATGTACCTATTTATGTCATATGCTATACTCTATGCTACCTTACCTTTCTTCTCCCTGTGTAATACTTTTTTATGTCTTAATTGATTTTTTTAATATCATTGCATCATAATGACCTCATACCCACATTCTCTAAGTATACTCCTTCTAACAATCCTAATAGAAATAGTTCTCAAGAGTTACAAATATTATCTTCGCATGTAGGAATGCAAACAGTTCATAATTATTGAAGAATATGCTTTTCTTTTTTTTTCTTTCCTGTATGCCTTTTTACATATCTCTTGAATATTGTATTTGAAGATCCTTTTCCGTTCAGTTCTGATCTTTTAATCATGAAAGTTTCCATTAAATGCCATCTTTCCTCCTGACATATTAAAGTCAATTTTTCTGGGTAGTTAATTCTTGCTAGCAATCCAAACTCCTTGGATTATCAAATCTCAAAGTCCAAGTTTTCTGATCCTTTAAGACCGAAGCTACTAAATCCTAGTTAATCCTAGCTATGGCTCCCTGGTATTTGAATTGTTCTTATCTGACTGCTTTCAGTATTTTCTCTTTGAAATGTTAATTCTGAAATTTCGCTTCAATATTCTTTCAAGTTTTATTTTGGGGTCTCTTTCAGGAGGTGATTGTTGGATTTTTCAAGGACTATTTTGCCCCTTGTTCTAGGATATTAGGAAAATTTTCCTTGATAATTTTAAGAATGAGATTTTCCAGGCTCTTGCTTTGTTCCAGGCTTTCAATAATTTTAAAATTATCTCTTCTGGATTTATTTTCCAGATTTTCTCTTTTTTCTATTAGGCACATTTCATTTTTGTATATTTTTCCTGTCTTTTGATTTTATTTGCTAGATACTTGACATCTTATATAGTCATTGGCTTCCACTTGTTTAATTCTAATTCTTAAGGATTTATTTTTTTCAGTTAGCTTTAGTATCTCTTTTTCCATTTGTCCAATTCTACCTTTAAATGTATTGTTTCCTTCAGTAAATTTGTGTTTCCTTTTCCAAGTCGATTGTTTAAAAACACTTCTTCTGTATAAGTCCTTTCCTCTACTTTTTCTTCTATCTTTAGCTACTTGATTTTTAAAATTCTTTTTGAGCTCTTTGAAAAGACCTTTTAGGACTTGAGATCAATTCATAATTCCCTTTGAGGATTCACATTTTGCCACTGTTTTCTTCTTCAGAGATAGCTTTTAGTTAAAGCTCTGTTTGCTTTTTTTCTTTTGTTCATTTTTTTTTTAAAAAAGTTGAGCCTTGCTTCTGGGCCACTGGAGTCACAGTCTCAAGCTTCTTGTGCTGGGATTCTAGTGGTTTGGTCACTTAGTTTTCTGCTCTGGAGCCCCACATGCTAGTCGTTTGGTTCCTATGCTGACCCAATCCCTTTCTGTCTATTAATCCCTAGGGCTCACAATAAGCCTTCTTTGCTGGGCCTGGGATACTCAAAACTGGTCTGCTGTACTCCTGTGTGCCAAGCTAGAATCTAAGGGTCTTGGTTATTCATATGTGTTACAGCTAAGAGCTTCCTACTGTCTTCTCCACTCCTTAACTGTGATGAACTGCCCATCTATTTACTCAAGTAAGACAGAACTTTCCTGAAGTCCCTTCAAGATATCTTGATATAAGAAATTGTTTCGTTCTAGCTTTTTGTGGTTTCTGTTCTCCAAAGCCTGTTTACGTCTTCATTTAAAGTTGTTTCAGAAGAAAATTGAGGAAAGCTCAAGGAACCTTTTGACTCCTCTCTGTCATCTTGAATCTGTCTCTTTCTCCCTGCAACTTCATTTTTCTTTTTCTTTTCACCTGAGGATATGTATATATTTTTAAAAAGATTTTAAAAGATTGTATTTATTTTGAGTTTTACAATTCCCCCCCCATTCTTGCTTCCCTCCTTCCATCCCCCACAGAAGGCAGTCTGTTAGTCTTTACGTTGTTTACATGGCATACATTGATCTAAGTTGAATGTGATGAGAAAGAAATCCTATCCCTAAGGAAGAAAAATATAGTATAAGAGTTAGCACAATTACATAATAAGATAATGGTTTTATTTTCTAAATTAAAGATAATACTTTGGTCTTTGTTTAAACTCCACAATTCTTTCTCTGGATACAGATGGTATTGTCCATTGCAGATAGCCTCAAATTGTCCCTGAATGTTGCACTGATGGAACGAGCAAGTCCATCAAGGTTGATTATTACTCTCATGTTGCTGTTAGGGTGTACAAAGTTTTTTTGGTTCTGCTCATCTTGCTCAGCATCAGTTCATGCAAATCCTTCCATGCTTCCCTGAATTCCCATCCTTCCTGGTTTCTAATAGAACAATAGTGTTCCATCACATACATATAGCAGTTTGTAAATCATTCCCCAATTGAAGGACATTTACTTAATTACCAAGTCTTTGCCACCACAAACAGGGCTGCTATGAATATTTTTGTACAAGTGATGTTTTTATTCTTTTTCATCATCTCTTCAGGGTAAAGACCCAGTAGTGGTATTGCCAGATCAAAGGGTATGCACATTTTTGTTGCCCTTTGAATGTAATTCCAAATTGCTCTCCAGAAAGGTTGGATGGCAACTTCATCTTTCAAATGAATTCAAGATGCTTACCATAAAAGACATCTGGTACTTTTCTTTTAATTCTTTTCATTTAATTTCAATTTTTTCCCATAAACCCTACAAGAAGCATAACAGCCCCAAATTCCATGGAAATTACAATTTGGTCATTTGCAGCCTTCTCCCTTAGGGATCATAGGTGCTATCATCAAAGCTGCATTTTATTAATGAAGTTGATTAGAGAAATAAGAAAATGAAATTCATGTTGGAAATGTTACATTTACATTTCCTGAGTTTTATAGGGAACACGTTTCTAAGAGAGGGGAAAAATCCAAACTTCTAACTGCATATTTCTCTCTGGTGAAGAAGAGTAGTAAAATTGTAGGCATAAATGAAATTATACTCACACAGCATACATATTTGCATTCCAGTTATTGAAGATACAAAACATTTGGGATGTAAATAAAAGTACCTCACTTTTTGTATAATCTCAGTATTCAGGTTGCATTAAATCATGTAGTTGACTTCTCTGAATTTAAATTCTAAATGACTTGGCTCTACCTATTCATAGGTTATAGTTAAATAGAATGGTACTCCATACCCACCTTGCTGTGAACAGTTATAAATATTTTCAATATGAAGTTAGCCATGTTTAGTTTCCATCTGACAGAATTTATAATAAAGGAGTTTGATAGTTCTAGTTCATTACTGAAAATTTTGCTGAACTATGGGAAGTAAATTTGCTTCTCACTTGGATTTATTATCCTAAGATTAACTTAACACCCTTCCAGGATTGAGATATGATGAAAAGTGTCCCAGTAGAATACCTCTATTCTAATAGCTAAGGAATGCTGAGAGGTAGAGGATTGGGGCAGGAAGCTATCTTTTTATAGATAGGTAGTTAAAATCAATAGACCCTCAAGAAGTCTTCAATTGCCTTTCATACTGTCCTCCTAGGATTTAAGCACTCATTGAAGGAACACTTGATACTGTTGAGGTACTATTTAAGCAAATAAAGGACACTTGTGGTGCTTGGTTAGCTTTATGACTCTTTGATGTTGTTGTCTGTTATACTTGCCTTATCTCAGGAATGCCTTTTATGTTGAATGAAATTCCACTTTAATTATGTTCTCATCATTAACCAAACTATGAATAATAATTCTAGCATTTCTAGAGAAAACATATTTGTGTATATGTGTGTCCATTTGAGCACACCCTTATATACATCCTTCTGTTCTTTTCCCCCACAAACCCAGAACCAATGGTATATTGATAATTATTTATCAACTAATATTTTTAAAAAGTGTGGAACATATTTTAAATTTAATCTACATTATTAATTCCAGACTTCATTAAGTCTGAAAATCAACAAAACAATAGACCAAAGTCCATTTTTAGCATTTGCTGATTTTCTGAGATGGAAATGCATATCCTGAAAATTTAGAGAGAGTTGACTCCAATATTCTCCTGAATGGAGCTGATTCTGGTTTCTGATTATCCCCAAAGTCAGTGGCAAAAATAAATTCATTCTTATTTTTCATCTTTTGAAATTCTTCTCAGTCTCACTCAGTTATCATGTCCTTAATGAAGCCTTCTCTAGTGTGAAGTGCTTCTCCCATTACAATATTAACTCCCGCATTTTTGTTGGCTCTCACTCTACTTGATTATATTTACTTAGAACCCTTTTGAGAATTTCTTCCCTCTTACCTCATGGATTTTGTTTTGAAAAAAAATTGGCCAGTTTTTACCTTTGTAACCTTAGCACTTATATCAGAGTCTTGCATACTGTAGTTTCCTAACGAATATTTGTAAATGAAAATAAATCCCAGATTTGTATTACCTCTGGGAGGGAAGTTGGCAACTTATCTAGACAAATCTTTATATCCCTAGCTTATAGCTATCAAAACAATATTGGGCTACAAAACATTGCAAAACTGTCACCTGCCAAGGACGCTTTCAGTTTTATAGCAGTTAATTTCAAGCCAATGGACTTGGGTTCAAATCCAGTGGCCAGCACTTAACTAACTTAAATAACTTAGGTTAAATTATTTCTCATTTCTGAACCTCAATGTATTCATCCATAAAATTAAAGGGGTGAACTAGATGATTTCCAATGTCCCTTCAAGCTCTGGATCTTTGCTTTGGGTTGTTGTACAAGACAATTGGAGTTCCATTCCTTTAGGGCTTTTTCTTTATTAGAAAATGAAGGGCACCATAAAGTTCCTGGTGTAGGGGAAAATTCTTTCTCAAAATACTGCTAGTAGAATAATGAATGATGCAAATAATAGCAATCCAATCTGCATTTATATATCAATTTAACATTTTCAGTTATTTTATATACATTATTTCTTTTCATTCTCACAACTATTTGATGAAATTGGTACTATAGATGTATTTATCAGAAGTCTTGCTAGCCTGTTTGGTACACAAGGGCACCTTAGAATAAAGACAGGAGTCAGTATGTGTCAGGCAGGTCAAACCACTGCCACCATTACCATCACCTTGACTACCATCTTACCTTTGACTGTGATAGAAAGAGCCTAAGATCCTGGACTCCAAAACCTTGGAAATCTTCTTACCTCCTCATATCAAACCTGTATCTAGCTCATCTATTATTACTGACTACTATCATTGGGTAGATATGCCATTTCCCCACCCACCCATGCTCCTAGCTTAGCCTGTGCTGCCATCACCCTTGGAAGCAAACCCTATAAAGACAGGGCTAATCATCCCCACCAGCCACTTTCTACAGGGTAGGAAATCATGCCTAGCTGAGGTTGAAAGGTAACCTGAGAGAGTGATAGTCAGTGTCATGCAAACTGAAACACCACTACTACCATATTCCCTGTCTGACCCTCTTAGAGATTACTCTCCATGAATATGTTAAGTCTGGGGAATGCCAAAGTTTCCAGGCTTTCTGTAAGATTTTTAGCCAATAACTTAGGGTGCAACCTAGCTCCTGTAGGCGCTATAGCCAAAGCTACTGAGGACTCAGAAAAGAATATTATTTCTCCAAATATTTGGCATTATCAAATGATTTGATGTTAAAAATTGCTATAATTTCAAAATTACATTAAAGAAGAAGCATTACTAGATAGTGGAGTAAAGTCAGGGAATTTACTCTGAGTTCTGCAAAATTCCCCTCCAAACAACATGTAAAATAATGTCTTAAAACAAATACTAGAGTATAAAAATCAACAGAAAAATGGGATGAAAAAAATTTTCAGTCCAAGACATCTCAGAAGGTTAGAAGGAAACTTTTCTCATTGGGGTTAGTGGACAGTATAGTCCAATTCAGACTAGTATATTTATGCTCTGTAAGCCCATAGTAGACCTTGGTGGTTACTTAATAATTTACTGTCAGAGATCTTGGTCCACAGATGATAAGGGGGTCAGACAAAAGATCAGAAGGAGACTGTAGGGATGCATTGCTTGAAGGGGGTTCAGGACTCTGTTTCATTGCCCATATTTGATTTTGGGTAGCAGTCCTGGGGGGAGAAGGAGCATAAACATATTAGAACATGTAGCCACAGAGGAGTAGGAACATTGATTATTCAGAAAATAGTGCTTGTCATTGCTCCCTGTTCAAACCACAGGACAGGATAGTAGTGACCACACTTTGTCTTATATCATATCCTCTTGGAAGAACTGAAAACTTTCATATCCTCAGAACTGGCTCTGGAGTGTTGTTGTTGAAGTAGTTGAGTCTTTTTTGTTTTTTCTGATTTCCATGATCAAATTCAGGATTTTTTCCTCAAAGATACTTGAGTAGTTTGTCATTTCCTTCTCCAATTCTTTTTACAGATGAGGAATTGTGCAAACAGGATTGACTTGCCCAGGATCACACAGTAAGTGTCATAGGTCAGATTTGAATTCATATCCTCCTGACTTCAGACTCAGTATTCTTATCTATTGTATTACTTAGGCGTAACTCTGAAAAAAAATAGAACAAAAGCACTTCACACTGGTAGCAGAGTATACCTTAATAGAAAGTTAAAAGCCAAACTGGAAAAATGATCCAAAATAAAGAACCTGACCATTGAAAGTTACTATGGTGACAGAAAAGATTAAAATATGAATTCAGAAGACAACAAAATCAAAATAACTATATTTAAAGCATTAAAGAAAAAATATGAATTAGTCAGGACCAAAATTAATTCCTTATTCTTATTAATTCTTATTAATTTTTGAATTTAATTAATAAAAATCAAGAAAGAGAGGCAGAGGAAAAAATATTGGGGAATAAAATGAAAATGATTCAAAGAGATTAACAAAAATGAGTCAATAGTTTGGTAAAGGAAGTATAAAAACAGCATAAAGAAAGTAACACATTAACAAAACAGAATGGATCAAATATTAAAAGGAAAACAAATTTACTGGAAAAAATTCTTTAAAAACAAAATTGATCAAATAGAAAATGAATTAAAAAATTCAAGAAAGAAAATAATTTCTAAAAACTTAGAACAAATTTTACTGAAGAAAATAATTTCCTAACTATGTTAGTAAATGGAAGATTAAAAACTTCATAAGACATCAAGAAATAATCAAACAAAAGCAAAATAATTTAAAAAAAGATAATGTGAAATATCTCATGGGAAAAAGAATTGTTCTGGAAAACAGAGCAAAGAGAGAATTGAAGAAATTTTGGATCACCAGAAAATCATTATAAAAAGTCTCAACATCTTATTTCAAAAAGTTAGCAAGAGACACTGCCCTGATATCTTAGAATCAGAGGGTAAAAATAGAAATTTAATCAACCCACTGATTACCTCCTGCATGAGATCTCAAAATGAAAGCTTCTAAGAATATTATAGCCAAATTTCATTGCTCCCAGAGTAAGAGAGAAAATATTACAAAATGAGGCAATTCAAATATAAGGAGTTATAGTGAGGATTACACAAGATTTAGGAACTTATACATTAAAACCCTCATTTCTCAAATATCAGGAAAACTGAGTCAAACTTATAAGGATACAAGGCATTCCTTATTCTTTAATTGTGGAGTTGGAAGCAGGTATTCCTTGGACACCAAAGATCAAGCATATTTTCCTGCTCATTAAATAGGATGGTTGACTCACCAATGAACCTATATATCTGCTGAACTTAGAATGTAGTGGGAAAATTCTGATAAGGGATTCTAAAAGACTTCAAATTACAAGTATCGTAAATATAACCAGGGAGTTATGCAGCTGGATTTAGTTTGACTTGTTATATCTGACATAGGTTTGTTATAAGAGAATGGATGTTCAACAATAAAGTTAAGAGAGTTATTCACATTTAGTTGTTTGAATGTCTCTCTTCAACCCAGCTCTCATCATACCTAGGAGTATGCCAAACCGTCAGCGTTACTCATTCAATCAACAAGCGTTGATATTTATTTTAATGAACCAGCTACTGTACTAAGCATTGGAGGTGTATATATATTTTATATATATATATATATATACATATATATATATATATAATATATACAATATATGTAAATGAGGATATCTATATGTTAAAGGATATACAAACAAATATTTACATATAAGATACTCAGAGCAGAATGAAAATATTTCGATAGAGTACAGTTGTGAAGACTGAATGAATGAAAACAGAAGATGCTATGTATCATTCTAGAAGTAATAGGGAATCACTGGATTTTATCCAGTGGGAATATAAGGTGGTCAAAATCGTGCTATAGGAAAATAACACATGATTCTATAGAGAATAGATTGGGGTTGAGAAAACTGGGAAATTGAAAAACCAATTAGAAAACCTTTGTAGTAAATTAACAGCTGATGATGGTTTGAGTTAGATTAGTAACTGTTATTAGAGAAAAAAGGCATATATGAAAAAAATATGAAAGTAGCAACAATTTTCCATTTGATTGATGATGCTGATAAGGAGTCACAGAAGTCATGAACCTGGGAAAATCTGAGGATGGTAGTCATTAGTGCTAGGCTGCTACTTCCAAGTATACAGTATGACCTTGAAATAGAGGAATTTAAAGAGATGGTAGAATACTACCCATTGAGTCTGGAAAATGTATTTCAGTTGTTCATTTAGTCCTTTCTCCAAGGAATGGAAAATTTTTTTTCTATAAAGAAGGAAATCAATATTTAAATGGGCAAGCAATATCTGAAATTGTCAGCAGGAAAACTTAGACTTATTAACTAAAAAAAAAAACTATCATGGAATCAACATTCCTGATTGAACTGTAATTGGAAAGTTTTCTTGAGCAAATGTGCTTTTTAACAACAACAACAACAAAATAAAGTCTAACCGAAATCATTAGGAACCTTCATGTGAAAGGAAGTACTTATTTTTGTAAATCCTTTTATATTCAAGGTCCATGGAGCTTATTGATTCCAACCTTGGTTCCCAAGAGTCCTACTGCACAGTTTATATTAAAAAAAAATGTCAGCTGCTAATTTTTTCTCCTGACATATTAGTTTTTACTTCATTCAAAGCTTCCTGTTTGTTGTTTGTTACAGAAATTCTTGAGGATACATTTCCTATGTCCCCACCCCTGTCATATGTAGAGTTTGAATTTTCACAAATATTCAAATTATACAGTCAAGGAGGAACATCAGTGTCCATCTAAAATAAATGAAACTCAAAACAGAAATCCCCTCTACATATACTTTGATAAGTTGTTATTCAGCCTTTGCTTGAAGATCTCCAGTGAGAGGGGGATACATTAACTCCTGAGGTAGCCTAGTATATATTTGTACTGCTCGTATATTTAAGTTACTTTCCTCCCCTTAAGCAGGGTGTGATTTGCCAATGTAGAATATGTATTTGTTTAAATATGGATCATGGGGGAAAATATTAATAGAGATCTTTAGAGTCATACCCATCCCTTTCTAAGGTACACTTTGATTCCTGCCTGAGGGGGAGCTGGAGAAGTGACCACAAATATATTTGTAACTCTTCACAGAAAGAGGTACTAAAGAGAAATTATATTTATCAGTTCACTTAAAAATTGCTAGTTGAAGAAAAATAATGATCTTCAGTCACTACTTTCCCTGTTGTTGCCTTTTAAGGAAGAAGGGGTACAGTTTATATCCTAAGGCTTGGTTCCTTTCTCCCAGATGGCATTAATTTCATAAAACCATCACAAATGGTGAATAAATCTATTAATCAAAGAACATATCAAACAGAAATCAGAGAATCTATTCAGATTAGTATATGCTAAATAAATAAAGTGAAATTGCAGCTCCACTGAAAGTAAAATAAATATAGATTGTGGTAGCTTAAAGTGGATGTCATGAACTGATTGTTAAAATTTCAGTGTGCATATACTTCATAAATCAGCAAATACTATAAATCAGGGTTTGATTTATTTGTTGTTTTGTTGATTTTTCTGGATCTAAGAAAGTAAAAGATGAAATATTAATTATGTTGATTAACTTACAAGTTTATGCATACATTTCCATGTTGAAGAGCTGGTTGTTAAACATTTGCATCACAACAATGTTTATATCTCTTCTCATGCAAGTTCCTAATCTTAACCAATTCCCCTAAGTCTATAGGGATAGAGGCTGAAAATCAGGGACAAGTTGAAGTTAAAGTTCCTTTATATAACTGCCTTTCCAAAGTCTGTTCTTTCTTTTTCTGCATTTCTTTCCAAAAAAGATCTGGAACCAGATGAATAAAGAAAAATGTCTCTCCTCTGAAACTCCTATCAATCCCTCCTTTCAAATCTGCCTTTCAAACAGGTATGAAATATTGAGATATCATCCTCTCCATCAATAAGGAGAGTCTCATGCAAATGTTCTAGACTTCAGTCCCATTACAGTTTCTGCCCTTTACTCTTTTTTGTATTGTCTGAGGCTATACACAAAATATCTCATCCCTTTTCCATTTAATAATCCTTTTAAGACTTGGAAAAAATCAGTAAATTCATGATAGAAGCTTTAAGTGTATCTCTTCAATATTATCATGGAGTGAGACTAACTTGTCAATTGAAAAACAGAAGAATTGCAATTTGGAGCCTTAGTCTCTGAGTCAATCAGTCAGTTAATAGAGAAGTATTTTCTCAAAGTTTTCTTTTAGGCAGGGCACTTAACTAGACTTGATTGAGACAACAATTTCAAGAATGAATTCCATGTGGAATTGGATTTACTGTCAGAGAACTAGGTTCAAATCCTTGCACTGATAATTTAGTTGCATTGGTAATCTAAGTGAATCATTTAAACATCTTGGGTCTCTCTTTTCTCATATGGAAATCTTGGGAGGTTGCAAGGTCCACTCCAACCCTCAAAGATGTTTATGATCTAAAATAGAACACAAAAAAGCAAATAGTGAGATTCTTTACTAGTAGATATGCTCCTTAAAAGTACCTCTTGCGAATCTATCACTTAATACCAAAAGATGACTAAAATTCATGCTAGGAAGTAAATGTGTGAAGGCAAATAAAGAACTTATTTTAGAAGAACAATGAAGAAACTAATGAGGAGAATTTTAACCTTTAAGTTCAATGAACAGTTAATTCTGTTTGTCAGGCAAAACTTAAACATGAGGAGAATAACTTATCTTTGAAAGCATGTAAAGTGCAATGGTGCTTTATTATGTTAATAAGACTAGATAAGTAACACCCATTGCTTTAGAAATGTCACAGATTAAAAATGAATTGTTTGAATAATTAGGACAAAGATGATTTTATGACTTTAATACACACCGTTTCACTCTAGTTTTAATTGTCTTTTTTAATTTAACAATTTTTATTTAATTATGGAAAGGCAATATAATTATTTTGAACTTTATGTAATTGTTCATGTATAGAAGAGTTTCAAGCCTTATACCAGACCTTTAAAAGATATGGATCCTTCCATAGTATCAACTGAAACCTGTTCAGGGGAACTGTATGATTCCAGGTAATTCATCTGAAAGGTCTTGTCACATAGATTGTTTTCTGTTGGCTGTTTACTTGTAAATCTATCAGAAGAATAGTTTAGCAGCATATGACGTAACTAACTACCATTTTATCTAGTTCATTGTTGTTTCATCTGGCAACTTTTGGGGGAGAATTTCTACTATCTCTGGGGACTGATTTTTTGTAATTGACATGAAAAATCATAAAATTATGACTGCAAGGTGGGGTGCACCTAAGTGCTCATGAGCTTTCATCAAAATAATACACTTTCTTTTAGTGTAGTAAAGAACTAGGAAAAAACCAATTATCAGAGAACTGTTAAACAAAGTATAGGTCATAAATATAATAGAATATTTTCATACCATTAAAAGTACAGTTTTTAGAGAAACCTGAGACTTAAATGAACTAATATGGAGTGAAGCAAGCCCAAGCAAGGAAATTATTTACATAATATCAATAATATTTTAATGGAAACTGACTTTTAAAGACTTGAAAACTCAGAGCAATACAATAACCAATTAAGATTCTAGAGAACTGATGAAAAAATATGCTACATATCCCTGAATAGTGATAATGGATACAATATTCTGGAAAAGACATACATGGATGCCGGAAGCTGCAGTGAATAGGACTTTGGACCTCAATTCAAATCTAGCCTCAGACTTTAGTTGACTTTGGATAAATGATATCTCTTTGCTTCAGTAAAGGAGTTCCTTCAGCAATATGAGGATAATAGTATCATCTACCTCCCAAGTTTATTATAAAATTCAAATGAGATATAATACCTGTAACACAATTTGACCTATATAAATCCATTATTATAGTTAGTTGTTGTTAGATAAAGCCAAAATGAAAAAAAGTATTTGTTTTTGACTATATATTTTTAAAATGGTTTTGTTTTTTCCTCAGTGGTATGGGTTTTGAGATGAAACAGAGTTAGAGATAGGACAGAGGAAGAAAAGAAAGGGGGTCATTGTGCCAACTTTTTTAGATGCAGAAGAAAAATTTGCAACAAAGCTAGAGGGGAGTAGAAACAAGTAGAACAGTTCTGAAAGCTAAAAACTAAACATATTTTTGTAAAAGAATTTCATGTTTTTTGTTGGGGTTTGATTTTTTGCAAGTCAATGGGGTTAAGTGGCTTGCCCAAGGCCACACAGCTAAGTAATTATTAAGTATTTGACATCAGATTTGAACTCAGGTACTCTTGACTCCAGGGCCCCAGTGCTCTATCCACTGTGACACTTAGCCACTCCTATAAAAGAATTTCAATCTATCGCATATAATCTTTTTTATGTTTTACCATATGTAGATATATTTAAATTCATATTTAAATATTTTATGATTTTTGTTCAGAGTAAAAAACAGAACAGTTCAAAATACTTTTAATCAAAGTGCAAGGATTTGAAAGTATAGATTTCATAGATTAATTAATAGTAAAAATGTCACCAAAATACTTTATATTTTTATTAGGAAATATTTAATTTTGAATCTACAATTTCAGTCTGTGTTGAATTTGAGAAATTTTGTAACATTTTAAGGATTCCAAATTTCTCCTTGAAACCTGGCCTATCTTTTCAAAACTATATTCTTCCAATGATCCTCTAAATTGACTTGAAATATAGAATACCATGAAATTAAAAAAAATTGGTAATCTCAGGGATAATGGTAAATTGCATGGTTCATATAATAGCATATTGACTGAAAAAGAAAAAAAACCCAAAAAACTGAACAACAAAAGTGGCATAAATATATATTATCAAAGAAATGATGCTCAAAACACAGGAGGTCATCGCATATTAGAAGTTTGGAATAATAATGATAAAATTTATATTGTGTTTTAAATTTTACAAAGTATGTTACAGTTATCTCATTTTATCTTCATAATGGACCTCAGAGATATATGCTATTATTATCATCCTCATTTTACTGTTGTAGAACTGAGGTTTCAGGAGATAACCTTATTTGTCCAGGATTGAAGTTAGTTAGCATCTGAGATCAGATACAAACTCTAGGTATAGTAATTTCTCCACTCTACCACCTTGCTATCTGCTCCATGTACTCTCCACCAGGAGATTTTCAAAAGCCAGATTCATTGGGTTAATTTCCATTTATTGGATGTCAGTGACAAGAATCACTCAAATTGAGAAGTTAATGAATTGTGCTCTTTATCAAGGAATAGATTATTTACAGCAGTGAGTTTACAGATATGTTGATTTACCTGATGATTACCTATAAAAGAGTTTTGGATGTATCTGAATCTTTTCATTTTCTCTGAACAACCAGAAAATTTGATGCCAAACTAATCAACCAACAAACCAAACAAGGGCCCTAATTGAATCAAAAAGCAGAGGTGTTCTCAGGTTAAAACAAGTTTGAAGGGAAGGCTATAAGACAACCTTTATTAATGTCTTATGAAATGTGGATAATAGATAAACTGAAATAGTAAATGCTATTATGTTTTCCTGTCTCCATGATCAGCTCTCTAACCATTTTTCAATACTTTCTCTCGATATGATATCTTTTAGCTGGTACGAAGATGGAAAAGAATAAAAGTTTATTTAGTTGAACTGAAAAATACTGTTTTCCCTGACTTAAACAGAATAAATTAAACAAGGAATCAACTAGAGTACTTAGGAAACATTCAGCTTTTGAGAACATTGTGATATGAATGACAGAGAACAGTATGAAATGAACTTCAATTCAATAAGTGGCTTTTCACATTTCCACTGAACTCTTCTTATCTATTAGTAGTAGTCCTTTGGCATCAAAGGGGATCACATCAACTAACAAAATGAGTGATGGTGTGAGTTGCACAATTATGTTTACTATAATGAGGGGTATGATGTGCAAAGAATCCTTCTCACTTGCCTTTACCAGAATCATTCCATCACTTGGTTCAAGTTGTAGGAAATAAGATGATTGGAGATGGTCTGACTGCTATGGGAGTGTCTTGGTCTTAAATGGGTTTTGCTTTCTCCCATATCAGTGAGGCAATACTTGGCAATTAACTATCATGTGATATTTGGCAACAGAATGAGACAAAACTGATGCATCTTGGACTGTATCTTGATGAACTAATCATCAGTATGACCTTTCCTCTCAGGCCTTCCACTCCTAAGTTACTCATCATTATGCCTATATAAGCAAGGGATCATGGAATAGTCCCAGCACCATGCAAGCACCAGCATTTAATAATTGGTGACAATATGCGACAATTCAATAATTCTAATTTGACCCTTGATGAACTATTGATCAGTTTGACCTTTTCACTTAGATTGTCCTTGATTTTTATTCCTCCCATATTGGACCCTGGGATACCCCTAACACCAGAAAAGTATTAGTATGTTGCATCTGGTGGTAAAAAAATGACTACCCAATATATCTTAACCTGTCTCTCAATGGAATAATTATCAGTACAGACTTTCTTCTCAGACCTTTGCATACAAGATTGCCAACAGCTTTCATACTTGGACAATGTCAACTTGTCCCTCATAGGACTTTTTATAAACTCTCCCTGAAGCTCCTGTTGATTTCTCCAGGATTGGAGTCAGTACAGGATCCATTACTGTACTTGGGTCTCTGCCACTGAATTTGGGGATCTGAACCTGACTCCCTTTTCTTTGACTGAGGGAAATGGAGGTTAGGACTGACTGACCCATGTTCAACTGTTGTTCACATAGAACCCTTCTCCATTTCAACCTGCAAGTTCTCATATGATTACTATTATTCAAAAATTAGTCGTTCATATAGACTTTTATTTACACATCTTTATAAGAGAATAAATCAAAGAGGATATATCAATGAGCTTAGCACTGTGCTTAAAACACACTGATTTGATTGTTTATTTTGCATTTGAACTGTATAGCTTGCCATTGTTTGATCTTTTAGATGCATTGGAAAAAAGCATACCTAACCTTTTATTTTTTTTGTCAGTCTCCCTTTACTGTTTAATCATCCATATCACAATTCGTCACATTGGTATTCCTTAAGACTCTATCCTAGGTCTGTTTTTTAATCTTCTTATGCTATGTTAGTAGACTCATTAGCTATTATTCAGAGGACAAATGAATCTGTCAAAATTATCTATCATCTATCTATCTATTTATTTATCATCTTGTTTTTTGTTTCACTTACCAGTTTCCTATTGGATGTTTAAACTAGATGTTCTAGAGACATCTTAAATGCAACATGTATAAAACATAATTCATTATTCATTCCCCCAAATCCATATTCTCCAAACTACCTCTCTGTTGGTCAAAGATACCATTAAATTGTTCCAGGAGCTAGATGGAAAAATAGGTTGCAATGAGAAAAAATTACCAAAATTTGATCACATGTGCAGGAACCTCAAGAAAATCAAAGAAAGTCTCCTTGTATCAAAATTTATCACACTAAAACTTTTTTGTGATAAAAAAACAATATAAAAGAAAACTGGAAAAAATCCAGAAAGGGAATTAAACATATATTAAATATAATGCCCAATACTCATTACAGGGTAGTTCTGTGGCAGAGTGGATAGAGCACTGGCCTTTGAGTCATGAGGATCTGAGTTTAAATCTGAAAATGTATGTTCAAGTCATAGGGTGTAGAGAATACAAATTAAAAATAAAAAAAAATTGTAACTGCCCTCAAGGAACATGAACACAAAGACATTATGTATACACTTAAGGGGAAAAATCCATATGAAGAAAATGTGAGGCCTCAGGGAAGTTATTGTATATGTGGACTATAACAAAGTCTCTTGTAGAAGGTGGCATTTTTGAATTGAGTCTTGAAGGCATTTAAAGTAAACTCAAGGTTTCTAATTGGTATATGTGAGGAGAGAGTGTTCAGGCATAAAGGAGGGAGATGGATAATCTTTGTAGTGCTTGATTATGGTGAAAAATATGAAGAAAATTTAGTTTCCTTGCATCATTAATTAGATTATAAATTAGATTATATAGGGAAGAGTGATAATAGTAAGGAGTAGCTGTTAACATTTATGTAGCATTATGTGCAAGGTAATGTAAGTGCTTTGCAGTTATTATTTCATTTGATTATCAATACAACTCTAGTAGGTGAGTGCAAATTTTTAATCTTCATTTTGCACATGAGACAAAAGAGATAAAGGAGAAGTGGCTTTCCTAAGATCATACAGCTAGGTAGTATCTGAGGTTGAATTTGAATTCAGGTCTTCTTGTTCCAGGTCTATTGCTCTAACACACTGAACTTTTTAGTCTGTCTTCTATATGTCTTTCTTCCTCCTCTAAGGAGAGCAGGAATAAGTTGACAGGGGTTGGGGAGGAAAGGAGGGATGACATACTAAAGACATTTATAGATGGTTATGAATGTAGGATTGTTTATTTAGATGGAATGTTTTCTTTCTCCTAAGGGAGGCTTCTCTGGGTATGGGGTAAGGAAAAGGATCTATTAGAAATGGTTCTGTTATAATTTCCTACTTGAAATGAACCTGGCATTCTGGAGCTGTCTAAAGCCAATATTTATGCTGAGAACAAGTGAAAAAATTCTTTGTAGTGCTTGATTATGATGCAACTAATGAAGAAAATTAACAGTTTCCTTGCATCATTAATTAGATTATAAACAATGCGAATAAAAAGAATTTTCTTGCTCTCTCACTGAAAAGATAGGCACCATTTGAGATAGATGTATTAAATACCTTTGCTTAGTGATGTTTATTGACTAAAGAGTCACTTTTGAGTCTTTTTTTCTGCCTTGTTTCTTATTTCATTAGAGAACAAAAGCTAGAAACAGTAACAATAGAACAATGGAACCATTTTAATAGCATTTTTAATAAAGCCCAAAATCTAAGACACAGGAACCTACTTACTCACTAAATACATGCAAGGTAACCTCTATTTGACTGCACCAGGCAACTTAGCTTAATTATCTAAATAGTACCAGTTGGTATATAATGTGCATTGATAAATCTAATGGTAAAAGTAGGCAAGTTGAGAAACATCAGTTAGGATGACTGCTTTTCCACCTATAAAAATTCACTATTGACAAATGATGGCACAGTGTGTGTATGGTGGAAAGCCTTCTAATAAAGAAATGGACATTCACCCAATTACCTTCTAAGCCCTTAAAGTGCAGTAGTGCTAAATCTTTATAAAACTTTTCATTGTGTAACTTCTAAGCCCAGCTTCTTCTTTGTTTTCTTCTAAACTGAAATAAGGCTTATTGCATTTCCTATCTATATAATCCTTCCTGTTTTAATACTGGGGACCAAAAAAGTGGCATATATAGCTTCTGAGTAAAGATACATCTTCAGTGCTAAAAAAATACTGTGATTATTAGAACAAACAAAAGGAATGAACAATGTCAGTTGATTTGATGAGTTTCCATTTTCAAATCATAAAATCCATTTCTATCCAGGGAAATCTGAAATGAATGCTTTTTGAAAAACAAAACTGATTCTTCCTTTATATAATCCTCCCTTGAAAAAAGAGTTTATTTTCATATGGGCATTATGCAGGTTCTAAGAAATCCTGCCCACTTTGGAATCTTTGTAGGTAAGTAAAATGAATTAAAATGTTACTAGTGGACATTATGAATTAGAATTTTGACATTCTGATTGGGCTTTGAGTAGCAATTTTAGTAGCAATTATAACTAATAATTTCTAGCATTTATATCATGCTTCAAGGTTCACAAAGAGCTTTCTTCATGTTATCTTATCTGGTTTTTACACTCACCCTGGGAGGGAGGTGTTAATAACATCCTCATTTTTACAGATCAAGGAACTGAGCCTGAGGAAAGTTAAGCGATTTTCCAAGGTCACATAGTAAGTGGCCAAGAAAGGGACCAAATTCAACACCACACCACAATGTTGATTGGCATGTTTTAATATACTTCAATGCTTGTTAAATGTAGTAAAAATGTTATATCGTGTAAGGATCAAAAAAACACTGTGAAGTAGGTAGGCATGATTGGTATGATTGGTATGATGACTCTATTTGTCGGATGAATGAATTCAGGTTTAGTGAGGTTCAACCAAACTGGGACCTGGGAAAGGATTTGACGTTATGTCTTCCTTATTCCTACTTCTGTTCACTATCCATTGACCTATGCTGCCTTTCTTAGACAAATCTCATTTCATATGAATCCTTATATAACAGTTTCAAGTACTTATTTGAAACCTACTCATATCAGTGTCAGCTTCATTTCTAAAAACACTATACCAAAATTATATGACTAAATTTTGTCTCAGAGAATGAAATGGAGAGCATTATCAAAATCTAATGTCTTCAGCAGGAATGAAACAACTGAGCTTAACATCTAGTAAACAAGAATGATTATTTTAAATGAAAAGTTATGGCAGTTAATTTTTTCTCTTGCTCAACTGAATTTTTTTCATTGCTTTCCCTAATTATTTTCATATCATGAAATACAAAATCATTTTATGGGACATTTTAGTGCTACTTGCTCCTGGAATTGCTAGTTGCAACTTAGGAGACAGGAAAGAATTGGAGTCAGAACTGAGATGGAGAAGATTAACCTTAGAAATACTCTTCATCTTTTTGTATTAACTGAGAGACTCAAAAGAGACTCAAAAGTAGTATCTTCACTCAATATTCAATAGTAATAAGACTCTTTAAATAAAATTTGCACAGAATTACATGATATGGTACTCCTGGAAACTCATTTAAACAAGCTTCTACATGCCCATAAGGTACTGTAGCAGCTAAAGGAAACTGTTGAATGGAAATCATTAATATGATTAAAACTTTGCAATACTGTATTTGGGTGCTGAAATGAATTTTTTAAAGTTTAAGATTCAAAAAAGAAATATTTAATAAAAGACATATGGGTTCATATACTATACCAGAAAGTCTATACCTTCCTGGCTGTCTGAATTATTTTTGGTGTAATGACAATTAAAAAAAGAGATTATCACATTGTTGAAATATTGGTTCTAGTTATCAGAATAAAGGGATGAAAGAACTGAAATTCACCCTTCATTCCCTAAGGGTGATAGAAAGGAGAAGTAACTTTGATCCCTAAAAGGAAACTAGAACTAAAGTACATCCTTAAGTTCCTTGGAGGCAGAATTGGTTTTATTTTTGTCCTTTTATCTGCACAGTGTCTGATTCATAAGGGCTACAATAAATGTATTAGCCAAATTTAAATGAATCTTAAACTTTGATATGGAGAAGAACTTAAGTTTTGTGTTATCTTAGTTCCTTTCACAGATAGGTATAGTTATAAACTTGGACCTTATATTTATCTGTGAAACTGTGAGGTTAATACAATCAGCAACTGTCAATTCAGGGTTTGAAATCAGGCCAAGTCTATATCATATTGTCTCTTTATAAAGATAGTAGGACTTCTTTAACTCACAGTATAGATAAATGAAAGAGAATTGAGAGATGTTCTAGTCTGTAACTCTGTTTTCTCCTCCAAATATTGTATTTTCAAGATCAACTTGCCTTTAAGCAAATGAGGTCCTACAAATGAATTGCTCACCTTAACCATTAATAAACTTATTTTTAAAAGCTGTTCTTGTATTATTTGTGCAAACAGCACTCAAATTATTCAATGCAATTGCATGCTAAAAAGAATGTAAAGAAGAGGCACTTCATTATGGTAGTTAATAAGGGAATTTTTCATGGATTATTAACATTAATGACAACTTGAGATCTGAGATAGAGACCAGTAGAGTTCCATCTTTCAAGGTTGTATGATGACTGAGACATTGACAGAAATATTCAAAATATGAAATTTAAGCCACAGTAATGACCCATCAAAACTGTCAAGCAAGCTCTCCAAGTGATATGTACAAGATTGATGACTTAAAGATTCTGTAGGGGAAAAAAGACAGTTTTAACCCAATGGCCAAAAGAACTTCTTGTATCCAATGATAAGCAAAACACAAAGCTTAACAAAAGATTTCATGCCCTGTATTGTATGTCAAACCATGTCTTAAATTCAATAATTTATTCTTCCAAAATAAACTTGTAGTCTTAAACAATTAAAATAAAGCAAGAACAAAGAAAAGTCAAGGATTTTCTTCCAATGGTGCTTTCTAAGGCTGTAATTAAATGGTTTGTTGGAAGCAGTATTGTCTTGGGAGTCAGACAACCTGGGTTTAATGTGTGACCTTGACTCATGTGACAATGGGAAAGTAATTTCTCTTCTCTGAACCTCAGTTTCCTCAACTGTAAAATGAGAGGTTCTTCTGTGGATATCTTTCCACTCTACATTTATGATATACATTCTCCAGAACAGGAACTTTACTGAAATCTGAAATTATACAACATTGCTGTGGATTCAGAAGCACAAGATCACAACTCTCAGGGTCTGACTATTGACTTGAATATGATATTCTATAAGATTGGATTAAATAAAAAGCCAAAACACTATGTGGCAAATCACTAATTATGTAAAACTAATTGGCAGGATTCTGACCAGAATGGTTCTTTCTCTGTAACAGTTTTACTGAAATTAGTCATCAAATAGACTTTGTAATTTTTAATGTTTGCCTCCAACTTCACCGCAAGCATTAAAAATAGAGCTGTGAAATCTTTGTGAAGCTTGCCTCTTGCACAATTGCTTCTCTTCTGGGAATAAAAAAAAGTAAGACAAGCACATGGAGGATAGATCAATAAAGTCCCAGGAGATGTTAACACAGAAAAATTAGAATAGTAAGAAACACTTTTTTTTCCCGCTACGCAATCAGAAGCAACAGAAACATCCAAAGGATTCTGGGAGAAGGATGAAAACAAATATGTCAGTTTTTATTTTAACTTTTAATATAATTTCTCTAGATTCTTTCCATGATTATTTCTAAATATGGCTGCTCTTGATTCTGCTATTGGTCTGTTCTATCAGAATCTCATTGTAGAATGTTCTGTAGAATCTCATGAGTTTTGATAGATATTGTTATTAGGAATAATAATTTAGTATTGGGTGGGACATTAAAAATAATCTAGATTAATACCTTTGTTTTACAGAGGAGGAAACAGGTGCAATATGGGGAAGATATTCTAATGCTTAAGTCAATGGTTCTATGATCTCATTAGTGCCTATCATTTCCTCCATATTTCATCCTCCGGATTCTTACAAAGAAAACCTATTCAATACTCTTAAACCCTTCCTCTAGATTTTTTTTTCTGTATGCCATTTTAACAGTCAAGTTGTTTATAGGTTATCCTTTGAACTGGCTACATGATTGACCCACCTCCTTTTTCTTACAGATATTTCTTAGTAGGAGTAACAGAAAGATAAGAGAAAGTTTAATTTGCATAGGATATTAAATTCTTCAAGGTATTTTTAAACCTATTATTTTTGTTTCTTTTTCTCTCTATATATCCTTAAGAGGTTGCTAATAAGAAGGGAGATTAGATCTATGATTTCACAAATAGAAACTCCTGAGTAAGGACACCCTTATATCAATGTAAACCAGAACCTTCTCTGCAATTTATCCTCTTAATTTCCTGGAGAACTAAAAATTTATGGGATGTGCACAGGGTCACACAGACAATATATATATATATATATATATATATATATATATATATATATATATATATATATATATATCAGCAGTGAAATTTGAACTTAGGTCCTTTTGATTTCAAGGCTGGCAATCTTTCCAATGTATGATACTGTTTTTCTTGACACTGGTATTAACCTCACTTAATATTGTCCCATTTGATGCCTCTTTTGAAGAGACTGAACTTGAGTAGAATGGAATTTTAACTCAGAGACTTAAGTGCTAAGGATTCTTATAGAAAGGGTAGGAACTATACTGGGTCACTATGTAAAAGCTTAGTTATCCTACAGGCAGGGTTAGGATAGAGAGGCAATAGTTCTTTTGAAAATTATGTGTTTTGATAAAAAAAAACAACAGCTTCAAGGTGAGACAGCTATAGTGTGTATGAGTTGTGAATGAATAATTCTATTGTATTTTGCTTTGGTCAGAAGACCAGGATATATCTGAAGTTCTTTAGAGAATTTTTGGATGTCATGTTTTAAAAAGTACTTGGATAACACCAGAAAATATTCAGAAAAAGGAAGGTTTAGATTTAATGAATAATAAGATGAGATATAGGACCTGCTGATAGCCTAAAGAAGTAAAGATTTAAATTGAAATAGAATAGCCATCTTCAGGTAACTGAATGACAGTCATAATTATTTAAAAAAATTAAAGGTGAAATATGAGTTGCTTTGCCCTAGGAAGAAGGGACAGAGTCGTTAGGGAGGATGTATAAAGAAGTCAATTTTGGTTTTAATTTGAAGTAAAATGTCCTTACAATGAGAGCTATCCTAAAGCAGAATGGGCTATATTAGGACACAATGGGTTTCCTTTCATTGAAGGAATTCAAACATTTATTGAGTGGTCATTTACAGGGAATAATAAGGAGAATCTTGTTTAGCTCAACTTAGACCAGATGCCTTTAAAATCCACTTCTCAATTTGACAATTGAGCTTCTTAGGCTATCAGTCAATAAAGGATAAAAGGCAATTATCACCATTGTGTTTTAACTAAGATTTGGAGAGGGTGGGGAAGGTTGGTAGTTCTTTAAATCACTCAAATTAATGATCTATCCATCCACCAGTTATCAGAAACTACCTTTTTAGTAAGGAACTAGATGATTTGTCCTTGATGAAAAATACTAAAATGAAAAGAGAAATGTGATTCTTGCCCATCAAAGCCTTATTTTTTTTAAATCTCTCTAGTCTATAAATATTACCTTCCTGTTGCACTAACCCAACCTTCAGTGATTGGGAACAGATTAGCTCAGGGTTAATGAATGTGACAGGAAAGTATGCAAATTTCAAGACAAAAATTTTTTACCATGTTTTTGTCTTGTTTTGAAAAGCACAAGACAAGAAGCCAAAAGGCCCATGTGGAGAGATAAGAATTAGGAGTTAGATTTCATTTGAGGAGTAAAAGCAATCTGTATATGTAATAGGGGACCTTGGACAACATTTCTCATTGTGAAGAGGTGGGAGCTTATTTTTGGAATAATACTAATGACATTTAAGGAAAAAACCTTGGAGGACATGCATAGATATTCAATAACTGGTTTTGGCTAACTATCCATATAATAAAAGGAAATGATGTGTTGTAGGGGAAAATATATCTTGTATGTCTTAGAACAAATGTTTGTCCTTTATTTATGTATCTTTGAAATAAAGTTTAAAGTTAGTAAGGATGAAATATTAAGAAGTTACACAGATAATAAGTATCAGTAAGGATCTGAACCCAGGTCTTCCTAAATCTGTTTTAAGTACTATATCTATTAGGCTATGATGCTTCTCAAGATTTACTGCACTTTTGTTTATATACATGTCATTATTACTGCATGTATCATGGTCAAATGGGATTTGTGATAAGAGTGAGAAGAAATGTAGGGTGATGAGTACATTAGTCACCTATATTTAATGAGGGTAGATTCAGAATTTTATGTAGCTTCACCAGGACAAATTTAGTTAGAGGTAGTGGTTCCAGGAATGGAGCAGAGGGTGGCTTTGTCATGAATATTTCCATCATTGAAAAAAAAGGCAACCTACCCCCAGAGAGCGTGATTATCATATCTAAATGTGTTGGGATACAGAGTGAGGCCTGAACAAGAGACACTGAATCTTTGGTTCCCTTGAGTAGCTAGAAAATCTATGATGCATGTATTTAGACATTTTTTAAGGTTGATTTGGCAATCGTCATAAAGAAGACATTCTTGGCAACTTCTAATCCATGTCAGTATTTTGAGGGAAAATCTGGTTAAACATATACTTCTATATACTAATTAAAGTTCTGGATATTTACAATCATTTTTTTGTTTTGTTTTTTGAACTGCAAATATAATTTTCATATATTCTTCTAATTCCTCCATTTAGGTGATTAACATGCCAAAATAAGGTCAATATGGAATTGAAAGAACCAGAGTACTGAAAGCAAAAGCATTTGACCAAACCTTCCAAGTATTTTGCAATTTCCTAACAGATGATCAAGTATGCTTTCCATAAGGTGAATGTTCTTGTATTATAAAAGTGTTATGGCAGAATCTCTTAAATAAGGGGCTTTTTACATTCAAGCAAAGGGTTTGTAAATAGATTTCAGGTATAGTGTGATCTGAGATGGAAAATATATTTTTTATACCAATCTCTAAGTAAAAATTAGAGTTTCCTACAATTACAAGTATAGGCAATAAGCATTATTTTGATTAATCCATTGTCAGCTTGTGACTCAAAAAATGGTTAATCATCAAATTGGAATAGATTAGAGAGATCATGGAAGTCAAGTAGTTGATAAGACTTCCAAGGAAAACTTTCTTTTGTGAATAAATAAAGCATTCTGATTAAAATGGATTATTTATACTGCCATTTATCCATGGACTTGCATAGAAGAGAGGCCATTCATACATATTTTTGTACTAATATCAAGAAGAAAATAGGCATAGCATAAAACAGAGGTACATCCAGCAACTTGACCTTAGCCACATTAAGATATAATTGAAAAATATTTGATAAAAAATTAAAATAGCATAAAACATAGATAACATTGTGCATGTAGATTTTTTTTAATTATTATTTTTGTCTTTTGTCATTTGTCTTCACAACTGGTGTCACAGTAGATAGGGCACTCTCCTTGGAACCAAGAGTACAAGAATTCAAATCCAGCCTCAGACACTTGATACTTACTATATACTTAACCCTGACTGCCTTGCATCCAGGGCCATCTCCAGTCATCCTTATTCATATTTGGCCACTGGACCCAGATGACTCTGGAAGAGAAAGTGAGACTGGTGATTTAGCACAGCACCCTCCCACTCAAATCCAAGTCCTGTATAACTAAGACACATACTGAATAGAGTACTGCATCTGAAACCAGGAAGTTTCTTCTTGAATTCAAATCTGACCTCAGACACTTGCTATGCAACTCTGGGCATGTCACATAAAGCTCTTTGTCTCAGTTGTTCATTTATAAAATGAGTTGAAGAAGGAAATGGCAAACCATTCTAGTATTTTTGGAAAACCACAAATATGGTTGCAAAGAGAAAGACACATCTGAAACTACAGAACAGCAATAAAAGCATTACATTTTAAAACTGAATAAGTATGTGGTAACAGAGATCCTTATCTATGGAGTAATGGCCCCCATTTTTATTTGAGTTTGACACTGATGATCTATACCAAGTTCAGTCTTGAAAGCAAAAAGTCTTATTTCATCTTCTGTCTCTAACACATACAGGCTATGCAACCTTGGACAAGTCATTTAATCGTTTCATACTTTAAATAGTTCCCTAATATCATAAATTGAAGAGAGTGGTCTGCTCTGCAATTTTTGAAAGAGTTTTCTCAGCTGGTAGTCCCTGATATTAAATCCTAATCACCATGCCTAGGTCAACAAGAAATGCTTTATGTCTTGTCCTTTTTTCCCCCTCTTCCCATTCACATCTCAGAATAAATTCTATTCCTGTGTGAAACCATGAGGTGGCATTGTCAAGACAGAAACTCTCTAAGGCATTCATCAAGCCAAACTTGTAAATATTTGGAATCCATTTGGCAGACTCCAGTGAATGCAATGAGCTTGGGAGAGTTTAGATTTTCCAAGTGGAATCTTCATTCAGTCTTTATGCTAATCCTCCTAACAGCTTTAGTGAGAAGGTGCACTGCAGGGACTCTGGGTTGCAATTAATTTCAAAGGCTTATTGCATGGCTCAGGAATATATCTTTTGGAGTAACGGGATTAGTTGGCTAAAAGGCAATTCAATAGAAAAGGTATTTCTTGATTCCATTTAAATGTCAGATTAACAAGATGCAAATTTATCTTTAAAGAAAAAGCATTACTTTAAGCCTGCATGCAGAAAAGTGACAGATAAGAAAAGATACTAGACTCTGTCGGAGGATATACTAGACTGTTTTCACCTGCATGCAATGGTTGTAATAGTTTAGGCTTTTGAATCTTCTCAGAGCAATCATATCAACCTCACATTTTAAGTTGAAAATTACAGTATACAGTTACTGAAAAATTCCTTGATGGGTTCACTTTTCTAACCTCAAAATGCTACCAGTTTATATTTTAGTTGGTAGAACCCTGCACTGAAAGAAATAGTGCTATTTAGAGAAATCCAGAATGTAATATGGGAGGGGAAAGGATGGTCTTTATCTTTGTACTGTTGTAGCATAGCAGAGTCTTATATGAGGTAGCCACTTAAATGTTTGTTGTTCCATTGACTGAATGAATA
The DNA here is from genome assembly GCF_037893015.1 of Macrotis lagotis. Lineage (NCBI taxonomy): Eukaryota > Metazoa > Chordata > Mammalia > Peramelemorphia > Peramelidae > Macrotis > Macrotis lagotis. Next base: position 144,156,960 of record NC_133660.1, on the reverse strand, counting down.
CAATGACAAAATACCTGTTGGAATCTTTCTTAAGTAAAAGAGTTATATAGACAGACATGCTCAATAAATGATTTAGGCATTTCTTTAGAGACTTAATTTTGGGAATGCACAGGATTGTAGGATCATAGGATTTAGGTATGGAAGGAATCATTCTCTAGTCCAGAAGTTTCAAATTTGCTGCCTGATATCTTCAAGCTTTAGAAAAAGCAAAAAAAAAAAATTGCTGTCTGAACCAGATTAAAATATAATTGGGAAATGCTTTACAAAATAAAAATAAAATATAGATAATGTTAACTTGTGTTTTTCTAAATCAATATGCAGCCAGTAGTGATCTCTTAGATTTTGTCCCCACTCTTAGATGGCAACTAGGAAGTATTGTTTACAAATGTTTTCCCCTGTTTCAGATTTCTATGAATTGCTCCAGGAAAGAATCATTTATTACCCTAAAATAGCAGGAAAAAGTTCAAATCTGGTCTTAGACACTTACCAGCTATGTGACCCTGGGCAAATCACTTAACTCTGTTTGCCACAGTTTCCTCATCTGTAAAATGATATGGAGAAGGGAATGGGTGCAGAGCCAAGATGCCAGCAGGAAGGCAGTATTTCCCCGGAACTCCTTCCACCCAAAACTCTAAAAGCCATCAAATTATGATTCTTGCTTAAATTTAGAGGGACAGAACCCACAGAAAGACTGAGTGATACATTTTCCCAGTCCAAGATAATTTAGAAGCTCCACAGTAAAGGTGTGTTTCACCAGGACAGGAAGGTGGACAAAAGCCCCAGCCACAGCACATTCCAACGCAACCCAGGGATCACCAGGAATAGTTTGAAGGGGCAGTGAGAGAACTCTGCTACATCAGAATGAGTGTGGAGTGAGGAGCACCAGCTGCAGAAACTGCATCAAAAATTGGTAGAAACCAGCCTGCATCTCTGGAACACAGCCCACAGATGGTAAGGCGGTCAGAGGAGGCTTCAGAAATATCTCTGCTCTCCCTGGGGGCAGTTCTCTGATATTTACCCACACTCAGATCCAGGTTGCAGTTTGACCTTCCATACTAAGATAGCAGGGATATTCCTCACAGCTCCAGGGCAGAGGGGAGTACTGTGGTCATCTACATATTAAAGTATAGGCAAGAGAACATAAGACCTTGGAGGAATAAAGGTCCCAGTGGGGTGTCCCCCCCCAAAACCCCAAGGGCTTAGAAGTGCTGTAAATTAGTCTTGGACAGAGGAAATGAGTAAACAACAGAAAAAAAAGGAATTTGACCATAGAAAAATACTTTAGTCCCATGGAAGATCAAAACATATTTATATGATGACAAAATTGAAGCTTCCATATTTAAAACCTCAAAGAGAAATAGAAAATAGACTCAGATTATGGATGAGCTCAAAAAAAGACTTTGAAAAGCAATTAAGGGAGGTCAAGGAAAAATTGGGAGGAGAAATGGAGTAATGCAGAAAAAATCATAAAAATCCTAATCAGCAACTTGGTGAAAGAAATACAAAAAAAATAGTGAAGAAAATAATGTTAAAAACCAGTTTAGACCAAATGGAAAAATGAAAACAAAAGGCAAATGAGGAGAAAAATGCCTTAAAAAAACAGAATTGATCAGCTGGAAAAGGAGATATAAAAGCTCTCTGAAGAAAATAACTCCTTCAAATGCCGAATGGAACTAAAGGAAGCTGATGACTTTTTAAGAAATCAGGAAGAAATAAAACTCTTCAAAAAGAGCCAAAAATTAGAAGAAAATGTGAAACATCTAATTGGAAAAATAACCAACCTCGAAAACTAATCCAGAAGAAATAATTTAAAAATTATTGGACCACCTGAAATTCATGACCACGAAAAGAGTCTAGACTTCATTTTTCAAGAAATAATACAACAAAATTGCCCTGAGATCCTAGAAGCAGAGGGTAAAATAGAACTTGAGAATTCACCAGTCACCTCCTAAAAGAGATCCCAAAAGAAAAAATCTTTCAGGAATATTATAACCAAATTCCAAAACTCCCAAGTCAAAAAGAAAATTATAAAAGCTGCCAGAAGTAAACAATTAAACTACCGAGGCTCCATAGTCAGGATCACACAGGATCTGGCAGCATCTACTTTAAGGACTTGTAGGGATTTGAATATGATATTCCAAAAGGCAAAAGATCTTGGTTTACAACTGAGAATCAACTACCCAGCAAAACTGAACATCCTCTTTCAGGGAAAAAGATGGACTTTTGATTAAAGTGGAGACTTTCAAATTTTCCTATTGAAACAACCAGAGCTGAACAGAAAGTTTGATCTTCAAGAACAGGACTCTGGCAAACCATAGAAGGACTAACTAAGAGGAATTTAATGATATTGAACTGTTGGTATTCCTCCATGGGAAGAAGATACTGATAACTCATATCAACTTTCTCATTTTTAAGAGCTGTTAGATGGAGCATATATAGACAGGCACAGGAAGGAGCAGAAAACAATAGTATAATATAGTAAAAAGATGGAGTCAGTGGTTGATAAAGTAAGTACTGGGAGAAAGAGAAAGAAAATAAAGAAGGCACTAAGATATTTCACATAAGAATCAAGAAAAAAACTTTTTCAATGGAGTGGAACAGGGGAAGGCAAGGGGGGAATGAGTGAGCTTTTATTCTCATCAGAAATGGCTCAGAGAGGAAATAACATACACACTTAATAGGGTATTGAAATCTATCTTACCCTAGAGAAAAATGAGAAGAAACGGATAGGATAAGGGGGAATGGGGGGAGGGAAAGGGAATAGGTGATAAAACAGAGGGAAGATTGTGGGAGAGGGTACAACATACTTTTGGACAGGACCAGGTTGAAAGGAGAGAAAGAATAGAATAAATGAGAGTGGGGAGGAATAGAGTGGAGGGAAATACAGCTAGTAATAGCAACTGTGGGAGAAATATTGAAGCAACTTCTCTGGTGGACTTATGATAAAGAAGGCAACTCACCCCAAAGACAGAGCCATTGGAATCTGAACACAGACTGAAGTATATATTTTTTTCTATATCTCACTATTCTTGAGGTTTCTCATCTTCTTGGGGGGAGAGGGATTTTCTGTTTAGTCTTATAGCAAAATTATTGTAATACTATAAAATAAATAAGCCAAAATCATACTTAAAAATTTAAATAAAAAATAAAAACAAAAAATGATATGAAGAAGGAAATAGCAAGCCACTCCTTTGTCTTTACCAAATGATTGGACATGATTGAAAAATGACCAAAATAGCCCCTCATTTATAAGGGAAGAATTGGAAACCCTGACCAACCAACCAATGTAAGCTTCCTTCCAAACCCCATGGAGAAATCGTGCTATGTCTCCCTCCACCTCTTTCTCTCTTCCCTTCAAAATTTCCCACTTTACCTCACACCTTCAAAAATTAATTTACTGCTTTTTGTGATCCTCATTCTAGTTTTGTGAAGCTTGTCCCAGGGTATAAAATTCTAGACCAGTAACAATGGTGTGTATATCTTAGAGAAGCACATATACATTCAAGGTATAGAAAGAAATTTCCCCAAACCAGTATGTTTTTTGAAACTATATTTTCCAGTTTTAAATCCAATTTTCTTTTCACTATACTACACTATCTCAATAGTATTTAAGTAATAATAATGGACACTGACAGGTGAGTGGCTCTAAGAGGTTCATATTCATTCCTTGTATCCTTACAATTAGTGTTTTGACCTGGATGCAGAGCATTTTATATAGAATGGTGACAGCTTTCCCTACTGTCCCCTGTAGACAGATGTTGGTAGGAAGTTTCTTATCCATTTCTGGGATATCATGAATGGGAGAGGTATATACCTTAGCTGCAATTATTTTGTCCTCATGGATTTGAATAAAACTCAATGATTAGACCAATATGAACTTGACATAAACTATTCTGGAGTTAGCTAGTGTATAGATGGTCTATAACTAGCTAATTCAGTGTTCCTGACAACTTTTACTTGCACAGAGCAGAAAAAGAATCTCATCATGTTGCATGAGATAAAATATTTATATTGATATTGATATACAGCTAACTAAATGACCAAAAATCAAAATGTTCCATTTCCTTGGTAACATGATAATCAAAGTTCTCCACTTACACCTAATTTTGCTTAATTAGGTATCTTCTCACTTTTCAATCAATCATTGATGTGGGTAAGAGAGATCAATCATCAATAAGTGGTTCTTTGTGTGTTAACACAAATCTGAAATCACATAGTAGGAAATTTGAAAGTCATTGCACAGTTTTATAGTCATGAAACATTTCTTTATACTTTTGTCAGATCTCAATGCTTAGCATAAGCAGTTTAAACATTCAGTGATACATTGTGATGTGAGTTAAGTTATACATCATTGTAGGATTCATACATTCAGCACTTCATTTCACTCAAAGGGCTACCTTACTTTTTAACTTTTTAAAGTGGATTTCCAACCCTGTTCAAAATTCCGTCTCTAGTTCTTTATAAACACCCCTGACTTTACCTTCAAATACTATTTGACATTAATGGGAAATGGATCATTGTCTCTGTGCCACTTTCTTCTCTGGAGTGCTATTTTAGGGCAATGAATGACTCTTTCTGGAGCAATTGATAAGAACCTGAAACAGGGGAACAACATTTGTAAACCTTGAAGTAAAACTCTTTAGCCTCTTGTTTCTTTGAACATCTTATGATTTTATCTAAGCTGTGTTCCTTCAATTTGGATGTTCCTTACAAAGATCATGGGAATTTTTTTTCTTTTTCCTTCTTATATAATCCCACAATTCATCTAATATGTTAGACACTTTCCTTACTTTCCTGACACTGTGAGAAAGAATCAGAAAAATAAAAATAAATTGTGGCCACTGGAGGAAAAAAATCAATGGAAAAATAGAAAACAAAAAAATATGAATTTTTAGGCCATAAAATCTGGTTTTGCAGCCTGGTCTTGTTTTTACTGTTTGTGTGACATGATTAAGTACTTTCTATTACTGGGATTTGTGTTGCTTATAGATAAAATAGGTATATGTTAAACTGTTGATTATTCAGAAAGTATTTAGTATTTATTATGATCCAAGCTTCTAGCTCTAGTCTTTTCAAATTTAAAAAAAAGACTTCCTTAATAGATGGTAGACAATATGAATGGTGTGCACATAAGGAAATGAAAAAATGTTTAGTGATATAACAAACAAAAGAAAACTCAGATATTCTTAATATTCATTAAGAAAGAAAAGATTAAAGAAATGATTGTCTCACTGCACTTTCTCCTGATCAGATGGCACCTATAATACCATATTCTCTTTTGAGCACCCACTGAAATTTCTCCTGATCAGACCACACTTAGAATATCATTTTCTGTTTTGGGCACCAAATTTTCAGCATGTTATTAGCAGTCAGTAATATGTCCAAAAGAGGGCAGTGATTATGCAGGTTTTAAAAATAACATGGGATAGCCTGTGCATGAAATTCCAGAGAGAGAGAGAGAGAGAGAGAGATTGTCAGGAATATTAAAAATTAAATTCATGCATCAGTTCTACATAGACTAGATAAACTATGAAGTCCTTTCCTAACATGAAGGATTATGATTGTAGCTACTTCCTGAGGAAAATCAATGAATAATGAAAATAATAATAATAATAATAATAACTAATATCTCTATGATTTAAGATGAAATTTAATATTTACAAGTTATTTACCCAAATTATTTAATTACCCTCATACTAACCTTGTGAGTTTGGCACCATCATTATGCCTTTAGAGCAGATGAAACTGATACTGAGAGAAGTTAACTCACTTTCAAAGGTTATCCGGATTATAAATCTCAAAATCTAGATTTAAACTCATGTCTTTTGAGTTGTTGACATTATAGATTTATAACTAGAAGGGATTGTAGATGTCATTTAACTCAATCCTCCTCAATAAAGCCTTGAGTAAACTGAAGCACAAAAAGTTTAAGTGACTTAATGAAGATCATAAAGTTAGTAAATGACAAAGCTAGGATTTAAATATTAAACATGCCTTGACTTAATCACTGATCTATAAAATTCCTAAACAGAAAAATAAAGGAGGAATATTTTGAGAAAAATGACCATGGAGACATATTTAGTGGATTGCTATGGGCACAATTGACCTGAGTTATTATTTATCAGTTAGACATGTGTTACGTGGACCAGCTCTTTTTGAAGAACATTTAAATAACATTTCTGAGACAAGTTGAATCTACTCTTTGGTTAAAAAAAACTTAAGATAAAACAGATTAAAAGCTACAATAGTGGAAACTTAAGACTATCTCCATTAAATTGACATGTCACTTTGGGAAGAGAAAATTTGCTGACAGTGTTGACTGGAGGTTTCATGTAAACTTTGGCAAATATTATGTAACAAATCCCCATTGTAACATCTGTGCCACAAAGAGAAAGCTTACATTTATAATTATTCTGAAGAATGCAACAGTAGCATTTTTAAGGTTTGTGTGAACCTTTCCATATGCCAATTTAGCACCTTCCTTGACAATGTTGTTTCTTTGGACCAATCTTCTTGAATCATATTTTTGTTTTGAAAGTAAGTATTAACTTATGAATGATTCAGGAACATGAAACTAAATTCACCCTCTGGATTACATTGATTTAGTTTATCCTCAATGTTCACTATAGTAATTTTTCCAGTTCCATTTCTTTCCTAATTTTATCACCTGACCAGATATGAATCTTCAGTGAGTAACATTCTAGACCATACTCCCAGGCTAGACCAAAGTATTTGGAAGTCAGGAAGTTGTTTAGCATTTGACTAGAAAAGTAGAATTAGAACTTGAACACTTGTTTCAAGACCCATTTTTCCTGCCTAAACTCCAGTTGCCCTCTGTGGTGTCTTTCTTGGTACACTATCTTATAATCATGGTACATGACTCTAATTATTTCCTTCTCTCACTCATTTTGCTAATTCTAAGTTCTTGAACTCTGGCCTCAACACTAAATAGACTCCTTCTTGATCTTTCCTATCCTGCTCATTTGCCTAGATATTAATACCTGGGACACGTCAGAATATTAAATGCATATTTTACCATTCTTCTTGAATTCATACTTCTGTTATTTATCCCAGATGATTTATAGGAAGCTATGGACAGGAGTAACCCATTACAAGCAAACATCATTGAGTTGTGATTTGCAGTGAGAGAAGGAGTATTTATTTCAGTGAGATCATTGGTATATTAGTTTATCACTAAACTATTTATCATAATTATCACATACATGATGATAATACATAGTACTTTTATAGAGAAACTGCTTTGGTATTTAAAAGTAGAATTTTTGCTAATTAAAAATAAAATTTTTGAAAGAAGAAAGAATAATTGAGGTCCAAACTATTTAGAATGGAAACATTTTGATTGCCATAGAAGACATTCAAGCATGAAGATTATACAGATCACGATTCTTTTTTCCTTTCATTTTCTTTCAAAGGTTTCATTTTCCACAACTGAATTAACCCATGGTTTCTTTTTTTTCCAGTTTCTAAGTATGACCAATAAATTATCTGAAAAAAAGAAGTTTTTTTAATATCTTCTAAAACATCATCTTGGGCCAGTGGAGGGAGGCCAAGGTCATATCATGAAACTACAGAGATGGTTCTGGGTATTTGTTTAATTCAGTATTCACTACCAAGGCTGCTGATTGCTATAGCAGTGCTGGTCTATAGTGTCTATGCTTGCAAGCTGCATGGTTTGCATGTACAGAAGCAACAAATAAACAGTCACCTGACTATCAGTTTGTGAAATGTCAAATTTAATTTCATGATTGGTTAACCAATATCTGCCCTTCTAAGAATGGGGAGTTTGGGAGCTAAACAACAGTTATTTTTGACATGCCTGGAGGTCATTATTTATTTCTTCGTTGCAATACAAGCATGCTTGGCTGCACAATTCAAAAATTAGAAGCTTTTGTAAATATTCAAAAAGCATATGTCCTTTTGGGGGTTTTGCCATTTAAAATGTTTCTCTTTTCTTCCATTTTTAGGCATTATTTTCACCATCTCAAGAGGAATCAAAGTAAACAAAAACATTACATGTTTTGATTGCTTAGTGATCTTTTGAAATAAGTTGAAGACATTGTTGGAATCTGTCACAGCAAACAATAGTGCACAGTGGAACAAACTTGAAGAAGAAAGTTTAAAATGGATATATATATACATATGTATATATATATATATATACATATGTATATATATATATATACATATGTATATATATATAGTCAGAGTACTACCTTGAGAAAGGTAATAAGGCCTTTGACCTGGAATATCAAATTTTATTGGGTGCTGATTGTAGGTAAATTCCTTCAGTAAGATGGCAAAAACTTCACTGAGTTATCAATTATAATTGAATAAAATAGGAAATTATCTTTGCATGGAGGATACACCCCTAGATGAGATTTTATTCAGTTAGGTCCCTCTATTCCCTTTTCTTTAAGCAACAATAATCTTGTTGGATTTCTGGTGTGTTTTCATGGGGTCTCTTCTCTAAATTAATTTGTCTTAAAATGGTGATTTGAATCCATGTTCACACTAACTTTAGAACATTTTTTTTTGCATGGCAAATGGGGTTAAGTGATTTATTCAAGGCTGCTTAGCTAGGTAATTATTAAGTGTCTGAGGATGGATTTGAACTCAGGTACTCTTGACTCCAGGGCTGGTGCTCTATCCACTGTACCACCTAGTCACCCCTCACACTAACTTTACAAAATGTTTTAGGAGACTTTCTCTAGATGATAATATTGCTAACTATGCCTGTTTATGTAGTCATGAGATCTTAATCAAAAATCTTAAGCATGCCCCAAAAGGTTATAAACTTGTTTCATACGTAATCATGGGAGTTCCTTGTTTGAATTTTAGTAACTATGATAGAAGAAATAAAACTAACATTTATATAGCTTTGTAATTCCTAGAAGGGACTTTATATAATTTATATACCTAATCTGACCTTGAAAAATTCCCTTACATTTTGTCAGCAGGATAATTTAATTAAATTAATATAATTTAATTTATATATCAGTCAATCTATCTTGACCACATTACTTTTTGGACTACTTCTCTAAGAATTATTTTATTTTTTTTACAAACACCTATTACCTTTATCTGAAAAGAAAAATACAACTCAGGGTTTGTCAGCAATAGCAGTCTCCTTTTTTTCAATGGGAAAACGAATCATCTTTATTATTTGACTCTTTTCCCATCAAGAAGTTCTCTATTTTTTTCAGCATCATATAATATTTGTGAATCTAGATTACAATAATAACTCTCACCTTCATTTGTTTTCTTTAGAGGCAGTGTGATTCAGTGGACAGAGTATCCAGTTTAAGCGTTCAAAAAATCCAAGTTCAAAGCCTCCCTCTGACAACTAATTAGCTGTGTGACTTTTAACAAGTCACTTAATCTCCACAGACCTCATTCAACTTCATAAGACTTATTTAATTGAGTCAGTGATGGGTTGTAATCAACACTGGTAGAGGGAATTCCTAACTGATAACATCAAGGACACCATGGATATTGCAAATCCACATAAATAGATGTTAAATTTTAGATTTCTTATGCACTTGAATCTGATTCTACGGACCTGAGTAAGGGAACTTTTCCCTCTATATATACAATGTGCATTTGCTGACTAAAGAAACCATAACTCATGTTTACCTACTGCTTAGGGGCCTTCCCCTTCTGAAGGAATAGTATTATTACCCTTACACACACACACACACACACACACACACACACAAACACACACAGTGTTTGAGAAGTGAGGAAAAAAGAAGCATTATTTTATTATGAAAACACATCAGATAAAAGTTTTCTTTTTTTCCAGAGGTAAACACTTTTTCTTATTCACATTTTATTCAGGCAGAATGTTAAAATATTTGTTTATGTTATATTATGCAAGGGAGTATCTTAATACAGCTTTTTTAGCATATTAAAATGTCAGATGTGACATGCTGCTCAGCTGACATGTTTATGACTAAGTGTTCAAAACTACATATGCACAAATAAGAAATTGGAAGCCAACTCTCTCACATCCTAAGAAAGAAAACTCATTCTACATTTGCTTCTTTATGGGACTATCATTTTTCTATATCACCACATATGAAGTTTTACAAATGAGACCATTTTGCTGCAGTCTGCAGTCAAACATCAACATCTGGTTCTTGGTAGAGTACAAACTCTGAGTTGAAATCCAAATGGAATCTTTCTCCAATGCCCTTTGTAACTGGCATTGGGGACAATGAGAGAACGTGGTCTGGTATTCTTGCAACCCTGGAGTTTCTTGAGAGCAATGATAGATGATGGTAAGGAAGATTAATATTGCAAATTGTGGAAAAATGTATAAATGATTTATGTTTGAGAGATTTTAGTTATATAACCTAAAAATTTATCCAAAGAAATGCATTAGAGTGACATCATTTGAAATTAGTTCCAATACTAACAAAATGCAATCAGTTTTGCTTTGAGGATCTACTGTGTATTTAGCTGTACCTCTGGAGTAAGAACTATTTCATCACCTAAATGAAGCAAATTGATTTTCACTCTAGTCCATCCCCACTCAAATGGAATATTCCTATTATTCTCTTCAAGTATCAAGCAACACTTGTTGAATCATTTTCAAATAAATAGGGTAGAAAATGAAACAAGGGGTAAATGCATTGTTTTCAAATTGTTCTGTCTGAAATTGAATTTTTTTTAGAAATGTGGAACATAATTTCCCTTTACTCACTGTTATCTTATTTCCCAAAGTACCTTGCATTAATTTATATATGCCCACACACTTAGGTACAGACATAGTCATATATTCATATATGTGTGCTTACATATATCTCTATAGATTTCTGTCTAGCAATTAAGCACCACCAGTTGTCCAAGAGGACTATAATAATGTGCAATTCCCTGTGATTTGGACCATATTTAGCCCTCTGGTACCTGCTATCTGGTAGAAAGGGATCCCTTTTCTAGTACTCATTGACTCACCAAGTGCCCACTACAAATGTACAAGGAATGGTTTTGGACTTAATTATAGTAAATTGAGTTGTGTCTCACAAATCTAGAGGCTCTCTCCAAAATGAGAAGGAAATAAAAAGGTGTTCAGAGTAAATATAAATCAGTTATGAGACAGGCACTATACTCAGGCACATGCAAAGTTATGTAAAACATAGGATCCATCATTTACAAACACATAAACAAGACTATAATTTGTAACTTCTGTGGCAATCTGTAAGGAAATTTATGATACTAATATTTTTCATCTACAGATGACTTTGGTCAAGCATCATCCCTAAAAGTCTGCTGGTCAAAAGTTAGACATTTCTAGATTAGACATATATATTCAAGCCTACATAGAAACTGAATGTAATAGGGGCAAGAAGTCATTCTCCAACTGATTCTCAAGAAGCCATGCTCACAATCTTCATAGCCTGAAAGGAAAAGATGTTTAGGGCACCCATAGAGCAACTAAGTCATCAACTTCTCTTTACTCAGCAACCAATGGGGGAGGCTACATCATTTCAAAATGTGTAAGCCCTGAATTATACCTAGTGTGAAGTAGTCCCCAAATCTCCCAAGAGCTAGAGCAGAACTAGAAAGGAAAACTTTGAGTATTGTGTGTGTGAGTGTGTGGGGGTTAATGGAATAAATTGCCTCGTTTAAATGCATATAATGCCTCTCCCCCCCCCCCAGAAGCTTCTGGAGAATAGGACTTGTTCCATTCTGCATAGTCGTATTGGCAGCACCTGTGAGAATCTGAAAAGTAGTAGGTCTTACAAGCTTACTGATTGCTTCCTTACTCCACTGATAATTCAAGCTATACTAAAATCAGGAGTTCTCATTAGCCAAGTGCAAGAAATCATCCAACATCTGAATAAAATCTCTAATAAGAGTGAATTTACCACCTTCTGAAGTCCCCCAGTTCTTTTGTGGAAAACTTTAACTGCTAGGAAGTTTTAGGGTTCCCCACCTTTATATCAATTCTAAATCTAATTTTTACACTTACTCTTATTTCAGCCCTTTGAAGACAAGTAGTCCCCCAAAATAATCTTCTGCCCTCAAGAAGGCAAGTATTCCTTAAGACTTGAAGACAGAAATGATGTATTCTCACAAAGTTTTTTTAACTTATATGTTAATTAATCTTGATTTCTATAATCCTTCCCTGGTATAGTTTCAGGTCTGTCTCATTATTCTGGCGACCTTCCTTACTATGAGTCAGTTTTTCATTGCCATATTTAAAATGTAATAACCAGGTAGTTTTACTCAATGTTTCAAGTATAGTCTAAATAAAAAAGAACTATATGATCACCTCTCTTATTCAATTAACAAATATTGACAGAGTTTCTACTATGTGTTAAACACTATTGGATTCACTGTTGAATATAAACAAAAGGATGAAAAACACCACCTTGCAAGTAGATTACGTTCTATTGGAGGAGAGAAATACCTATTTATGTAATAAAAATAGAAAGAATAGGTGTCCATAAGTTCTCATTCCATATACCACACTTGAATTAAAGCAACTAGGCATCAAAAGTTTGTATTTGTGTGCATATGTGTGTGTTTGTCATATCACACTGTTGATTCATAGTCAAACTGCGAGTCATTAAAATATTAGATCTTTTTTTCACATGAACTATTGCTTGGTCATTCCTCATTTGTCCTATATTTCTGCCATTTGATATTCAGGATTTGCCTTTTATCCTTATTAAATTAATCTTTTTATATATAGCCCACTATTCTAGCCAGCCAGACCTTTTTATATACTCCCTTTTCCCATGTAAAGTATAAACTTTTACCTCAGTTACATTAGAATTACATGAACATGTATCTATACTTTTTTCTAAGTCATTACTACAATTGACCAAATTCCTTTGATATGAACAAGAGATCTTCTTTCAGCTTGACCCTGATCCATTAGTTACTATATTTTGGTTCCTACCAATGAAACAATTACTTTATGTGACTTACTATTAACATGCAATCAATATTGATCTATTTTGCTGCTGTTGCAGGAAACCTAGCATACCTGGATTCAGCAACATAGTTTACAACATGTAAATATTTCTTCAATCTCTTAACCTTGTTAAATGGAAAACTTGCATAACTTCTCTCTGCACCCCCCCCCCCCCCACAACTTTGTCTTCATTCTTTAACCCTGGTCAAACACACATTTTGTAACAAAGAAATTCAATTAAGCAAAGTCAATAGATATAGGAGAAAATCTATTGACCATATTTCTACATCTCTCTACTTAGAGAAAAGGTATGTTTCATCATTAGTTCTTTAGGATATATTGTCACTGCAATCACTCAGAGTTGGGTGGCCTCATAATGCTGCTTTCACTTGCATTATTTTAATCATTGTATATACTATTTTCTTATTCCACTCGTATCAAATTCATACAAGTCTTATGGTCCTCTGAATTTCTTTCTTTTTTTTTTTGCAAGGCAAATGGGCTCAAGTGGTTTGCCCAAGGCCCCACAGCTAGGTAATTATCAAGTGTCGGAGACCCAATTTGAACCCAGGTACTCCTGACTCCAGGGCTGGTGCTTTATCCACTGTGCCACCTAGCCACCCTGAATTTCTAATACTTAATTTAGTATGGTATAGTGATAGCTATCATTTATTATTGTTCACATTCAAACTTCCAGGTTTATAGCATAACTTTTCACTGAACATAAATGAGCTTTTTATGATCTCAGTTTCCAAGCTACTTATACACATAAACACTTTCTTGGAATTATTCTTTTATACAATCAAGCCTCTTGAGGGTAAAAGAGTTGGGTTTTTTTTTTGAGAATAGGGACTGAAATTTCTTTTTATCTCAAAATCAGTTATAGACTATAGTTTTACTATTTTGTCTATTCAAGAATGAAGGGCAAATAACAGCAACTTCCTTTTGTGCTTGGATGCCTGATAACTGCCAGACAAGGTTCTCTGTAGTCATTGACTAATCTTGGAACTATCACCAATAATAGACTTGAGGGACCAGGTAGTGAAACTATTTTGACTCTCTCTATAAGCACAAGCAATCTAGCTTAGTTGAAACTCTCCCTTTGGTAACACAAAATACTGTACCTTCTATGATAATTTTAAATCTAGGAATTTGTTAGATTTGTACATTATTATTATTATTATTATTATTATTATAGAAATGTTCCACCAAGATGATCTACAGCATTTTATTCTAAGTTTCTACTTTGTTTGTTTTGCTATCATTCAGTTCTATATTTGAGCCCACCCATTATTATAAGCCTTAAAAATATGATTTTTTTTGTTTAACCTGACTTAAATTTGATTCATAAAGGGCTTGAAGAATTTGAAAGGAAGTAGCAAATACTTATTGTAGAATAAATGGAATCAGATAGAGATCAGTATCTCCACACGACATTCTTGTATGCCATGAAATCAGAGCACTTTTACACAGTTAACCCCAAGCCTTTGTTACATCCTCTTTGACATCTGTATACTCCTCTTCTCAAAGATGCAAATAAACATAGAGGCCATTGCTTCTGCACTTAACTGCTTCACATGCCTCCTAGCTGGAGAAAATTATTCATTCATTCATTCATTCATTCATTCATTCATTGATCCTTTGGTATTCTAAAGAATGGGTAGATGGAAATATACTGATAGTGTTTTTGTGGACCTTATGTAAGGTAAGAGGAAACAGGAATGGGAAAGAAAGTCATAATATGAGAGATGAATGAACTCTGGAAGAAATCTGCAAGAACTGTGGATGAAAAATACATGAATGTTAGTCACACTGGGGCTCATGGATTCAAGCAAGCCAAGTCAATTCTTGGACTGCTGGTCTTCTACAATCCCCTACAAATTTAAATTGGTTAAATATGACTGAATAAGAGTAATACTATTAATTGTCATTTAACACAAATACAAAAACTACTTTAAATCTCATGAGATCCTTGTGGACTAAGTTTTGTAATATATTGTAGACCATAATGGTAGAATAGGTGGCAGTCTGCATTTGGTAAAGGAAATATATGCATATATAATAAATGTATAAATATAGATGTGATTATTTGTATTCACATACAAGCATAAATATTCATATGGATGTTATGCACATATTAATATATCAGCATATGTACTACGTGTGTTTGAATATTATATTTATATTCATACTTTTAGATTTATAGAACTAGATGTACCTAGATCTGCATCTATTTATATCTCTCTATAGATATATGCATGGTGCACATATTGTAGTACAGAAACATATATAATATAATCATGCAGCATCTACAATATGCCTGCCCATACACATATGTTCACACAGTAGCATATACAGCTATGCAAACATACATGCATTATTTGTTATTTCAGTGGAATAGAGTACCTGCTAAAGGAACTCTGTTTACCAATGCAGATTCATACTTATTCTGCCCTTATGGTTTTAGATAATAGCCTTAGGGGAGTGGTATTTTTTAAATTTTGAGGGTCTCTTTACTGTTATTCATCAGCGGCGAATTTGAAATGAAGACTTCCTGGCTGTGTAGTTAGTGCTTTCTTTACTATGCTATATGGTTATAGGTAGCTACTACTGGTGTTAATATCATTACTTCATAGAAAAAGACAAAAAGCAAGCTTAGACAGTGATTTACTCAAGGTCACAGAGCTGGTAAGCACCCACTATAGGTCTTGAAATCCTATTTCTCTTGACTATAAAGTTTGTACTGTGTGTGTTGTGCTGTGAGAACTCAAAGGAACTTGGAATAAAGAATTATTTTAAAAATAAAAATAAATAAATGTTTGACTTCAAAACAATGTTATAGCTTAGTAATCTTATTACTGATGAAATTTTTTTCCCTATAAATTACAATGGTTGATGATGCACTGGAACCTATTAATAGAGGCTTTAAAAAATCTAGGAAAATTTCATTTGTTTTGAAGAGACTAGGTCACTGCAGAGGATTAACTTTTTTGGGAAAGTGATTAGATTGTCTATAGAAAAACAAATTGAAATTCATGGCCTCTGAACTCATGTACTATGCATGTTTCCCACATTTATAATCCTCCAGTTAGACAACAAAAAAGATGTTTTTGTTTTTACATGCATGTTGCTTTCAGACCACAAATATACCAAGGCTGTGTTAATTTAGTCTCTAATAATACTGCAATTAGATTCTGAGAGAGCCTACAAAGAGCTGGCTTTATCTTTGGGCCCTTGATATCCTCATTGCAAGCTGTAATTTGCCTAGGAGAGCTGAAGGGTTCTTTCTGTCCACTTGCCAACTTGGCTAGGGAGATGACTCTATCTCTGAATCAATGTAAAACTACCTCTGGAAGAACTGAAAAATGTTCCCTCTATTCCTTTTGACAAGAAGTCATTACTGATAGCCTTTAGGGTCGAATTGAGGAAGCTTTCTGAATACAAGGCCATTATTTACCTTTGATGCTCTGTACCTGGGTCTGAAAGGACTGATAATAAGACCCTTCCTTGTGAGAAACTAGTCTCTCAGTGACCCTCAGCCCCATTTTCAAAATAATTGGAGTGTTGGACACAGACCATGAGGTTTTATTACAGGTTCAGTTCTAGTTTTCTGCTTATGCTCTTTTGTGGTGTTGTATCACACTGAACATAGTATATATTGGAAAGATTCCCATTATTTTTTTTTCCTTTTTGGCTTTCTACTATTCCTTGTTGATGTCCTGCTTAATGCTTCTTAATTGGGAAAATATCTAGTTAGAAACTGGAAATGCCCTAATTTCTCTCTCATTCTCTCTCTCTCTCTCTCTCTGCCTCCGTCTTTGTCTCCCTCTCTCTTGATAGAATATAATCCCACTGAGGACAGCAACATAATATTTTACATTATCTCCTGGGGTATTACCATTTCTTCCTAGGAGGCACTAAAATTTACATTATTAATAGCCTTTAATAGTCTAATTGATTCCAATAACCGTTTATTCTCTGAAAAATAGAAAAAGAACCAGGTTTTATATGGACAATATCTAAAATTTTGAAAAAACATGCTTTTATATAATTCAATTTTAAAAAGTATATATGTTGGGTGGCTAGGTGGTGTAGTGGATAGAGCACTGGCCCTGGAGTCAGGAGTACCTGAGTTCAAATCCGGCCTCAGACACTTAATTACCTAGCTGTGTGACCTTGGGCAAGGCACTTAACCTCATTTACCTGGCAAGAAAACCTAAAAAAAAAGTATACATATTTTGGATAGCCTATAATAGTAGATAGCAAATTAGCATCAAAACCACAAAAATATGGCTTCAGGTTCTGACACAAAATTGACTTGTGATGTCTTAGTGCTTGAACTTAGAGAATTACCAATTCTCTAAGGTTCTGGGTTTTCGAGAAAGGGCTGTTCTGCATTCTCATATCAAGGAGTCCTCTCTGTGAATGAAATCACAGTCCAGTTCTTGTCCCTATTTCACATGATTGTGCAATGTCTGCAGGAGACACTGTTGAAATTGAAATGAAGAAGATGAATATTCAAATCCTAGTTAAATGACTATGTGTGTCATTTAGACTAAATTCCTTATATAATTCTCTACAATGTTAAGTTATAAGGGGCTGTGATGAAATCCAATACTGAAAAGAGTAACTATTTCTTTTCTTTTTTTCAGCATTTAAAATAATATGAACTGTGTTTGAATTTCTAATTCTCTTATTTCTCTTAGAAACGTTAACTAGAGTCAGAACAACTAGTAGTTAAATATCATGTTGCTTCTGCCTTTCCTTCAGACAGTTCAGAGATTCATCTAAAGAATTAAGAGGGGGCGGAGCCAAGATGTCTACAAGAAGTGATCCAGTCTTAGGCTCTCTGTGATAAAACTTGAAACTAAGGACTCTAACTAAACTTTTGAGAGACAGAACCAACAAAGGGACCCATTGAGGCAGTTCTCCTACTCAAGGTAACCTGCAAAAGAGCAGAAAGGCTCTTCTCCCGGGGTCGGAGGGGCGGTCCACCAGAGGGGTGGCCCACCAGAGTGAATGAACTTCAGTCTCCAGGAGGCAGCCCCAGGGCACTGGGAGCGGGGCTCACAGCAGCGGGGGAGTCTCCTGAGCTGCACCCTGGGGAGTACTGGGCACAAAATGGGGGAACTGTGGGGGACCTGTGCCAGAGGGAGCACATGGAGCACAGCCCTCAGGACAACAAACAGCTTGGTCTTTCCCCAGCCCAGATCCAGAAACAGAAGCAGGTGGAGCCAGTAAGCAGGAGCCCCCAGGGTGTGAGCCCATTGAGCTGAGGGAGGGGAGTGAAGAGAGACTTCAGAGCTCTCTCCTCTGCCCCTGGAACAGGAATCTGGGGCTCTGACCAAATTCAGATCCTGATCCCAGTCTAGGCCCCCCCCCCATAGAACAGCAAGGGCCCCCCCCCACCTCAGCCCCATGGTAGAGGGGGGCACATATGGTCATTCACAGACCAGGAGGGAGGACAGAGCCTCACACACTGAGACCCTTGTGGGAGTGTCCCAAAAGCTCAGGAAGCACCCCAAAACCAGGCCCAGGCTGGGAAAATGAGCAAGCAAATAAACAAGAGGAAGACCATTGAGAAATTTTGCAAATGAGCCCAAGAAGGATCAAAATACTCAGTCTGAAGATGAGGAAGCACAAGCTCCTGCATCTAAAGACTCCAAGAAAAACAGAAATTGGGCTCAGGCTATGACAGAGCTCAAAAAAGACTTTGAAAATCAAATGAGAGAGTTGGATGAAAAACTGGGAAAAGAAAGGAGAGAGATGCAGGAAAAACATGAAAATGAAGTCAGCAGCTTAGTCAAGGAAATCCAAAAAAATGCTGAAGAAAATAGCATGCTAAAAACCAGCTTAGGTCAAATGGATAAAACAGTTCTAAAAGTTATTGAGGATAAGAATGCCTTAAAAAGCAAAATTGGCCGGATGGAAAAAGAGATAAGAAAACTCTCTGAGGAGAACAAATCCTTCAGACAAAGAAAAGAATTTAGGCAGATTGATGAATTTACCAGAAATCAGGAATCAATACTTCAAAACAAAAAAAAATGAAAAATTAGAAGAAAATGTGAAATATCTCATTGAAAAAATAACTGATATGGAAAACAGACTTAGAAAAGATAATTTAAAAATTATTGGAATACCTGAAAGTCATGATCAGGAAAAGAGCCTTGACATCATTTTCAAAGACTTACTGCAGGAAAATTGCCCTGATATTCTAGAAACAGGAGCAAAATAGAAATGGAGAGAATCCACTGATCCCCCCAAGAAAGAGATCTCAAAAAAACAACCCCTAGGAATATTATAGCCAAGTTCCAGAACTCCCAAGTCAAAGAGAAAATATTACAAGCAGCCAGAAGGACACAGTTCAAATATCATGGAGCTGCAGTCAGGATCACACAGGACTTAGCAGCAACTACATTGGAAGCTCATAGGGCTTGGAATATAATATACTAGAAGGCAAAAAAGCTTAGAATGCAGCCAAGAATGAACTACCCAGCAAGGCTGAATGTCCTCTTCCAGGGAAAAAGATGGACTTTCAATGAACCAGGGAAATTTCAAAGGTTCCTTTTGGAATGGCCAGAGCTGAACAGAAGGTTTGATCTTCAGATACAGGACTCAGGTGAAGCATGGAGATTGGAGGAGAGGGGGAAATTATGAGGGACTTAATGATGATGAACTGCATGTATTCCTGCATAGTAAAATGACACTGATAAAACTCATATGAACCTTCTGAGTTAATAGAGCAGGTAGAGAGAGCTTTTATAGTTGAAGCACATGAGAAAGCTGAATTTGAAGATAAAATATGGTGTAAAAATGGAGTCAATAGGAAAAAAGGGAAATGTAATGGGAGAAAGAAAAAGGAGAGGGGGAATAGGCCAAGATATTTCATATAATAAGATTTTTTTTTATTACAATGAGCTATTGCAATGATATGGAAGGGGGAGGCAAGGGGTAATGAGGGAAACTTTGCTCTCATCAGAGGTGATTAAGAGAGGAAACAGCATGTATACTCAATGGGGTATAGACATCTGGAGTAAGAAGGAGGGGGGAGCAGGGGAAAGGGGTGGGGATGTGAATAAAGGAGGAGAGGATGGACCATGGGGGGGAGAGTGGTCAGATATAACACATTTTCTTTTTTACTTCTTGCAAGGGGCTGGGATTGGAAGGCCCGTCCAGGACCATAGGGCCAGGTGGATTCTAGGCCTAAGGGGTGGTATGGGAGCTCAGGGCTTCTTGGCCCCAGGACCAGGGATCTGTCTGCTGTGCCACTCAGTGACCCTACAGCAGAGTCAGAGGGAAGGAGAGAGAAAATATAGTACATGGTAGTGGAGAAATAAGAAAGGAGGGAGTTGCAATCAGCAATGGCAACGTTGGAAAAATATGGAAGCAACTTTTGCTATGGACTTACCATAAAGAATGAGATCCACCCATGACAGAGTTTTTGGTGTTGGAATAAAGACTGAAGCATATTTTTTACTATTATTATTTGGGGGAGGGTGCAGGGCAAATGGGGCTAGGTGGCCTGCCTGGGGCCACGTAGCAGGGTGATCTTTGGGTGTCAGAGGCCGGATTTGGACCCGGGTGCTCCTGGTTCAAGGGCCAATGCTCTGTCCACCACCCAGCCACCCCTACTATTATTACTATTTTATTTTATTTTGGGTCTTTTTTCCCCTTCTTTTTGGTTTTTGCAGGGCAGTGGGGATGTCACACAGCTGGGTGATTGTTGGGTCTACGGGGCTGGATGTGGGCTTGGGTGCTCGTGGCTCCAGGGCTGGTGCTTCATCCATTGCGCCACCTGGCCATACCTACAATTATTACTATTATTTTTTTTTATTTTAATTTTTTTTCTCTCCCCCTTTACTTTATCGCCCAAGCAAGTCTATATTCATGGGTGGGAGGGGTATTATGTTTACTCTTAAACAAGAATATTTTATTAATGTAAAAAAACACATTTGTACAAAATGAAAATTAAAAATATAAAATAAAATATAAAATAAAAAAAGAATTAATAAGGGGAAATATGCAGTAAAGACATCTGAGGGTGCACATCAATGTTTATTTTAGTTATATCTCTGGGTCATTGTTTATTTTAGTTATATATCTGGGTTTAGCACCTACTCAAAATATAGAAAATAGATTTGATCAATACCACACATCAAGATGGTGCTCATGGTATATCTTAAACATAGGAAATGGAAATGTAAAGGATCCCACAAGACTGTAAAGTAACTCATAAAACCTTCATCTATTTCTTGATGTGGTCACATATAAGCTTTACAAAATTTTCAAAACTTGTGACAGTTAAATCCAATAAATAGTAATAGTGAAGATGATGATAGTCCACAGTACATAGTGCTTTAAGGTTTATAACAACATCCATTGGGAGGTAGTATAGTTTTCTCCATTTTATAAATGAGGGATCAGATGATTTGCTCAAGTCCCTATTAATTGTCTGACACAGAATTTGAATTTAAGTCTTTCTGATTGTAAGTTCAGTATGCATCTGCTATACCACCCTGCTAGAACCTAATGAAGCTTCTGGACATATGGGCAGACAATTTGTTTATAAGAGACTCTTTACTTACCCTAAAGGGAGAAACAGAAGAATACTGAAATAATGAATTAATCCATAAGTGTAAACATTGACAAGACACCAACATGATTTGTACCAATCCCAGTGTATAACTTTATTTCAATCATGATTACTGTAGCAAAGATATCTGCATAATTTATATTGGTATATTTGTGAAGGTCACTTAGACCCTTCATCTTTTTTCTTTTATTATAGAAGAATATAAATAGTGACATTCAGCAGTTGCTCAGATTAGTGTGTCATCCTGGAACAGGTGACCAGTTCTTTCCTTAGGCAGGTCCCAGATGAAGACAAAATGGATCCAGGTGGTTTTTTGAAAGACTAGAAAATGTCTTTAACCTTTGTTTTAATCTCAATAAATTGTATTTAGGAATGTTGATTGTCTCTCCCTCCCACAGATCTTAATAGGAGAGCACTTAGTAATAAGGCCACATAAAGTCATCTTCCATCTTCAGATATATAAATAATAAAATGGGAAAGGATATTTTTCTTTCTCTCCTTCCCTTCTTTTTTCCTTTCTTCCTTTCTTCCACTCTTTCTTCTTTTCTTCATCCATCCTATTCTTCCTTTGTCCTTTCCTCTGTTCTTTCCATCCTTTATTCCTTTATCCCTCCATCTCTTCCTTCCTCTGTTCTTTTCTCCTTTCCCCTCCTCTTCAGCCTCTGCCTCCTCCCCTGTTCTCCTCCTACTCATTCTTTTTCATCCTCTCCTGTCTCTCTCTCAGGTTTAATAAGTAGAAGTGAGAGATTCCCCCCGCCCAGTAATGATTTTGATGTAATGACAAAGAAATCGATAAAATGAGTTAAAATAAAATTTAAGATCAATTTCTATTTGTAACATTATTATTATTATTATCATTATTATTATTTCAGATCTGCATTGTCAATGCCATAATCAACTACAAGTGAGGAAACTTCCTCTGTTAATATAAATTAACAGCTCTTTAATATATTTTGCCTAGAGTTACTGGAAGGCAATATCTAGCTCTACACCACTATGCAACCTTGCTTGTCATGGCTAACATGCACCCACAAAGAATTTATAGATTTGGACCTAAAAGGGACCTTATATATCACTGAGTCAATCCTCATTATAGACATATGCTTTTTTAATGTATATGTTTATTACTAAAAACATACCAACTACTAAATGCCAGACTTTTGTATATATACCCATACAGTGATTATCAATGATTATTTAAACACCTAGATTGCACAAAGGATACCATATTATTTGTTATATAAAACAAAGAAGTTCTTAATACCAATACAACCTCAAGATACTTACTAGCTGCATTAAGCTTGGCCAAGTTACTTAAATTTTGTCTCCTTAGATACCTGATCTATAAAATAGCAATAACAATATCGCCTACTAATCAGTATTGTTGGGAGTAAGTAAAGAGATGATAGCATTTGTAATATGCTTTGCAAATATTAAAGTGCTATGTAAATTATAGCTATTGTAATTGATGAGGAAGCAGCAGATGAAAAATTAAATGATTTTTCCAAGGTCATACAACTAACAAATATCTGAGAAGAATTTGCTCAAGTCTTCCTGACTCTAAGTGTAATGGCCTATCCATTATGCTTTGCTTCCAGTCGATGAAGACTAGTGTCTAAAAGGCTTTATGCTGAGCATAAGATAAATAGAATATATTAAATACCTATTAAAAAAGGTACATGAATGCGATTAATTGGATTCTCACAGTATGTAAGCTGTGGCTTTTTTAATAAATTAGGTATTTATAAACTCTAAATTAACTTGTGACCGGAAGATATGGTTTAATATTTTCAAAATGTTAAAATATTATATATATATATATATATATGTATCTTTCTCTTTAAGGAATTAAAATATATCAATATTTATAGAGTACTCATTTTATAAAATGAGTTATATATCCTATGTCAAGTTGTTGGATTTTTGTCCACCGAATCTTAATTTTAGGTTTGACAAGATAACATTGTCATTGACTTTTGAAAACAAATTTTAGTTACATTAAAATTTTAATTCCTGAAATTTAAAGTTTTTTATTTAAAAATTACTGGAATTCCATTTGATTTATATTTATAACTAGGAAATATATTCATATAACCAGTAGGGGATGAAGATGTACATTTTAATTAAGATATACATTAGATATTTCATTAGATATACATTAAATTAGATTGAAGCCCTTCCAAGTAGCCAAAGACGGGTTCATTTCTTACATTAGAAAGTTAGAATCTAAAATGGATATTTGACCTCTAAAGATCACATTGACTACTGCAATTAATACAACCCTGATAAGTCAATTGGCTTAGAGGAACCCTGTGTCATAGATTTTTTTTTTAAATGCATCATAGTCTTATAAGATCATGGATTTAAAAATAAAAGGCATTTTAAAGTCAACCAGCCCTACCATCTTATTGAGGAAACTTCAGAGAAGTGAAATATCTTTAAAGTCACATTATAAAGCATCTTGTCAGTGTGATTTTATGTATTATCATAATAAATTTCTGATTTTGGATTCTGATGTTGGATTTAACAGTCTGACCCTGAATAGGCATTGAATAGCCTATCCTCTCTACTAATTCTGCAGTCATTATTGGAAAAAATTGAGAATGGTTTCTTATGATGGTTTTATCTAATAAATTGTATCCCTGTGTATACCTTTGACTGCCCATATAGCCTTATGATTCATTGAAGGATCGCTTTGCTCCTCACCTGGGCATTGTTTCTTTTCTCAGAAATGCCATGTTTTTTATTTCAAAGCATGCAGTTTTATTTTTTTTTTATTTGAATAACATCTGCTCAAAAAAATCCCTAAACTTTCAAGGGAGTATTTGCCATGCCTGAGACAATTTCTCTGAAGTTTCCTCAATAAGATGGTAGGGCTGGTTGACTTTAAAATGCCTTTTATTTTTAAATCCATGATCTTATAAGACTATGATGCATTTAAAAAAAAATCTATGACACAGGGTTCCTCTAAGCCAATTGACTTATCAGGGTTGTATTAATTGCAGTAGTCAATGTGATCTTTAGAGGTCAAATATCCATTTTAGATTCTAACTTTCTAATGTAAGAAATGAACCCGTCTTTGGCTACTTGGAAGGGCTTCAATCTAATTTAATGTATATCTAATGAAATATCTAATGTATATCTAATTAAAATGTATATCTTCATCCCCTACTGGTTATATGAATATATTTCCAGACTTACAAATAACACAATATTTCTTATTATTTCTTATGAGGTTTACCTAGTCACATATTGTTAAAATGTAAAAAAAAAGTAAGAAAAATGAGATTTGGATTCATGGGATACCTACTTTTAATAGATTTTCCTCCTAGACATGAAACTTATATGAACATTATACAAATGAAAGATTTTCTGGTGGCTGCAGAAAATGACAGTTGTTTTCCAGTGTTGCTGGCTACTTAATCTGGCTTAAAATTTGAGAGTTGAGGGGGGGAGTCTGATACCATTGGATTATGAGTTAAGAAGAGATTCATGAATAATGGAATGACTGAGATAGTTATTGATACCTCTTCTTGATCATTAATAGAAATGAAATTCCAAAGAATTATTGCAACAAAATACACTTCAAACAGGACAGCTTTTTGCTGAGAAGTTACTTGATTCAAACACCTATGTGGGAAGGAATTGTAATTGATTTATTAAGGATTATTTTTGATAATGATGAACAGAAAGAAAAACTCATCATTGGAAGCTTTCTAAAAGCATTACTAGGAACAGAAGAGGTAACATGACAATGCATAGAGAGTTATTCTTAAAGCTAGGATTTTGCTTCTGACTCATGGTAGGTATGAGACCCTGGAAAAATTGTTTTGACTCTCTTTGACAACACAATACTTCTTCACCTAGGGATTCTCTATAACAATGAAATTATAGAACCATTCCCTGTCTCTGGAGTACAATCAGATTATGAATTTAGAGGGGAAGTAACTTCATTGTGACTGCAATACTCCCTAGCATGGTCTGAAACAGATTAAAATATAATTGGGAAATATTTAACAAAACAAATAAGATTATAATAGAGCATAAATAATATTAATATATAGTTTTCTAATTCAATTATGTGGCCTACAGTGATCTTTGACTATGGTTTAGTGACCCAAATTTTTATTTGATTAATGCTATTGATCTAATAAAATAATTTGATTTTTTTGATGAGAAACCTGATGCTCAGAGAGGTTAAGTTTATTTTTCAAGGTCATAATAATATTAAGGAACAGAACTGGCATTACAATCCATGTTCTTTGACTTGAAGTCCAATCCTTTTAAACTATCCATTCCCTCCTAAGTAACGGGTAATGAGGTCAGAGAATAAAATTGGTAGTTAAATGATCATTTAATTATAGTATAATAATAGCTATAGTATTGTTGTTCTAAGAACATCATGGAAATAATATGACAGGAGAAAATGTGATAAACCCTTTCTTAGTAAGAATATAGTCCTTAGGTACCTCTCGGACATGCTAGGGACTTAGGTCTCTTAACACAGGAAGTTTAAAGGAACTTAAGGATTTTTGATACTCTCAGTAAGAGTTTTTTCTCCACTGACAAATCTCAGCATCTGCAGTCCTTAGTAGATTATGTGATTTATGGTGGGAAGGAATTTTAGAGAGAACCTGGTCAAAATGCCTCTTTAAACAGAAGAGGAAACTGAGATACAGACTTGATAAAGTTCATAAAGATAATAAATGCCCAAACTCACTTTTGAACCCTATTCCTCTAATTCTGAGTAGAATCCTCTTTCTACAATATCGAGCAAACTTTGTTAGTTATGAAGATTGCATAAAACCATATTACCTTTTGACCAGTATTTTGTTTTAAATCAGCCTTAGGGACTAAGTTGGTGACCCCCAATGATCATAATTTGACATATTGCATTCTCCCATATTTTCATAGAAAAATGCAAGTTCCTAGAAACCAGGGTCTTTTTTTCTTTATATATTTAGGTTTTATCACAGAGTCTGGTATATATAGAAGGTACTTTATTACACTGAATATTGGGCTTTTTTGTTGTGAAAATCTATGCTTGTAACTCTTTTTCTGTATTTCTCTCCATGTTCACTATGATAGTGAGAGTAATCATCTAGCAGGTAATATTATTTTATTTTTTATAAGGTACCTGGTATATATTATTTAATTTTATTCTCATGTGCTGCTAGTTTTTTCTTGTTCAGTTATTGCTCAGTTAATTGTGTTTTACTCATTGTGACCTCATCTGAAGTTTTCTTGCCTTATGAGATAATGGAGTGATTTACCATTTCTTTCTCCAGCTTATTTTATAGAGGAGGAAACTGAAGCAAATAAAGTTAAACAGCTTGCCCAGGTCATATAGCTAGTAAGTGTCTAAGACAGGATTTGAACTCAGGAAAGTGAGTCTTCTTGATTTTTAAGCAAACTTCTCTATCTTCTATACCACCTAACTGTTCCCAACATCCATGTGAGGGGTATATTATTAATATCAATTACAGATAAAGAAATGGAGGCTCTGCAAGTTAAGTGACTTTCCCAAGGCTACAAAGTTATTTAAGTGTCTGAAGAAGGACTCAGATTTAGGCCTTCCTAACTTCACATCCAGAACTTTTTCAAACACAAGTTAGTGATCCCTATAGATACTTCTAGATTGATTAATGGATCAACTTTCTGGAGAGCAAAAAAAAAAAGTTGTGGGAAAGAATTTCAATACAAGATAGAAGAGTGAAAAAGAATATAAGGAAAAGGAAAAATATATACAGAAAATCTGGAGCATTGAAACTGTTTATGTTATGTCAGACAGAGGCAGTGATACCTTCAGTTGAGATAGTCCCTAAAGCTGATTTAAAACAAAAAACAAAAGCCAAACCTGTTTTCTTCCATGTAATGAGTTACACAAATCAGTATAATTTTATACACTAACATCTATTAGAAATCAAAATGATTCAACAATGTCATTCTTCGACTACATGGGATAAAAATTAATAATTATTCCAATATATTTTGTACTCAAACCAATTCCATGCTTTCAAAATGGTCTGATTTAATTATTAATCTTCCTTCATATTTTAATTTTAGTAGTAATGGCAACTTTAAAAGTTTTAGATGAAAGACAAAATTGAAATTCTTCCAACTCAGAGAATAATTCGATGAAAAATTTGCAACTTCAGCTGGATATGATGAATCTAAAATCTAAGAATCAGATTCACTTGATGGTTCTTTTTAACTCCTTGATTCTAATTAGTAAACTAATGTTTTTGACCAACAAGTTGTTTGTCTATGGCCATTGTCTTCCTAATTTTTAGGGAGCTATGTCATATATGGTGAAATAAATAATCCTGAATTTAGTTAGGAAGGCCTGAGTTTGAATTTTTTTAGACACAGTAGCTTTATGACCTTGGTCATTACTTAACCTTGTTTAGCCTCATCTTTCCCATTTTTAAAATAAAGTGGTTGAATTCAATAATTTAAAGGCATTACCTAGGTATAAAACTATGATTCTTTATATCTACTTTCCTTTTGGTTGAGAAATGGCTATATATAAAAAAAAGACATGCAACACAGACTACTCTCAGTCGAATCCTGAATCAACTCAGCAAACATTCAGCTCAAGAAATATTTGAACAACTGCTATCAACATGGTGCTGTCAGACACTGGGGATTATAAAAATGGAAATTAAATGTCCCTTTTCCCTCATTCTTTTGGGATAATCCATATGTATTCAAGTAAGTATAACACAAGATCAAATTTAGTTGTGAAATGATAGACATCTGGAAGCAAATTACCTAGGAAAATTTGAAGTGGGAGATCATTTGCTAGATCATTTATTTTGTAGATGGAGGAGCAGCACGAGATAGTAGATAGACTGGAATCACAAGGATATAGATTGAAATCCCACCTTTTATAATTACTAATGATGTAATTCTAGGCATTTAAATTCTCAGTACACAAGGCAGTTCTCTGACTGTCTCACAATGCTTCCCTATTTGCACTGATAGAGTTTCCTCTCTATTCCCCCAAAATAACAATAATAGTAATAGTAATAATGATAACAATGAAGATAACAGAAACAATAGCATTTATAAAGGACTTTAAGATTTTCCAAGTATCTTATTAATACTAGTTTTTTTTTTAAATTCTGACAACAACCCTAGAAGGTAAGTGCTATTATAAATCCTATTTTATTGAAGAAGAAATTGGGACAGACATCTTGCCCAGGGTCACACAACTAATAACTATTTCAGACTGAATTTGAACTCAGGTCCTTTTGACTCTATGTATAGCACTCTATCCATTGTACCACATGTTTGCCTGAAAGCATAGTTCTTTTCCTTTCCCTGCCACAGAAAGGAGAAATTCAAATGCAATGTTTTAGGAAAATTGTTGGAGTAATGATTCTTCCATGTCTTTTAATATTCAGTAAGTAAAAAATATTAATTTTCTAGCATTCTGCAGTTTGCCATAAATGTTACAGATTTTGCCTCATTTGGGATACAAAATTCAGGCACTTGTAACTTCATTTTGTTGTTGAAGAAATTAATTGCATAAAGTAACATATATATATATATGTATATATAAAATAAGCAATAA
Source organism: Macrotis lagotis (assembly GCF_037893015.1). NCBI lineage: Eukaryota > Metazoa > Chordata > Mammalia > Peramelemorphia > Peramelidae > Macrotis > Macrotis lagotis. Next base: position 144,127,842 of record NC_133660.1, on the reverse strand, counting down.
ACATATGGGGCAAAGTTTTTACTTCAGGGCTTCCCAATTCTAAGTCCATTTCTTTCTCCATTATGCCATGTCACTTAAACTGGTCATCCCCATTTGACCTTCAAATGCTTCTTTCCATACTGGGTGTTATCACCATTTCTTTGTTAGATTTTTCTTGCCACTTAAATGAGCTAGTCAGAAAATTATCTGAAAGTAATGAAATAAAAATAAAATCCTTTTTGATCTAGTTAGGATTTAGTGGGTCAGTTTAGCTTTATTTTTTCATCCTGCCTTTATAGGATAGATTGATTTCTGCCAACATTGATTTTAGAATCTTCTCTTCATTTTCTGATTCTCCAAATCAATTGTTTCATTTTAGTATGACTTTTGATCATTTGTCCATTCTGATCAACTATTCTATCTTTTTTCTACATGCCATTTTCAAGAAACTATTCATTTTATTGATTCATTCCTTCTATAAATACTTATTAAATACCTACTAAATGCTTATGACTATTCTGGGTATTGTTGTTCAGTCATTCAGTCATGTCCAAAACTTTTTGAGACCCCATGGACCAAATCATGCCAGGTTCTTCTGTCTTCCATCATCTTCCAAAGTATTTTCAAGCTCATATTCATTACTTTCATGTCACAATTTATCCATCTCATATTCTGCTATGCCCTTCTTTTGGCTTCAATATTTCCCACTATCAGGGAATCATTGAGCCTTTCTGTTAATTATATGATCAAAATATTTAAGCTTCAATTTCAGTATTTGTTCTTCCAGTGAATAATGTGAATTAATTTTTTAAATATGATTTATTTAATCATTGTGCTGTCCAAGGGACTCCCAAAAAACTCTAGCACCATACTTTGAAAGTGTCATTTCTGTGGCACGCAGCTTTCCTAACAATTCACATCTCATAATCTCTCTCTGTGTATAGCTATTGGAAAAACCAAATCTTTGACTAGATAGATCTTTGTGTTAGGCAAGGTGTTATCTCTACTCTGCTGTCTAGATTTACCATAACTTTCCTCCAAGGGGCAAGCATCTTTTATTTCACAACTATAGTCATCATCTGCAGTGATTAATGAGCCCAAGAATATAAAATCTAATTCTCCTTTCTTTTCTTATTCCTCCATTTGCCAGGAACATAATGGAATGAGTTGCCATGATCATTTTTAATGTTAAGATTTTTATATTAAGCTTTACATTGTCCCTTTTTATCTTCATCAAGATGTTTCTTAATTCTTCACTTTCTGCCATCAGAGTGATATCATCTGCATTTCTGAAGTTGGTGATTTATCTCCTGGCAGCCTCAATTCCAACTTTTAATTTATCCAGCCTTGCATTTTACATGATATCCTCTTCATTTAGATGACTATTCAGTCTTATCACATTCCTTTCCAATATAAACATATCAGTCAATTTATATTCAAACCTAACTGTGGTTTTTTTTTTTTTGACTCAGAAACAGGATACTCATGAGACTAGTAAGACCATCTAGTACTCCTATCTTTTTGAAGACTTGCCACATTTTTTTTTGTGAACTACATAGTTAAAAACTTTACATAGTATAATAAAGTAGAAGTGGATGTTTTTTTTTTTTCTGGAACTCTGTTGCTTTCTTCAGAATCCAACAAATATTGGCAGTAGGCAGAGGAACTAAAGACCAAATTGCCAACATTTCAAAATTCTGGAGAAAGCAAGGTAGTTTTAGAAGAAACAACAAGAACACAAATTATTCTAGGTATACAAAGAAAAAAATAAAACATTATATAATCTGAAAGACTTTACTTTCTGGGGAAAGGGATGGAAAGAAATAAATAAACATAAATGCTAATGTAAAATAAATACGCAGTAAAAGCAATTAATGATCAATAGTAATAGCAACTGAGTAAGTCCCTCTGTTAGGGTAGTCCTTGAAATGAATCTTGAAAGGATATAAGAATTGCAAGAGGTGAAAGTGGAAAAGTAAGTAGAATAGAGATGGAAGTTAACTTCCTGGAAATGGTAATTATGTCACATTTTCTTGAATATTAGCTTATTGAGCTAAAGTAATATGAAATCAATCTGAAAATATACAAGACCAGATTCCAAGATTACAAAAATATTTATAAGGTTTTAAATAACAGATATAGAGTTTTTATTTTATCTTGGAACAATAAAAACAAGTCATCCTGAATCCCTGTGGTTAGATTTGTAATATTTATAATTTCTGAAATGTTGAATTTGTTAAGACCTATAGAAATGTTCAAATAGTCTCCTATGATTTTCCAAACAATCCTGTGATATAGGTGCTATAATTATTTCTATTTTGCAATTGAGAAAATTGAGGTAGGTAGAAGTTAAATGATTTGCACATGGTCACACTGCTAATAAGTATATGAATTATAATTTGAATTCAGATCTTTCTGATTCCAGGTCTAACATTCTTTTCATGTATTACCTAGCTATTATATCCAAGAGGTTTTCAGTATTATTACTGACAGAAGACTAAAGTAGTAGAGTTAGATATAGAAGAGCCCTTAGGGGACATTTAGATCAGGGTTTCTTAGTCTTATATCCATGAACTTAAAAAAAATTAAATATTTCAATACAATTGGTTTTCTTTATAATCCTATACATTTTTTAGTCTTTTTTTTTGCAAATCAATGGGGTTAAGTAACTTGCCCAAGGTCACACAGCTAAGTAATTATTAAGTGTCTCAGGTCATATTTGAACTCAGGTCCTCCTGACTCCTGGGCTGGTGCTCTATCTACTGTGCCACCTAGCTGCCCCTATAATTTCATGCTTTTAAATTTATATACATAAAAACACTATTCTGAGAAAAATCCATTAGCCTCCAGTAATGTCAAAAGTGTTCATGACAAAAAACCCTGGTCCAGAACAACTGCCTGTGTTTTCTTCAGTCATTCTAGATATTCATAAGTAAACAAGGACCAAACTCTATCCCTTAGGGTAGATCAAAGAATGTAGTGCCAAACATGAAACAGCGTGTGATTGAGTGTGGTTATATGAGTATAAGTGGGTGTGTATATGTGTGGGATGTAGGTGAAGGTAGTGGTGGTGGTGTTGTGATTGCTGTGGGATGGAAATGGAGAAATATAGAGATAGCTAAGTGGGACCAGAAGCCTTAACTTCACAGTGATAAAGTTTGTCCTTGTTTCTCAAAGAAGATAACCTTGATAACCAGGAAGGGGATGTCAGGACAAGAAACTGAACTAGATTTGAGTGAGGGGATGCTGTGCTAAGTCATCAGCCTCACTTTCTCCTCTGGAGTCATTTGTTTCCAGTGGCTAGATATGAATCAGGACAAATGGAGATGGCCCTGGATGCAAGTCAATCAGGGTTGAGTGATTTTTTTTCCAAACTCACATAGCTTAGTAATTGTCAAATATTGAATCTGAATTTGAACTTAGGTCCTCCTGACTCCAAAGTCAGTGCTCTATACACTATCTATCAGGATTATTGCACTTATGTGTCTTTAGAGAGTTTAGAAATGCAGTCAGAAGAATAACCATGAAAGTTATTAGTGCATGGTGATGTTTTCATGCAGTCTTAATAGCAAATTTTCCTTTTAGATTCTTCATGTTCAGTCAACCACTGAATGCTAGGCACATAGGATCTCTAGTTCTAATTCTCTTGAGATTATATAGATATAAATTCATTTTTCTTCCCTTTAGTCATGTGTTCAATCCAGCTTCCATGGTCATATATGTCTCAGATAACAGTCTTCATATCATTTTTCTTTCATATTGACTGGTAATGTGGTTCAGAATTACTTATACCCACCATAGATCTCTTATTTTCTTTTGCATGACTCTCAGATTTACTTCTTTAGACGCTGATATGAGTCACATCAAACAACATTACAATAATATTGATATTTAAAAGAAAGCCTTATGTCATTATACTCATCAATATTGAAAATGATAATTTTAAGAACAATGTAATTCTAAATTGTAATTCACTGTGCAAATGTAGTGTAAAGCATTACTTTCATTTTTTCAAAATAACTTGATTTCTGATCATGGTAGAATCTTGAATAGTTATAGCTCATATTTCAATAATATTTTCATATTTATACAATATTTAAATGCATTATTTAATTTAGTCTTCACAAAAATCCTTTAAGATAAATGTTTATATGATTTTCATTTTAGTATAGAAGAAAATGAGGGTCATTAAGGTTGAATGATTTAGGATTTTCCAGTCAGTTAATATCAGAGAAAAGCTTTGAATCTAGGCATTTCTACTTTTAAGCCTACTACCCATGCCACTATATCATGTTATTTCTTCAAAACATGAATTCTATAATATAACAATAGGAATGTAGCTGCTAAAAGAGAGAGGATAAAAGTAGCCAGAGTAAACTTCCAAGAATATAAGAAGGTACTTAAGGTTCAGGCTTAAAAAAATATAAATTGTTGTCCAGATCCAAATCAAACTCAATACTTGTGTGGTGAACAGGGCAATTTTCAGATAGATGAGCATCTGTGATTCATCGGGAATGCTTCTTGACAGCCACAAGAGGTAATGAGGAACATAAATTAGGGTTATCACTATACCTATGTTGAGTTGCAACATTTTTGCCTTGGTCCCATGCTTAACCCAGAATTGCAATTAAAATCTCTCTTTAGGTAATGTCTCAGTGCTAGGTCATTTGCCCCACAGTGTGTTTTCTTCTGAAAGGATTCATTGAAGCTGTAAGCCCAACTAGAGTGGTGTTTACTGAAGAAGGAAGCACCTCTTAAACCTCAGGACAAGTGTAACTGCTCATTTGAGGAGAGCTTGTTCCTCTCCATCCTTGAAGATGATGTGTTTTAGATAATTTATTCCTACTTACAGCAACTAACTCACTACCCACCCCACCCCCTTCCTTCTCTTGCCTGTTTGAGGGTGAATCTAGCCCAGTGAGGGGGAGATCTGATATGCAGGGACTGAAGTCATAATTACAGACTCACTGTATGAAGCCGTGTGAGACGGTGGCCTCACTGTGAAGCATTCTGTTTTGTCAATAAGCCTACATCAATACTTGGCAGGCATTTCTACTGCTTTAATGTTTTGGAATATAAAGCAGACATAGCTGGTAATATCAAATTGGAACGACTTTGCATTTGCAATTGACAAATCCCATTTTAGAAATATGCATGAACATGAGGATCAGATGAAGCTTTTAACATTTAATTTTTTTTTTCCAATACGGAGGTCTTTGATCTGGTCCTAATTTACCTGTTGTTGATTTCCTGAATCTTTCCTAATCCCTCACATCAGAGATGGTCTCTCCGTCAGAGAAGCAATTAACAAAATCCCTGCCTGAAGTACATGAGGCATCTGTTATAAAAGTATAAAAGGTTAACTAAAATCCCAATACACGGAGGATATGTCAGCTAAGGACAAATTAGCAGAAATCTTTCCTTGTAGGCACTACAAGGTTAAGGTGGAGCATATGTATGCTAAAGAGGTTGTTTTGGAGAATGACAATTTGTTTTTCTGGCTGAAAAGTTTAGAGAGGGAAAACACCATGATGGCTCAAAACCATTTAAGCTTGACTAATTTTATCTGGCAAAGGAAAGTTAATGCTCTTTCATTCCATCTACCTTTAAATTCAAATAGAAAACTGATTATTTCTACTTCATAAAATTATTTTAGGATCTTTAGAAAAGAATAAAATTTAATAATTGTGCAATGACTAAATTTGGCAATAGTTTGACTCATAGATTACTTGATCTAGGAAAAATGAATAGAGATGGGGTGTTTTCTATTCACTACTTTGTAAGACATACACAATAAGTCTTGATGTCCTGCAATATGGTCCTGCAGTAATTTTGACTTATTGTGAAGAAGGTATAAAAGAGATTATCCAAGTCATTGAGAGCTACATGTCACAGTGAATATAGCCCTGGAGGTGGAATCATATAGACTTGAGTACAAATCTGGTCTCAGATACTTACTACTTTTCTAGTAAGTCTCTGGTTTTGACCTCCATTCAGCAATCTCCTTTAGCCTCAGTTTTCTCAAGTGCAAAATGGAAATATTAACAACAACCATCTCCCAAGCTTTTTCTTAGGATCAAATGAGATAATATAAGTGAAGTACTTTAAAAACAATAAAATATGATATCAATGCTTATTATTATTAGCATTAGTTAAGAGAAAGGTGTGAGTTAGTCATGTTAGATTACAAGATTAACATGGACATTATACTTACAGTCAAGAAATAATTTTAAATCCAGGGCAAGTTTTTTGCCTTATTGAAATAATTCCTTTATGAAGGATCAGAGGAGGTTTATAGATAATGAGGTATTGTTGAAAGGAATATCCTAACTGATGAAATTATGGATCCAATGAATTATCAAATTTTTATGGTAAAGTTTGTGAATTAAAGGCAGAGATTCAGTTGAACTCTCTAAAATTCCCCTCCAAGAAACTTTAAAATAACACCTCAAAATGAATTCTGGCATAATAGAACCCACAAAAGACTGGAACAATTTTGCAGTCCAAGACAATTTAGAAGATTAGGAAGAAAAGTTTGTTTCACTGGGGTGGAGGTGGAAGACAATCTAGTGACAACAATTTGGGGTTGAATGAGTGTTGAAAGTGACTTTTGGAGATCTTGCTTTACAGATAGTAAGGGAGGTGGACAACTGGTCATAAGGAGATTACAAAGGTTTCTTTACTGGCACTGGGTGCAGCATTCTGTTGCATTAACTGTACACAGTTCCTAGTCATAGTACCAAGGTATGGAAAATCACTAACACATTAGAACATGTGCCTGTAAAGTAGTAGGGACCCTGGTCACAGTTTTAGGGAGAAAAAGAATGTTTGTGTTTTCTCACAGACAAGAAGACAGACCAAGAGAGCAGTGATCGCATCTCTACTTTGATCATACCACCCTTGAAGTATTGAAAACCTATAAATCCTCAGAATTAGCTTTCAAAACAGTCATACCCTCCCCCCCAAAAAAAAGCAAAAAAAAAAAATAATGCCCTGAAACTTGGGACAATGGTTCCTCTGCCCTGGGAGCAGAACCCAACTTCAACATGAAGTTAAGAGTTAAGAAATAAAGAAAAAAAGAATCTGAATATAGAAAGTTACTAGGATGAAAGGGAAAATCAAAACAAATCCAGAAGAAAACAATGTGTGTTTTTGTGAGGGGGGTTGTTTCTCCCTTCGTATTAGAAATTGATTGTTTGTGTGACTTACAATACTACTTCTTCTTTTACTGTAGTCAAGTAAATTAACTATTTGGTGATCCTCTTCCTCACGACACAAGCATTAGTCATTATATTGAAGATTTCTGTATGTTTTTTTCTGATAACCTGGAATATGGAGAATGAAGTTCCTCAAATCCCTTCATCTTCATTTCTAGGAAGATCAACCTACATTTTTAACATAAATTGAGACAAGTTTAGGGGGTCAATGTCCACATAATGCTATTTACTGAAAAAAATTTCCCTGCTCGTCAAACTTAGTGAAAGTCAGACCTTTTTTTAAATCTTTATTGCAAACAAGTTTCCCTAAAGAACTACTGCATAACCACATTACTCTTTATACTTGAGTGATCCTTGTCAGCTTTATAGAATGGTGGAAGAATTTTTGCTTGGTTAGTTTATTCCTTGAAATTTCAATTCACTTTATGTCTATAAACATTTATTAAATTGCTTACAAGGTACCTGGCCAGGTGCTGGAAATAAAAAGACAAAAATGAAAAATTGCCCATGTCCTCATGAAGCTTTTTGGAACATTAGAGTAAGAGTTCAGGGAAAGATTAGAGAAAAAAAGAAAACTTTTTTACATAATGAGTAGAATGAATACAAATAATATGGAAAGACCTTTATGAAACATTTCAAAATGATAAAGAACACAACAAAATGGATGAAATATACCACACAAAAAAGATGAGTAGAAATGAAAAGAATCCTGATACTGTACAGAGACAGAAAAAGTATTATGGCATTTTATTAATTCATATTAATCAATTTAAATGTAGTTACTAAGAAAGTTTAGTTGGTTGAATGGATATAAAATATTGACTTTTTATAAAACATTTAATAAAAGAAAAATAATTTTAGGATGTAATTATTACAGATCCAATAGATAACTAATTGTAGATAAAGTTACCTACTATGTGTGAATATACATAATACTTTTTTTTTCTTTTGATTTTTCAAGGGAATGGGGTTAAGTGGCTTGTCCAGGGCCACACAGCTAGGTCATCATTAAGTGTCTGAGGTCGGATTTGAACCCAGATACTCCTGACTCCAAGGCCGCTGCTCTATCCTCTGTGCCACCTAGCCACCCCCATATACGTACTACTTTTCTAAATATCTTTAACCTAAAAATATTATAACTTGTTAATTAAATTAGGAGCCTAATTTTCAATGAGAGAAGAATTATAAAATATTCTTTTTTGAGACATTTTCCAGAGAGGAAACCACTCTGACTCCATTTTGTAACTCATTTCTAGATTTAACCTAGTTCTCTTTCTATTCAATTATGGATCTAGTCCAAATTCTATGCTATGAGAAAACTTTATTCAATTATGGGAATTGTGAGAAATTTTTAATTGAATTTTTTTGAACCCAGGTCCTGAATTGTTGGAAGGATGGATCACCTCCATATCTGCTATGAGTCCCTTAACTAAGAATCTAGGTTATGCTGACCAGAAACCCAGTCATATATGAAAATTGATGCAAGGCATTTTGACACAGTTATACATCTCATGCAATCTGTATGTCTTATCTGAAAAATGGATCTCTGTTTAATGTTAGTTTCCCTTTTCCCTTGATTGAATGTAAACACTTGGAGGCAGGAGTCTCTGAAAAAAGAGTATGCCCCAGAAGAATTGTGGAAGCCAATTTTACATTTGTTCTTTCTATATCTGTGAAATAAATGTTCATTTGTAAAAACTACAATGAAAAGTTTAATGCAATGGCAAGAAGTTAAATTGAACTGAGGTGCTGGTGAGATCTTGAGCCACTGAGAGAGAAAAGACAACTTTCATCACCCAGGGTGCCCTAAAATTATGAGGATAGATGTTGCCAACCTCTCCCTGGGTATAATCCTCATGCCATTGAATTTTCTGATTTTAGGGAATTGTACCTATTGGTTTGCTGCTTCTCAAATAAGAAAATTTATCATCTTTCCTCCAATTTGAAATCAGATTATCTACCCCTGTACCTTGGTTCATATCATTTTAATTGTTTTCCTTTAATGAATTATAATCTGTCTCCTGGTTTTTGAGATCAAGTGATGAGGAGGCCTGGTCTTGATTTGTTATACAATCATCATCTATTTCTCAATAAATCAAATGGTTCAGAGGTTCAAATCTTTATTTCCTCAGTTATTTCATATCTCATCCTCACAGAACCACTACTTGTACCTAAATGCACATAACAACAGAGCAATGAAATATATTTTATGTCACATGTTTTTAAGGATGATGCATCCACAAAGATGGAGCACTTCCATTTTTTCTGTAAGGTATGTCTACTTAATTCCTAAGTTTTGAGATTGTACAAATTTTATCAGCACCTAAAATAATAGTTTAGTTAATTAATTTAATTAATAGATGACCCTTCATCACAAGTGTTGCTACCATTGATGTCTCAGTATCCAAATAAAGCAAAAGAATTTACTTTCCAGTACAGATTATGTTTATAACCAAGGAAACAATCATTTTGCTTCTCAATGGAGTCATTTCTGGATAAAATTATGAAGTAGCTATAATTGACCTTAAATATGTGACAATTTCCTTCATCTTCATTCTCCCTTCATGTTCTTCATCGTCTATTTTACATTTCATTCTAATTATGTCTTTTACTAGCTAACTGTGTGATCTTTAGTAGGCTTTTGTAAATCTTTTTTTAAAAACAAAGAAGGAATTGGGATAGATGATCTTTAGTCTCCCTTGATTTCAGATGATTATTAAAATTTCAAAATTTTATAGAACTTAGAGCTGGAAGAAACCTTAGCATAATGTCGACCAGAAATTCTGGAAATACCAGTCTGTAGAAGTTTATGGAACCTTTTTAGAATAATACTTTTAAGTGTATATAATAATGATATCATCTATTAAAATAATTACATTAAAATTTAATTATTATCATAATATACAAAAAAAAAACAACAAATTCATAGATGCCAGTTTGAGTCCCTTTAGTTTAGGAAATTGGAACACAGAAAAATGAAGTGGCTTACCCTAATGCCAAATATAGGAAGAAATTGAGAAGTCAAACTTAAGTCTCCAGATTCAATTCTTGTTCTCTTTTCACCATGAGCATTACTTTTACTAGCTATTTCGCAAGTCTTTTATAATCTCTAAGGTGCTAAATAATGTTAGTTTTTACTTTTAGGTACATAATTATAATTGTGTTCTATGCCTATTCTTTTGAATGAAGTTAAGTTTTCCTTTGGATCTTTCCTACATTTCCTTGGTGATGCTATGTGGATATATCACCCTTCTGACATTAAATCTTCAGGGGCCATATCTGTATTTTGAAGTTGATATTATTTGTGCCTATTTAGCCACCACTTCCAGGTCCATGTAGTATCATTGCATATCTTTCATAGCTTGCATGCCCATTACTCAGAACTAATGCTTTTATCTTTGTGCTTACACCATTGAAGTCTATGTTTGGGTACAGAGGTTTGCCCAGTTATTTTTGTCTTCTGCCTGATATATACTAATTCTTGCTTCTTGTTTAATGTCATCCACTAACTGACTTTAAACTTCTCCAGTTTTACTATTTTACTACTCTTCAAGTATTCTACTTTATAGCTAGATATGCCAAACAGCTTTTCCTCAAATTCAGTGCCATGAGGACTCTCTTACCCAGAGTCAGGCTGGCAACATCTACTATCATAAAATCATCTACCTTAAAATCAAGGATCCCTGAGGGATAAAGTTGTGTCTTTCTTCTCTCAATGTTTTAAGATCCCAGCAGCTATGTTGCCCTTTTTATTAAGATGCTGACACCAACACCACAGTTCTATTTAACTATTTGACATTTGTTCAATGTTTTCAATGTAGCTTTTACAAATGAATATTTACTTCATATATATAGAAAGAACAAACATAATATTAGTTTTCACAATACCTCTAGGGCATAGTCTTCTTTTTATTACCTTCATTTTTAGAGTAGTAAGCCCCAAACTCAATATAATTCCTGTTTAGCATTAGTCCCAGCAGCCTCTAGTGATACCTTATTATCTCTGTTGTTGTTCAGTCATTTTTGACTCATGTCCAACTCTCTGATCCCATTTGGAGTTTTCTTGGCAGATAAACTAGAATGGCTTGCCACTTTTTTCTCCAACATTTTACCTTTAGAATAAGATAAACAAGGTATTTTTCTTCTTTTTTTACATGTAAAGTAATTACACATCTAGATTTTCCTATTTTCCAGGACAATTTGTTCAGGAAGATTTATGTTCTTGTACAAATGACTTGATATTATGCCCCATATATGTTTCTCTACCTATTCACTTTGTGTCTTCACAGAGGTTCTCTCCCTTTTCTGAAATGCTCTTCTTCCTTACCTCTGCTCTTACAATAGGTTCTTCATTTCACTCTGGTTTTTGAGTTGCCCTATCTGAAATTCCTTTGTATTCATTCCATATATATTTCATATAAATTTATCTGTGTACACATTGGTTTCCCTAGTAAATTATAAATTTTTTCTGAGGGTAAGCATTCTTTCTACCTTCTCCATCTCTGATTTCTGGTAGTGTTTGCTATGTAAGAAATGCATTTTTTCAATTGAATTATTCTCCAGAGCTCAGCTCAGGTGTTGTCTCTACATAAAGCCTTCTTACATGTCCCAAGTTAATTGTTCTTGTACTAGAATTTGTAAATATTTAGAAAGAAAGTGAGAAAATGGGAGAGGAAGGAAGGAAGTCAGGAAGGAAGGAAGAAGGGAAGAAAGAAGGAGGAAGGAAAGAAGGAAGGAAGCAAGCAAGGAATGAAGGAAGCAAGGAAGGAAGGGAGAAGGAAGAAGGAAGGAAGGAAGGAAGGAGGGAAGAAAGGAAGAAATGAAGGAAGGAAGGAAGGAAGGAAGGAAGGAAGGACGGAAGGAAGGAAGGAAGGAAGGAAAGGAAAGGAAGGAAACTGTGTTGTATAACTGGTCAGTAGTGAGAAAGCTCCTATTTCTTACCTAGGTTATTTGTCGAGGACCATGGTATCAGGGATGAGATGCTTTGACATGTAGGTGAATAATGCACACAAAGAGATATACACATGCCTTTATATGTATATGTATTCACATATACACACATTTGGAACTACCTCTGTACTTGAATTCTTTGCTACCTTGTCTATCTCCTATCTCTCTTACTGCTCCTTCTTGGCCTTTCCATTAAAACTGTAATGTTCTTAGAGTTCACTATCCTAGAGTTAGTTTGGTACTTTTCCCCATCAGTGCTCTAGAAGTATATTTGAAAGTTTACAGTATAATTTTTGCCATCAACTCAAGCACCCTTTTCATTGCATTCTCCTCACTCCTCACCAATGACTAGTGCTTCCTGTTCACTTTAACCAATTGATATTAATTAGCTTTTAAAAAAGAGTTATTTACTTCAAAGATATAGCCAAAAACATTCATAAAGATTCTCTTCCAATACTTTGATGGCACATTCTCCTGGCATTTTAAAACTTACATGATCATACCCTCAAATCTTACCTAAAATAAAAGAATATGTACAATATATACATACATGTATATATATATATATATATATATTTGTACACACATATATAATACATACATTATATTTATATATATGTGTGTGTGTATACATATGTATGATCTTGAATAGGAAAAAGATCTTTTTCCTTGCAGCATTTCTTCTCATTGTATTTCCTTTCCACTCTTCCTCCTCCTTCTGTTTCCTTTCCTCTTCTCTACCTCCCTCTCTGTTCCTATCCCTTCCCCCTTCCCTGCCTCCTCTTCTTCCTTTTCTTTTCTCATTTCTTCCCCTTTTCTTTTTCTCTTCCTCCTAATGATCCTTTCTATATTTCTTCTCTTATTTCATTTTCTTTCTCCATTCTTTTGTCTTCTCTCTTTGCCTTTCCTCCCTCATTCTCTGTCCCTGTTATTTATGCTTTTCCTTTATCTATTCATCTCTTCCCTTTTATCCTCCTCTTCTCCCTTTCTCTTTGCCCTTCATATTTTCTTTTTTTCTTATTTCTTTCTTCTTTTCTTTCTTTTCCTCTCCCTCTTTTCATCTGATTCTAACCCTCTCCCTCTTTGTCCTTCTCCCCTTTCCTCAATCTCTTTGCTTTCCTTTCAATTTCTCACCTTCTCTTCAGCATTCTATTCCTCTGAACTTCAGGAAGATTCACAAGTGACAGGCAAAGATTCTACTCATAGATGGTAATATGTATGCCATCAATGCCACTCTTGTACCTTGTTCTAAGCATCAGAAACACAGAACACTGAGCCTCATATATAGCAGCATTCTTCCCATAGTTATTTGAATTTCTCATTGTCTATAGACATTAGTTATAACATTCCTTTTTCATATTTTAAAGAAAATGGCCTAGTGGATGGGGTGGGCAGAGAGTTTAGGGTATTGAGTGTAAGGAGAGGGTCTATTATTATATTTGCTTTTCTATCTGAAACCTATTGAGTTTTGTTTTAAAAAACAAGAACAACAATGCTTGAGCTTCAACCATTTATTCCTTTATGGCTTAAATCTCTCCTTTGGGCATGTTGTTCTGTTTTACAGTCCCATTCTTCTGGTCTGCTGGTTTGAGTGGATATTTACTGTATGGGGGAGATCGCTAGGTTAAGTGTGATTGGAGGGGGATGAGTGGATTGAAAAGGGTTCCAGTGTGAAAGTCTCCCTTTTGACTGGATTGGGGGACTTTACCTCTTCCCAAATGGTGGGCGAGTGCACAGGCTAATTGTGTGTACTGATATTCTGTGCAGATGTGAGAATATAAAATCTTTTAAAGGCGAATGGCAGTTGCCACTCCATCAACTATTCAGACTGTCAGAGATGTATCAGCGAACCCTAACTACCCTCAGCAGGCAAGTTGGAGCCAGCCTGCTGTTTAATAACCAGCATTTAACAAGAAATAACATGTAGCTGGGGCGTGTGGTTTAAAACATTGTGTTAAGCATCATTAAAATCTAGCCTCCTAAGAGTCATATTAAAAAGAGTCCTTCCTTTCCATAATAAAACATTTCTCTGTGACTGCTTCAATTGAGCATCTAACAATACAAACAAAATGCCTCTTTATTTACTGTCCCACTTGAGGACCACAGTTACTTGAGAGCTGCAGAGAGGCAAATGAAGAAAGTAAACTATGCTTCCCCAATTCTACCTAAACAGAGAAATAAAGCACCAACAGTCTTGGGATTTGGCACTCCTCCCTCTGGTTTCTTATAAGTTTGTCTTCAAGGTGTAGTGACAAGAGGTGCTCATTTGCATGGGACCAATAGAATGATAATTTAAGGTTAGAGCCTTCAGTGTCATATGATAAAAATTCTGAAAAAAGATCCAGGAGTATGTATGATTCTTTAAAAGAACCACTGAGTTTTGTATGCTATACATTGCTTTTTAGTTTCTATTGCAAACTAGAAACTTAAAAATTAGTGCTAGAATATATATTTTAGTGAAAGTAGCAAAGAAGTGGGAAGTGGATGGCTACTAATAAAGGAATGGTTAAACTAGCTGTGGGTAAAACATGTAATATGACCCTTCTATGAGAAATTATGAAGATGAGAAATTCAGAGAGGCATTGAAAGATAAATAACTGATGCAGAATGACATAGAATCAGGAAACAATATATACAATCTCTTCAATGCAAATGGAAAATCAACAAACAATAGAAATTTACTTTATTAAAATTATAATGACAAAATTTGTTTCCAAAGTATTAATATCAGAATATATCTCAACCTTCTTTGTAGGGATTGGGAACTATGGATATAGAGTACTATATACAACCTGGTTGAAGAATTGATTTATTTTGCTGAACTATTTATTTCTCTCTCTCTCTCTCTCTCTCTCTCTCTCTCTCTCTCTCTCTTCATATATATATATATATATATATATATATATATATATATATATTACAAAATGATCTAAGGAGGAGAGAAAAATATTGGGAAATATAGGTGATATAAACACAAAGTAAAATATAGTCCTTTCTGTATTTGATGATAGATAGATTGCTAGTGGTCTCTCATTATACTTATTTTAAAAAAATCAGAACTTACATAAGTTGAAATATATTTCAAGGGATTTTATACTCCCAAATGCTGGTGTTAAGCTGGGAAGGAAAATATCTTCCATACTAAAATATGATTATCCATAAGATTTATATTCTTCTTATTGCATAATGAATATATTTTTGTATCAGCTGTAAGACAGACCAGAACATGGGAATGTTCAATAATTTGAATTTCTGGGAACTCTCAATGTGGAAATTCCTTTCACTAACTCAGAGTACAATTTTCCATACTGATTCCAAGTTCCTCACCAAACACTGTATTTTAACTGGGGACAAGTTATGCCAGCTTGTTATTTTCTATATGAAACATTTCATCTCTGAGCTCTGAGCTTTTATTTTTGCTATTTCTATGTCTAGAATACTCTCTCTTCTCACTTTCAAAGCTTGAAACTCTAAGGGATTTTAAATGTCACCTCCAAAGAAAGTCTTTGCTAATAATTCTAGTTGATACTTTTCTGCCTTTTAATTATATGATTGTTATTTTGTGTATATTTTGTATTTTTACTATTTATTTATGTTTTCCACCAGACAAATATAAAATTCTTGTTATCAAGTACTGGTTTCTTTGGCTTTGTTTTGCTAGAGAACCTAATCAGAATCTGGTGAATAATAGGTACTAAACAAATGTGTTATAAATGAGTTATGGTTGAGATATCAGAGGACCTAGATTTCCATCTTAACTCTGCTATTTATTACATGAACCATGAGATCAAGTCATCTAAACTTTTGGGGTCTCAATTTCTTCACATTTAAGATGAACAGATGAATTGAGATGTCAATAAAATCAATTGCCTGTCCTGTGCTAGGCACTGGAAATACAAATCTGAAAAAAAAGACTTTTCCTGTCCTCAAGGAACTTACAATTCAAAGGAGGAAAGATACATAAAAGAAAGTTGAATGGGGAAGGGTATATGGGGAGATGAGGAGGCATTCTGCCAAGGTTATGGTGGTGAAGTCAAAGAAATTCAAAATGAGAGCAGTGAGGTTGGGAAATCAGAAGGTATCTATCTTGTCTTTTCTCCTTTAGGACTCATTCTTCAATCAAAGGGACAGAGGATACTGTTAAAGCAAGAGTGCCAGGCCTAATTTTTTAATTTTTCCCTAGATACATGTAAAAGCAATTTTAACATTAATTTTTAAAAATTTGTGTTCCAAATTCTGTCTGTTCCTTTCTTCCTAACTTCCTCCATATTGAGGAGACAAAAAATTTGATATATATTTACATGTGTAGTCATAGAAAAAATTTTTTACAATAATTGTGCTGTGAAAGAAAATATAGAACTCCCCCCAAAACACTCAAGAAAAATGAAGGGGGGAAAACTGTCCTTGAATCTATTTTTTTTTAGGTTTTTGCAAGGCAAATGGGGTTAAGTGTCTTGCCCAAGGCCACACAGCTAGGTAATTATTAAGTGTCTGAGACCAGATTTGAACCCAAGTACTCCTGACTCCAGGGCCCGTGCTTTATCTACTACGCCACCTAGCCGCCCCCCCTTGAATCTATATTTAAACAATATCAGTTCTTCCTCTGGGAATGGATCCTATTTTTCATCATACGTCCTTCAATCTTGTCTTGGATCATTGTATTGCTAAGAATAGCTAAGTCATTCTAACTTGATCATCTTACAATATTGCTGCTACTTTGTACACAGTACAGTTCACTTTGCATCAACTCATGTATGTATTCTCAGGTTTTTCTGAGAGCAACTGCCCATCACTTCATATAGCAGAATACTATTCTATCATAATAACATACCAAAATTCCTTTAGCTATTATGCAATTGATGACCATCCCCTTAGTTTCCAATTCTTTGATGCCAGAAAGAGCTCCTTTTTATTTGTTAATATAGATACTTTTATGTTTTATAAATCTCTCTTGGGATTGACCTAGTACTGCTACTTCTAGATCAAAGGCTATGCATGGTATTATAACCAGGTATGCAATAGTTGTATTTGGCTGTAATTCCAAAGTACTTCTCAGAATAACTAAATAAGTTCAAAACTTCACTAAAATGCATTAATGTCTAATTTTTTTCCCACCTCAGCTCTAACATTTTTCATTTACCTTTTTTATTTGATTAGCAAAGGTAGATATGAGGTAGTATCTCAGAATTGTTCTAATTTGTATTTCTCCAATCAACAGTGATTTGAAGCATTTTTTCAATAAACTTATAGGTAGCTTTCATTACTTCGTATGAAAACTGTTCACATCTTTTGATTTATTAACTGTGAAATGGCTCTAGTTAAAAATTTAACTCAGTTCTCTATTTGGGGAATGAGGCTTTTATAAGAGAAGCTTGTTTCGTTTTTTTTCTCCACAGTTAGTATTGCTAACTGTATTTTCCTGTATCTTATTTTTTTCTTGTTTATTGTATTCTTTCTGTCTTTTTACCTTATCTCTCTTCGAAAGTGATTTGTTTCTGACTATCTCTTCTCTTAATCTGCCCTCCCTTCTATCACCCTCCCATTCCTTCTCTCCCCTTTTCCTCCTACCTTCCTATAGGTTAAGATAGATTCCCATATTCAATTCCCTCTTTGAGCCAATTCCCCTGTAAGTAAAGTAAAAATTTTTCTTTTCTTTTATGTGAGATAATTCACCTCATTTTCCTCTTCCCTTTCCCTTTCTCCCCATATATTCCTCTTGACCCTTAATTTTATACTTTTAGATATTATGCCTTCACATAAACTCACACTTGTGCCCTCTTTTTCTATATACATAAACTTCTAACTAGCCTAATAACTGTAAAGTTTTTGAGTTACCTGTATCCTTTCCCATGTAGGAATGTAAAGTTTTGTATTTGAAAATCAAATTTTCTTTTCAGTTCTGATCTTTTCATCTAGAAAGTTTGAATGTCTCTCCTTTCATTGAATGTCCATCTTTTGCCATGAAAGAAAATGCTCAGTTTTGCTGGGTAGTTGGCTCTTTTTTTTTCAGGTTTTTCTAAGGCAATGGGGTTAAGTGACTTGCCCAAGATCACAAATCTTTGTAATTAGTATGTGTCTGAGGTTCATATTTGAACTTAGGTTCTCCTGACTTCAGGACCAGTGCTCTATTCACTGTGCCACCTAGCTGCCCTGGGGTAGTTGATTCTTGATTGCAATCCAAACTCCTTTGCATTCCAGGTTATCATATTACAAAGTCTTTGATCCTTTATTAGAGAAACTGCTAAATCTTGAGTTATTCTTACTATGGTTCCACATCATTTGAATTGCTTCTTTCTGTCTGCATGCAATGTTTTCTCTTGACCTGAGAGCGCTGGAAGTTGTTTGTAATATTTTGGATTCTCTTTCAGGAAGTGATTGATGGATCCTATCCATTTCTATTTTTACTCTTTGCCTATAGAAGATGAGGGCAGTTTTCCTTGATAATTTCTTTTTTTTTTTAGATTTTTCAAGGCAATGGGGTTAAGTGGCTTGCCCAAAGTCACATGGCTAGGTAATTATTAAGTGTCTGAGGTCAGATTTAAACCCAGGTACTCCTGACTCCAAGGCTGGTGCTCTGTCCACTGTGCCACCTAGCCTCCCTGATAATTTCTTTTCTTTAAAGCTTATTTTTTTAGGTTTTTGCAAGGCAAATGGGGTTAAGTGGCTTGCCCAAGGCCACACACAGCTAGGTAATTATTGAATGCCTGAAACCGAATTTGAACTCAGGTCCTCCTGACTTCAGGGCCAGTGCTATCCACTGTACTACAAAGCCGCCCTGATAATTTCTTGAAAAATTATGTCTAAGCTGTTTTTTTATCTTGGTTTTCAGGTAATCCAAGAGTTTTTTTCTTTCCTATCTTCTAATTTTTTTTCATTTATTTTACATTACCACAATAACCTTGTCGTGAAAGTCAACATAAACTCCACTCCCCCAAAAGGTAGAGGAACCTCAAGAGAAAGGTAGTTAGAGGGAAAAATGTGTACTATGATCAGATATCATCAGTTCTGTGTCTGGGGTGGGTTGCATTCTTAATCATAAGTCCATCAGAGAAGTTGCTTCAATATTTTCCCCACATTTTCTATTAACTGTATTTCCCTCCATTCTGTTCTTCCCCATTTCCATTTATTCTATTTTTCTTTCCTTTTACCCTGTCCCTCCTCAGAAGTGTGTTGTATCTGGCTTCCCTCCCCACAATCTTCCCTCTCTTCTGTCACCTATACCTCCTCCCCTCCACCTGTCCCCCTTCTCCCATCCCTTTCCTCAACTTTTTCCTTTAGTGGAAGATAGATTTCTATACCCTATTAAGTGTGGATGTTATTTTCCCTTGAAGCTATTTCTGCTGAGGAAGGTTCACTCATTCCCCCTCACCTTCCCCCCTTCCACTCCATTACAAAAGCTTTTTTCTTGACTCTTTCAGGCCATTCTACTTCTCCTTTTTTATCCTCCCAGTACATTCCTTTTTTTCACCCATTGACTCCATATTTATGCGATATTATATCAATATATTCAGCTCCCTCCAGTATCTTGTCTCTCTCTCTCTCTCTCTCTCTCTCTCTCTCTCTCTCTATATATATATATATATATATATATAAATATATATATATATATATATATATATATATATATATATATATATGTAATACTCTTTCTAACTGCTTATATAAATGAGGAGGTTCTTGTGAGTTATCAGTATTTTCATCCCATGCAGGAATACATGCAGTTCAACACCATTAAATCCCTCAAAATTAGCCCTTCCCATCAACCATCTCTATGCTTCACCTGAGTTCTGTACTTGAGGATCAAACTTTCTTTCAGCTCTGATCATTTCAATAGGAAAGTTTGAAAGTCCCTTGATTCACTGAAAGTCTGCTTTTTGCCCCAAAAGGAAATGCTTAGTTCCACTGGGTAGTTGATTCCCAGATGTAATTCGAACTCTTTTGCCTTTCAGAATATCATTGCCAACCTACAACCCTTTAATGAAGATGCTGCCAAATCTTGTGTAATCCTAACTGTAGAGTTATGGAAATTGAATTGTTTCTTTCTGACTGCTTTTAATATCTTCACTTTGACTTGGGAGTTCTGGAATTTGCCTATAATGCTCCCAGGAGCTTTTTATGGGGGGGGGATCTCTTTAAGGAGGTGATCAGTGAATTCCCTTAATTTATATTTTTATCCTCTGCTTCTAAGATATCATTGCATATTTCTTGACAAATGAAGTCCAGGCTCTTTTCCTGGTCATGACTTTCAGGTAGTCCAATAATTTTTAAATGATCTCTGTTGGAACTGTTTTCTAGGCCAGTTGTTTTTTTCAATGAGATATTTCACTTTTTCTTCTAGTTTTTTCCCCATTCTTTGGGGTTTTTTGTTTGTTTCTTGATTTCTCACAAAGGTATCACCTTCCTTTAGCTCCATGATACATTTGAAGGAATTATTTTCTTCAGAGAGCTTTTTTATCTCCTTTTCCAAGTGACTAATTTTGCTTTTTTAAGACATTCTTCTCCTCATTGGCCTTTTGGACTGCCTTTTCTGTTTAACTTAATCTGCTTTTTAATATGCTATTTTCTTCATTTTTTGTATCTCTTTCACCAAGCTGCTGAGTTGACTTTCAGGATTTCCTTGCATCTGTCTCATTTCTCTTCCCAAATTTTCCTCTACCTTCCATTCTTGATTTTTCAAAGTCTTTGTTGAGCTTGTCCATAGCCTGAGACCAATTCCCATTTTTCCTGGAGGTGTTGGATACAGAAGGTTCGACTTTGTCATATTCTGAGTGTATAATTTCATCCTCCATGGAACCAAAGTAGTTTCCTAAGATCAGATTCTCTATTTTTTTTTCCTGTTGTTTGCTCATTTCCTCAGCCTATGACCTGATTTACTGTAATTCCAAAGCTTTGGGGGGGTTTAGTACACCCCCCTCCCCCCAGAGACCTTAATTTGTCCAATGTCTTCTGAGAAACTCTGATTGCTCTCCTGGTCTGAGCAATGGTATGTGGATAACCACAGGCACTGCTTGTTGCCCAGGAGCTCTGAGTTTGTATCCTCTAGATTATAGCGCAAAGCAATGTTACCTTAATATGACATTCAACTTTTTCTTTTTTTTAATTTCTCATTGCTTTTTCTAACTAGAAGCAGAGATAATTTCAACAATCATTAACTGGATCTGGTGTGAGAAAAATGGTAGTGTCCTGCCCCAGAGATAGCAGAGAAACCTCTGTAGGCTCTCCCCACCCACTGATCTTCTATAGGCTAATCGCTCTGGAAGTACCTGCTGGGTGTCTCCTTAGATTCCCAGGGTTGCCTTGAGGGTCAGAGTCTAGGCATTGTACTCATTCTGTTGCATCAAAGTTTTCCAGTTGACTCTCCAAGCCAACCTCAGAGATTCCTGGGTCAAGAGGTCTGAAAACCTCTCCTTCTGCAACAGATCCAGGTGCACCCAAGGACCCAGGAGCTGAGCAGGCTGTTCCTGGAAAGCTGAAACTGGTTTTCTCTGTTGTAACTCAGCTGCATCCCAGGCTGTGCTGCAGCTCTTTCCAACCCTGGTCCTGGTGGAATTGACCTTTCCCATGGATCTACCTAGTTTTCTTGGGCTTCACTTGGGTTTCACTCAGTCTTTCTGTGGATTCAGTCCCTCTAGAATTTGGTTAGAGTTATAATTTTATGACTTTTGTAGTTTTTGGGGGGGAAGAAGTTCTGGCAATTCCTACTTCCATACCCTAGTCCTATAGTTTTTAAATGATCTACCCTGGATGTATTTTCTAGGTCAGTTCTTTTCCCCACTGAGATATTTCATATTGTCTTCTTTTTTTTTCATTTCTTAGGTGAGATCCAGTCAACTTTGATGGAACAAAAATAACAGAGTAAAGGCAATTCCTTCCTAGAATCATCTGAGATCTCCCCTAAACCTTTTCAAATACCTTTTTATAATGACTCAAAACAAGTTGTAGAGCAGCAGAATCCACAATAAGGCAGAGTGAAACAACTTTCTGGTACAAAAAAACAAACAAGCAAACAAACCAAAAAAGCAACAGACTAGACAAAAGTAAGAAAGGTACAAAAAGTCAATGAGGAGAAGAAAACTTGATTTCTCACAAAGTCATAACCTGCTTTTTGCTCAATTCTAATTTTTAAGAAATTATTTTCTTCAGTGAATTTTTTTCATCCTTTTCCATTGGATTGATTTTACTTTTTAAAGTTTTTTTTTCTCCTCACTGACTTTTTGTCCCTTTCTTACTATTGCCTAGCCTATTATGTTCTCTTGGGCCAGAATGTTGTTTAATTGTGTCTTATTATGGGTTTTGCTGCTCTACAATTTATTTAGAGTGATTCTATAAAGGCATTTGGAAGGGCTTAAGGGAGAGCTCAGATGATTCTCCTGCCTTTTTTCTGTCATCTTGGTTCTACCCAAGTTGATTGGATCTTTCAGGTTGGTGAGATTTCCCAAAGAGAACTCCCAAAGAGGATTCAAAATGAGTGTGACTCAGTGGGAATTGAGGATTGTTGAACTAAATGATCTCTAAGTTCATTTCTGGCCATTGAAGAATTTTAGATAATTTCTAAAACACTAAATATTTTCACTTTTATAAAATTACACAGCTCGTAAGAGCAAGAGACAGGATTTGGACATGGGTCTTTTTGGAGATAAAGGATTACTGGCCTGGGATACCATAATGTAATGTAATGATTCATTTTACTGAACTATTTATTTTTTTACCCTACCTTTAATTTTTTACAAGTAACATGATACAAGATGGCTAACAGGTTTGGGTCTGTGGTTCATTTCGTACTATGTCCCAATATCATTAGAGACACTTTCTATGCATAACAAAATTTGTCTTTGAATTCCTTCCATCATGCACATGCACCTGGCTTCCCCAATGTACCCCCACAACCTTATCTGCTCTTGTACCCTCTATATTATTCTACAAAGCATATTACCATAATATGACATTCAATTTTTTTTCAATTTCCCTTATTTATTTTTCTAACTACAAGCAGAGTTTCAGTAATCATTTTTTGAGTAATGTTTACAGTATCACATTTTTTTCTCCCTCCTATTTTCTCCCCCCCTTGACAGATAACATTCTAATATGTCATAGATATATAAATATGTTAAAATATATTAATATTAATCATGTTGTGAAAGAAGAATAAGAAAAAAAGAAAAACATGAGGGAAAAGACAAAAGAAAACATAAACTAGTTTTTAAATATTGAATATGGTAAGTCTCCACTCAGACCCAGAGTTCCTGGCATTCTTTATCACAGGTTTTGTAGAATTAAATTTAATTATTATATTGCTGAGATATGGAAGTACATCAAAGTTGATCATCACACAATGTTACTTGTGTGTACAGTGGTCTTCTGGTTCCCATGACCTCATTCAGCAACAGTTCGTGCACGTCTTTTTGGTTTCCTCTGAAATCTGCCCCCCTCATGATTTCTTACAAAACAATAGTACTCCATCACATTCATATATCACAATTTATTCAGTCATTCCCATATTGATGGACAAACCCTTCAATTTCTAATTCTTTGCCACTAATAAAAAGAGTTCCAAAAATATTTTTGCACATGTGGGTTTTTTTTTTTACCCTTTCTTATGATCTCTTAAGGATACAGAACTAGAAGTGTTATAGCTGGATCAAAGGGTATGCACAGTTTTATTGTCCTTTGGGCATAGCTACAAATTTCTCTTCAGAAAGGTTAGAACAATTCACAACTCCAACAACAATGATTAATGTCCCAATTTTGCCACATCTCTTGAACATTGATTATTTTCCTTTTTTTTGTTATATCTGTTAATCTGATATTTGTGAAGTGGTACCTCTGAATGGCTTTACTTTGCATTTTTTCCTGTAAAAACTTTTAGATTAAACCTTTTGAATTTTATAGTGTTCTCTATCTCTTCTTTGGTCATAAGCACTCCATTCCATAGATTTGACAGATAAACTTCCTTGTTCCCCTAAATTGGCTTATGATATCAACTTTTATGGCCAAATCATGTACTCATTTAGACCTTATTTGGGTATAGGGTATAAGATAGTGGTCTAAGACCAATTTCTGTCATGCTGTTTTCCAGTTTTCCCAGGAGTTTTTGTTAAAGAGTGAGTTTTTATTTCAGAAACTAGAATCTGAGTTTATAAAACAGCATATTACTATAGTCATTAACTAGAGATTCTTTTGGATTTAATACATTCCACCGATTCACCGCTATGTTTTAGCCAGTTCCATACAGTTTGGATGGCTGTCACTTTATAATATAGCTTAAGATTTGGTATTGCTAGGATACATTCCTTTGCATTTTTGTCATCAATTCCCTTGATATTCTTGATCTTTTGTTCCCCCATATTAATTAAATTACTGTTTTTTTTCGTAACTCAATAAATTTTTTTGGTAATTTGGCATGACACTGAATAAGCGATTGAATTTAGGTAGAGTTGCCATTTTTATTATATTAGCTTGATCTGTCCATGAGTAATTGACATATATTGTTATTTAGATCTGATTTTATTTGTAATGAAAAGTGTTTTTTAATTGTTTTCAAATTGTTTCTGAGTTTTCTTGGAAGGAAAACTTCAAAATATTTTATTTTGCTTTTAATGGTATTTTTTGTCCTATTACTATTGTGCTTTGTTGGTAGTATATAGAAATGCTAGTGATTTAACATGGGTTTATCCTGCAAATTTGCTAAAGTTGCTAATTGTTTCTACTAGTATTTTATTTGATTTTGTAGGATTCTCCAAATGTAACATCATATCATCTGCAAAGAATGAGAATTTTATTTCTTTATTGCCTTTTCTAATTCTTTAAGTTCATTTTTCTTCTCTTATTGCTGAAGCTAACATTTCTAATATAATATTGAATAAGAGAGGCAATAATGGACATCCTTGTTTCTCTCCCGATTTTATTGAGAATGCTTCTGACCTATTTTCATTTCATATAATTCTTGCTCATAGTTTTAGATAGATATATTTAGCATTTTAAGGAAGACTCCATTTATTTCTATGATCTCCAAATTTTTAAAATAGGAATGAGTGCTGTATTTTGTCAAAAGCTCTTTTTAGCATTTATTGAAAAAATTTTATGATTTGTGTTAGTCTTGTTATTGACAAGTCAATTATTCTGATAGTTTTTCTAATATTGAACTGAACTTGTATTCCTGGTATAAATCCTACCTGATCCTGTTATATTCATAGTGATAACTTGATGTAGTTGCTTTGCTAATAGTTTACTTAAAATTTTTGTACCAATATGCATTAGGGAAATTGGTTTATAATTTTTTTTCTCTGTTTTGACATTTCTTAGTTTAGATATTGCATCAAGTTGGTGTCACTTGTGGTAGAGCTCCCTTTTCACCTATTTTTCCAAATAGTTTATATAGAATTGTTCTTCATATGTTTTGGTGGATTTCACCTGTGAATCCTAATGATTCTGGAGATATTTCTTAAGGAATTCATTGATGACTTGTTCAATTTATTTTCCTGTAATTAATGAAATACTTATTTAAGGGTTTAATTTTCTCTTCTGTTCATCTGGGTAATTTATATTTATATATTCCTCCATTTCCCTCAGATTGTCAATTTTATTGGCCTGTTGTTGGGCAAAATAACTTCAAATTATTTCTTTAATTTTTTTCTCATTGGTGGTGAATTTACCCTCTTAATGTTTGGGATGAAATATGATTTTTTTAAAAAAAAAACTTCAATTGCATACTTGTTTATCTGTCCTATTAGCTTTTTCATAAAACCAATTTTTTGTTTTATTCATTAGTTCAATAGATTTCTTACCTTCAATTTTATTAATTTTTTCTTTGATTTTCAGAATTTCTAATTTAATATTTGATTGAGGACTTCTAATTTGTTCTTTTTCTAACTTTTTAGTGGTATGCCCAATTGACTGATCACCTTCTTTCTCTATTTTATTCATATAAGCCTTTAGAGATAGAAAATTTTCCCTAATAACTGTTTTGAATGTATTCCAGAAGTCTTAATATGTTATCTCATTATTGTCATTGTCTTGATCGAAATTACTAAATATTTCTATGGTTTGTTGTTTAATCCACTCATTCTTCATAATTAAGTTATTTAGTTTCTAATTAATTTTAGTATATTTTTCTAAATCCCTTTATTAGATCTGATTTTTATTGTATCATATTAAAATGATGCATTTAATATTTATTTCTATTTGATTGTGAGGTTTGTAATGCCCTAAATACATGGTCAATTTTGGGTAGGTATCATGTACTTCTGAGAAAAATATATATTCCTTTCTACCTCCATTAAATTTTTTTCTAGTGGTCTATCATATCCAACTTTTCTAATATTCCATTCATCTCCTTCACTTCCCTCTTGTTTATTTTATAGTTAGATTTATCTGATTCTGAGAGAGGGAGGTTGAGATCTTCTACTTTTATAATTTTGTTATTTATATCTTCCTGAAACTTATTAAACTTCTCTAAGAATTTGATTGCTATACCACTTTGTGCATACATGTTTAATATTGAAATTGTTTCACTTTCTATGGTACATTTTAGAAAGATATAGTAAAGGGGCCGCTAGGTGGTGCAGTTGTTAGAACACTAGCACTGCAGTTAGGAGGACCTGAGTTCAAATCTGCTCTCAGGCACTTGTGAATTACTTAGCTGTGTGATCTTGGACAAGTCATTCACAACCTTATTGTTGTGCAAAAAAAAAAAAGAAAGAAAGAGAGAAATGTAGTTACAGTTACCTTCCTTATTTCTTTTAATGAAATCCATTTTTCCTTTTGTTTTGTCTAAGGATAGCTACCCCTGTTTTCCTTTACCTGAAGCATAATATCTTCTGCTCCACTTTTTTTACCTTTAGTATATCTATCTGGTTCAAATATATTTCTTGTAAACAACTTAAGGTAATATTCTGGTTTTTAGTCTATTCTGTTCTCCACTTCCATTTTTATGGAAGAGTTCATCCCATTCACATACACATTTATAATTACTAAAATCTTTTACTCTTCACCTTATCTCTCCTTCATTTATACTTTTTTTCTCCTTTCTCCTTTTAACTCCTCACCAGTGTTTTGCTTCTGTATATATCACCTTTCTAACAACCCCCCTCCCTTTTCCTTCCCATCCCCCTTTTCCCCTTTCCCCTTTTCCTTTTTTCTTCCTTCCTTTCCTGACTTTTATCAGTTTCTCCTTTTATTACACTACCTTCCCCTCTTAACTCTTTTTGTGCTGAAAGATTTACTTTTTTTTCCTTCATCCTGGTGCTGAATGTTTTGTGCCAAATTTGGATCAAAATACAAATTCTACAGTTATAGTTGCAGTTTATGTTTGTTTCTTCCTAACTACCCTATAAATGAACCTAAAACAACTAAATGGCAAAAAAAACCCTTGCATAAAACACATATTATTTTCAACATAAAATGCTCCTGCAAGGAAAGAGCTATGTCAGAAGAGTAAGATAAATTTCTCAACCTAACTGAGTTTATGTGTTTTTCTTCCTTGTAGACAAAGCTGATGAAATTAAGATTAAGTAATTCTCACCCCTTCCTTCTTTTGCTCTACTTTAATAAGTCCTTTGCACTTCTTCATGTGTTATAATTTACCCCATTTTGCCTCTGCCTTCCTCCTGTCCCATTACAATCTTATGTTTTTAGATTTTTGCAAGGCAAATGGAGTTAGGTGGCTTGCCCAAGCCCACACAGGTAAGTAATTCTTAAGTGTCTGAGGCTGGATTTGAACTCAGGTACTCCTCACTCTAGGGCTAGTGCTCTATCCACTGTACCACCTAGCTGCCCCTATAATCTTGTGTTTAAATGTGTCTTATTTTTTAAAATCATCCCATCAAAATCAACTTATATCTAAACTTCAGACTAAGTATACTTCCTATTATAGAAAACCTTACATGTAGGGATGTAACTAGTATAATCTTATTGAATCGCAGCTTTTTTTCCTTTTCTCATGTTTACTTTTGTTTTAAGGTTTTTTGCAAGGCAAATGGGGTTAAGTAGCTTGCCCAGTGTCACACAGCTAGGTAATTATTAAGTGTTTGAGGCTGGATTTGAACTCAGGTACTCCTGACTCCAGGGCCAGTGTTCTCTATACACTGTGCCACCTAGCTTCCCCTCTTGTTTACTTTTTTTTATATCTCTTGAATCTTCTGTTTGAAGATCAAATTTTCTGTTCAGCTCTGGGTTTTTCATCAGGAATTTGGAAGTCACCTATTTCATTAAATATTCATCTTTTCCCTTGAAGGAGCTTGCTCAATTTTGCTGAGTGTTTGATTCTTGGTTATAATCTAAGCTCCTTTGATCTCTTCAATATCATATTCCAGATCATTCACTCTTTTAATATTGATTCTACCCAAGTCCAGTGCAGTGTAAACCTGATTTTTATTTCTTGATATCTGAACTGCTTCTTTCTTGGTCCCTGTAGGATTTTCTCTTTGATCTGATAATTCTGGAATTTGGCTATAATATTCTTTGACATTGTCTTTTTAGGATCCCTTTTAGGAGGTGATTAGTGAATTCTTTCAATTTTTTTCAATTGTCTCACTTCAAGTCTTTCAATATTTTCCTGTTCTGGTTCTAGGATATCAGGGTAGTTTTCTTTAATGATTTCTTGACAAAGGAGTAATTTCATATTTTCTCCTATTTTCTCATTTTTTAAAAAAAATTGATGGATTGATTGATTCTTGATGTCTCCTAGAGTCTTTAGCTTGCATTCTCCCCTGTATATTCTTCAAGGAAATATTTTTTTCTTTTTTCTTTTGGAAGGCAATAAGGTTAAATGACTTGATCCAAGGTCACACAGCTAGGTAATTATTAAGTGCCTGAGGTCGAATTTGAACTCAGGTACTCCTTACTCCTGGATCAATACTCTGTCCAATGTACCACCTAGTTGCCCTGGAAATATTTTTTTTTCAGTTGACTTTTGCATCTCCTTTCCATTTGGTCAATTCTGTTTATCATGGAGATGTTATCTTTTTCAATTTTGTTTTTGCACTTTCCAATTGCATTTTTAAAGGAGTTGTTTTTCAATCAGTGTTTTATATTTCCTTTTGCAGGATGTTGAATTTCTCTTGCATTTTCCCCCATTTTTTCTACATGATTTTTAATGTCCTCTTTGAGCTTTCAAAGAAGTCTTTTTGTTCTATAGATCAATTTGTATTCTTCTCTCCAGCTTCACATGTAGTGCTTTTTCTGTTGTACTTTTTTGATATATTGTTTTACATTTTGAGTTTTGTTACTGGCTACTGTGTTAGGGTAGGAGCTTGCTTAAAGATTTTTTTTTTGTTCTATGAATTCTAGAGGCTTGCTTACTGGGCTGTGTCTTCCATTTTGAGATTAACAGTAGCTTGCTGAGTAGGCTGGGCCATTGAATGTCAGAAGATTGCTCATTGGGCTAGGTCATCGATTCATGTTGCAGTGGCTAGGATGCCTGTGCTGGGTCCCTCCAGATAGCCTGCTGTGCCAATGGGCTGCTGAGCCCACACTCCAGAGTTCTCTGCTGCAGATCTCTCCTGTAACTGAGAACCTCCAACTGTCCCCTTCATGCCCTGCCACTCACAGGCTTGCTCCACCTGAGAAAGAACTTGCAGGAAAATGTTCTATTCTGTTCTTTTGTGGGTTCTGACACTCCAGAATCCTTTTAGTGGCTTGATTAATGTTTCTGAGGCAACACTGGCGGGCTTAAGGAAATTCTTGGCTTCTCTCTGTCATCTTGGCTCCATCCCCAACATCTGACTTTTTCAATGTGTCAACAAATTGACAAATGTTTTGCTGAATTTCTTTTCTTTTCTTTCTTTTCTACCTTTTTTAATTTTTAAGTTTCTTTTGTAATATTATACTATTTTAAATTTATGAAATAAAAAATTTTTCTATAACAATGAAATTATGAAAAAGGTGCTGTACATGAAAATGCAAATTTATTATTGTCCAATTTACTGTTCCTTTTAAATATATAATGATATTATAATGTATATTTCAATCCTTTTCTTTTTATAGGAGACAATTCTCTGGAAAGAAGAAAAGGATAAATGTATTTGATCTGAAAACATAATATAGCAGTAAAATTTATTTAAAATATATTACAAAAGCAATTTCTCTCTCATTCATTTCTTTTTAATATTTTCACATACATTTTCATCCCCTTTACTCATTTTCTATGTTAATGTCTTATAGAGTTTGCATCTGTATTAAGGAAATATTGTTATCCAAATTTGGATTTAAGAAGTGCCTTATATATTTTAAACACATAGTTAATAGTCACAAATGAAGCATTGTTCCTTTTGTTTCTAATCCATTTCTATAGCAGATGGTGCCATGAAAAGCTGAAGTCAACCAAGAATAGTGATTTGATAATGGACTGATTATCAGCAAAGGCTTATTTAGAATCTGCAATTGAATTTCATTGCTGATTTTAAGTGAAGCAATATTAAACACTTCTCAGAAAAATTAACAGCTTCGTTTTGCTTCAACAAATACTAAAATGTCCAAGTTAGGAGGATTATATTATAGAACAAGAATGTAATTTGCAAAATTTAGGTGTTTAAGAAAAATAAAATTTATCTTGTTCTTCTCTTTGTGGAATAAAGATCTTTCAGCTGCATATGGAGAAAAGCATTTTATTCAGATTTGTTATCAAATAATAAAAAAGTGATAGAAGAAATAGAAAACCTTTCAAATAATTCAATTTATGTCATTTCAAAAGCTTGAAATACCATCATGACTTAGTCTCTTATTAGTTCATAAAGGAGGAAAACCTATGCTTTTCCAAAGGAGGCCATAGTCAAATGAAGGAGACAAGAAAAACTAGTGGAAAACCCACTAAATAAAAAAAAAATTGAGAAGTCTTTGGAGTCATAGAATGTTAGGATTCAAGGGCCCTTAGAGGTTATCATTTCAACTTGCTTCAAATGTAATTATCTCTTATAAGTTATTCTTTATAGTTCATTCCACCTCTACTTTAATGTTCTCAGTCACAGAAGATAGTTTGCTATATTGATGTCAATATAAGTCAATTCATTATTAGCATTAATAAATGCTCTAAGGAAAGAGTTCGAGTGAATGAGTATATCAATCTGAAAACTCCCTCTTCCTATTCAGATTGCAGACTTACTATCTTTTTATAGATAAATCTTAAAGTTTTTCTGAGATTCATAGATGTTGGGATTTGTCCATAGTCACACAGCTAGTAGTTACTAGAATTTGAATGTGGGTCTTTGTAGCTTCAAGATCATGAATTTACCCACTATGGTGGTAAAATATTTCCTTTAACTGAGCTGTAGTCTGCTACATTTTAACTTTTACTCATCCATTCCAGTGCTGATCTTTAGAACACATTTTAGAACACATTAGAATCCATTTTTTATGTGATAAACCTAGAAAAACTTAACAACAGCTATGGTATCTTCCCACTTCAACTATTTTTTCTTTTTTGAAAGAGTTATTTTTACTTCTGCAAAACATTATTTTCAGGGCATATTTTTGAATCTTTCATCATTCTAATCATTTGCTCCTGAACTGGGGAACGCTATTAGTGATGTACAGTCAGTGAATCAACAGACATCTATTAGACTCTTACTACTATTTCCAATCCTCAAAGGTCTAGAGATATAAGAACTTACATTCTAATGGAGGAAACAACAAAATATGAATCTTTCTCTCTCTCTTTTTCTGATTCTCTCCATATTATATATCAATTTCTCTCTCTCTATGTATGTGTGTGAATATATTTATGTGTACAAACACATATGTAATGTTCTGTAGTACTATAGATATTTTATAGACATATTTAGAAAAATATATTTCCTTTCCATATGTACATAGATATATCTTCATATTTGTACCCATGTGGAGAGAGAGAGAGAGAGAGAGAGAGAGAGAGAGAGAGAGAGAGAGAATTTCAGAGGAAATTCTCTAAGAAAAGGGATATGGAAAATAACAGACTTGGAAAGGCCTCTGGCAGAAGGTTAGAATTTGCTATAAATTTTAAAGGAAGCTAAGATCATAACATGTAGGGGAGACAGCAAATACAATTCAAAATAGATATGGGCATAGTGTCATATGTAAGGAAAAAGTTGGTCCATTGTAGACAGACCATCAAGTATGTGGAGGAGAATAAAGTATAAGAACAATGGAAAGGCAGAAAGGGGCCATGTTGTGGAAGTCTTTAAATGACAAATAGAGGGGTCCATTTTTTTCCCCTTAGAGGTATTAAGAAGTAATCCGTAGATTTTATTTTGTTTCCCAATATGTAAGTAACATGGCTAGAATGGGGTCATATAAAAATCATTTTAGCAGTTGAATGGAGAGACCAATTATAATAGTATTGACATTACTTGAGGACAGTTTAGATTAGAATTATAGCTGTGAGATCAGAGAGAAAAAGATGTATATAAGACATATGCCATAGCAATGAAAAGACTTGATAATAGTATAAGCATACTAGGGAAGTATTAAGGGGAGAATGAAGGGTGACATTTAGGTTGTGAATTTAAGTAAATGAGATTTAGGTCATGTTCTCAATATCAACAGGAAAGTTAGAAAGATTGTCAGCGTTTGGGGAGAAAGATGATGATTTCTAAGATAGAGCATAGGGTTAGCTATCTAGATCTGAGAATCATCTTCATAGAGCTGACAATTGTACCTTTTGAAGTTGGGATAACTCATAGAAGGAGAAGAAAAAAGATCCAGGTTATAATTTCAGATAATATCAAAGGCAAGTGGGTATGACTTAGATGAAGATCCTAAAAAAGAGATAGAGAAGTTACATCTAGAAAAATGAGATGCTAACCATGAAAGAAGAGTGAAACAAAAATTAAATGCTTTCATATTGAGTAGGAGAAGGTGATAAAAATCTCAAAGGGTAAAGAAAGGTAAAAAAGAATGAAGGGGCAGCTAAATGGCACAGTGGCTAGAACACCAGCCCTGGAGATAGGAGGATCTGAGACATTTAATAATTACTTAGCTGTGTGACCTTGGGTAAGTCACTTAATTCCATTGCCTTGCAGAATCCTGAAACAACAATAACAACAACAAAGAATTGAGACTGAGAAAAGGTTATTAAATTTGTAAATTAAGTAAGAGTTTGTCACTAATTCATGATAAATGAAGGAAATTTTATTTGATTGATGAGGTCAGTATCTGAATTGTGGAAAGTTTTAGAAGTGAGCTAGAACTTTAGAACTTTGATCAGTAAAGTGACAATTGATAATTCCAGAGACCTGAAAAGGAATGATATGATAAATTTAAGGTACAGATGAGACATTTGTTACAACAAATTTTTTTTTCCTTTTATTTTTAATGGGGTAGGAATGGAAAGAAGAGAAAGTAGATTGCTGTTAATTAAGAAAAACAGGTGAGGATGCTACACACATAAGAACACTTTGTTTTTAAGGGAGAGACTTGGCCATGATTTTTAGGAAGTTGGATAGAATCAATAATTGAGCAGACACTGAAGATTAGAAGAGGGATTTTTTTTAAAAGAGAAAACAAAGGAATGAAGATGAGCTAATTTATTAATAGTGAATATTTGTTTTTAAGTTTTTGCAAGGCAATGGGGTTAAGTGGCTTGCCTAAGGCCACACAACTAGGTAATTATTAAATGTCTGAGGTCAGATTTGAACTCAGGTACTCCTGACTCCAGGACCAGTGTTCTATCCATTGTGCCACCTAGCCACTCGATAGTGAATCTTGATAGCACCTGGTATTCACTTTAATTTCTAAATTCTCACATTTTACTTAATAATTTCTTCTGGAATTTTGATGACATTGGAGATCAATATATTGTTATATCATTCAAATATTTCATTGAAAAGGATTATCTCTTTGGTTGCATTTACCAAATGATCTTGCATAATCATGACATATAAAAAAGAACCTCCTTGCTAGAGAAGAACCATTAAGGGTATATTTAATAAACTATTTTTAAAATTTTTCAATTGCAATCAGATCTTTCAATCAATTAAGTGGTTGCACCTTTCAATGAATTATATGACTGAAGAGACATTCTATGGTATAGAAAAATGTCTGTGCAAATACAGTTTGCTTATACAAATAAAGTTAATTTATGAATTCATGATTAGATTGTAATCAAAGATATTTTGGTACAATATAAAATATCCTTATAAATCTCTTTCAATATAAGAATTTAAGAATATAGATTGGTAGGTACTAATGTCCTCTGCACCATAATGATATTTTATTCCAGAGGCAATATAGGTTTAGATTGAAGGTGCAGATTTGTGATTTAGGAAGATCATATCAACTCAGAGTAAAAGTATTAAATACATTAGAATACAATAGTCCTCAAGTGATTGAAAACTTTATGAGAAAAGCGAATCAAGTGTTTATTATCCACTCTTTAAAAGAGTGAATGTTATCAGTTTTAGTTCTCAGGAAGAGGGAAAGGAATATATTCACAATTTCCCTCATATAGGGAATGTCTTGGCCATCACTGATCATGCAGCTGGAAGATTTTGATTGGAATTCTGTTTTAAACACTTATGCATTTGAAGACCCCAAGTGGCCACTTAAACTCCAAAATCTCACCAACCTATATGCAAAATTAGGTCAAGAAATAATAGCACTTATCTCATGGGATCATTTTAAGGATCAAATGATAGGAGATATGTAAAGTGTTTTGTAAACCTTAACACCTATATGAATTTTAGCTGTCTTAGAGTTGTCAAGGAAAGCGTGTTGTAAACTCTCAAGAACTATATAAATATGAATTCACTTGTTGTTCATATTAAAAGTTCTGGTACATCAGACCTAAACAGCACTTATTATTCCAGTGCCAGGAAGAGAACTTGATGTTCATGTTCTGGATCTTACATTTAGATTGCTAGTATCATAGAGTAGATGTGTCACTTTCTCTGAATTTAGGAGGTTTCTTTTCTGCCTCTGCTAACTTAACATCCCTGGGTAAGTGATTTAATAATCTTGCACTTCAGTTTCCTATTCTCTGAAATGGAAGGTTTGGACTAGGGAACCTTTAAGATGCCTTCCAACTATAAATCTATGATCTAAAAGACTTTTTATTCCCTTGGATTTATTTATATATTTTGATGAGAAAATTTTTGTCCTCCTTTGTCTATGTGGTTTTGTGGACTGAAAGTATATATCTTATCTATCTCTGTCTCGATCCCTATCCCTATCCCTATCCCTATCTCTATCTCTATCTCTATCTCTATCATCTCTGTCTCTGTCTCTGTCTCTGTCTCTGTCTCTGTCTCCGTCTCTATCTCTGTCTCTGTCTCTGTCTCTATCACTATCTCTCTCTCTCTCTATCTCTATCCCTATCTCTATCTCTATCTCTATCTCTATCTCTATCTCTATCTCTATCTCTATCATCTGTCTCTGTCTCTGTCTCTGTCTTGGTCTCAGTCTCTGTCTCGGTCTCGGTCTCGGTCTCTATCTATCTATATTACTTCTTTTATGGTTCCTTGCCTTCCAACCTGCTGTGGAAATTCAGTGATGAAAACAGTGTTACTCCTTTGGAAAACTAACTCATAACCAGAATCTTCAAACATAGATATGCATATGTTACAGCCAGAGGCCAAATCCTGGAAAATATTCATGGAAGTTAAAAACCATTAGTAAATTCATCAATTGTGTTAGAATTAGTTCACCTTCAGGAAATACATTATTGGTTTTAAAGGCTTTCTGACTCAATGAAGAGATTTTTTAGCATACGGACATATTTGATGAGCCTGGTTTCCTGGTATGTGTAATTCAAAACTTGTGAAAATTCCAACATATGGATGAAAAAACAGAAACATTTTCAATTACTATACTCAGAACAAGTTTTGGGAACAAAATGTGTAAGCACAATTAGAAAATCATGATCATCTATCATGATTTTTTTCAGTTCCTCTGCTATACTTCAAAATTTGTCTATATCTTCTCCTACTCCTTCTTCTTCTCTTATTTAGAGATGAGATAGCCTTTCTCCTTGCCAAAGCTAATCCTTCTACTTGATTCCTTGAGCCCCTCCCATTTTTCTCTTCTTTGATTGTATTAACTATCTATCATTCCATCTTAATTTCATTTTCAATTCTTCCATAACTACTGGAACTTACCTACAACTATGTTTAGGCAGGTCCTATTTTTCAAATAAACAATTTCCCACATATAGATCTCACTATCGCCACAACCACTACTACCACTATCATCAACAACAACCTGTACCTCTACACTTCTTTTCTGTGTGTTCTAATCTTATCTTTCACAGGAAATTCATAAAACAGATTTATGAGTGATGACTCATACTCATAAAATAGATTGTTTAAATTTGATGCCTTCACATCTATTGCAACCATGCCTATAAACTCACCATTATAAGTCATTATCTTAACAGATACTTGCAAGACCTTGATTGCTAATACCAATGACTTCATACTCATTTCTTTGGACTTTCATAAACTTTTGAAGTTATTAATAATTCCATCCTTTTTTTGCTCTTCCATTTCTTGACTTCAGTGACATATTTTCTACTGATTTTCAATCTGTCTATTCACTCATGCTCCTTTCTTGGCAATATTCTTTAACTCACGGCTCTAACCTTGGTTGATTCTCTTTCTTTCCTTTGTCTAGGTTAACTTATCTTCCTTTTTCTATTTAAATATTCTTGCTTTGTAGATGTTTCTTACATCTGTGCTTCTGTCTTTAGCAATCTCTTGGACATCTTTATTTGAATGTTCAAATGGTTCTTTGAATTCAAAATATCTAAAGTTGATTTTATGTCTCTTTGTTGAAATTTACTTATTCTTTAGACATTCTGATTTCTTTTGAGGAACTGGGACAATCAGAATGAAAGAACAGAGACATCTCTCACTTATCTCTTTACCTCACTATCTCTCTCTATCCAATTAGTCACCAAGTTCTAACGATTTTATGTTCATAACTTCTAATTTATCCATTCTCTTTTCTGAATATAAACAGAATGTAAACAACCTTGGTTCGGGTACTCCTTACCATTTGCCTGGATACCTGTCAGAGAATAACCTTAGAATTGTTCACTTTGTCTCATGGCTCCATTCTTTATGCTTGCCTTTGCACAAGTGATAAAACAATCTCTTTAATAATCTGCTTCAACCAACCTTTCTAGATTTATTTTGTTTTTGTTTTCTTTTGTTCACATTTTTGTATACAACTGACTTACAAACTGTACCCAGAGTTTGATATTTTATCTCCCATCTCAGTGAATTACTGAAGATTGCCCCTCATTTTCATAATGTGCTGCTTCCTATTTTGTGCCCATATAATTACCCCAAAGCATATTTAATTAAGCAATTTAAAAAATTCTTCCTATTCTTTCTCTTTCTTATTATGCATTTATTCTAAACCTCTCCTTTTATACTTATTACATTTTTCCTTTTATTACACATTTTTGTGTCCATGTTGTATCCTTTTTTGTAATCTGGAAGCTTCTTGAGGGTAGCAACTGTGGTGATTCATTTTTACTATTATCCTGCATTATACTTTATGCATATTAAAAGAGATCTTTGATTTCATTACTTTGGTCATTCCTTTCAATTGTGATCATTCATGTTTACTCATGCAATGTGACTCTTGGCCTTTTCCCATAAGTTCACTGCAAGACACTCAGTCAACTTAATAAGTATCTTTTTTTTAACTCTCCTTATGTCGTGATGATATTGTTGAAGTCTGTAGATTATCAATGATCCCTCAGCAATAATTTTTGATCAAATATTTCTTTGATTGCCTTTAGTGGCCACTTAATAAATGTTTATTGACTTCACTATTCTAATTATTAAATGATTGAATTTATTGAATTCATTCTATCTTCTATCTGCTACCCTTTCTGGTTAAGTTTGTCACTTCTAATGTCAACACGAGAGACTTAAAAGGTGAAGTACCAATTTCCTCCCAATGCCTTCCTTTATAGAAGGAAGAAACTGGACTCTTACAAACTCTCCCTTGCATCTATTGCTCTGCTTGGTTTCAACTCTCAAGATGCTTTCATGATATGGACCTTCTATCCCTAGTCCCACTTATTTCCTGTGTCCTTTTGTGTATTATTTCTTCTCCCAGTAGCTTGCAAACTCATTGAGTGTAGGACAAGATTTCTTTTATTAATTGTATTCCCAGTGCTTAGCACAATGATCTGAATATATTAGGTATTTTTTTTTGCTTTTTAGGTTGGATTAAATTAAATTAAGGGAAAATTTTTAAAAATTATTTTAGAGTACTTAGTGATATGATAGATAAAGCAGAAGAGTCATAAAATCATGGTAACATTTAGAAAGGGACAATTAGTAAATTGAAAGGAAAAATAAAATCTTATAAACATATCTACAAAAAGTCCTAAGGTCAATGAGAAAAAGCTTTCCAATATAGACGTTTTCCAAATCTAGACACCTATAATATCCTGTATGGATATTTGATTTAACACATTATATATTTTAAACAAAAAAGTCTTGTTAGCTAAGATATTTGACCATATAAATTATAAGATTTTCCCATTTTTGCTTATCTTTTTTCTAGTTGTTGTTATGTATGTGCATTTTTATATGTATTGTGAGAGGCATCTAGACACAGCTAAATTATTATTGATTCTGAAGTCAGAGGTCCTGTGCTCAAATTTCATTTCTGTTATTTCTTAAACATTGAGCAAGTTCCTTAACCTCCATGAGTAATAATTTTCTTAGAGGTAAGATAAGAGGTTAGACTAGATTTCCTCTGCAGACCCTTCCATCTAGAGGTCTATGATTTTTATCTTCCTGCTTCACATTGCTTTATAGAATCAAAAATTACTGTTACAAAGAAACAAGCTAAAAAAATGAAATAGTGGCAGGTTTACAGCTATATGATCTGTGTTAAAATAGAAGCATCAGATTCAATATATCATGAGATCTAAAGAACTTTAGAAGGTAAGAATAAAGCAGTGATCCTTTTTCAATAATAATAATAATAATGAAAAGCATAAGTATATGTTTGTTGAGAAAGAAAAAGCCAATTAACATATAATGAAGTAGCAAAAAAGTCTTAAGTTTGTAATTATTGGTTTTGACATGCTTGAATTTGACAATCATTCTTGGCCAACGTGGAGCTACTGGAAGCCATAGAACCTTTAAAATTGGAAACATTCCCCAATTTGTAACTGATAGTCTCTTGAAGAAAGCATAGAAGCAGAAAAATTAGCATGAAACTCACAATACAAGCTCTTGAATTTTTTTCATTATACTTCAATGCCAAAACTGAAAACATTAGTTATAAAAAAACAATCCTGTTCATCTCAGCAGACCACAGGAAAACAGAATATGATTTAGTAGGATTTAGAATACATTTTTATGTTTTTTAATGCTCACTAGAGAGTACATGGTGTGAAAATCGAACTGTTTGACAAAGTCTGATATCCTGTAGTCTTAGGAGAATCATTATGGTATTAATTAGAGAAGAATAGAAAGATTCACTGTTGAGGAAGATGACTGTTCATTTAGTGAAAATATCAAGAAGATGGTAAATATCCTACTCAATTAGTTTTCTATATGTCTATACTTATTTTCTTTACCCCAAATACTAATGACAATGATTCCATTCACAAATATAAATAATCCTTTAGCCTTTACTCACTCTTTTTCACTCCTAGTGGAACTTGATGTATAGAAGTCATAATGACCTTCAGAAGATTGGTTTCAAATCTCAGTTCTCTATTTACTACCAGATTGAACCTAAGTCAATTTAACTTCCCTAGATCTTAGTTTCCTAATTTATGAAATTAAGGTGTTGGCTATTTTGTCTGTCTGGTTTAAATTTATTATCCTATGATATTTCTTTTTTCCCCCCAGCTTTCTTGATTGTTCTTTGGCAAGCTTATTTCAACATTTTTCAACATCTCCTATACTGATTATCAAGATTACTTAATTTATCTTCACATTCCTGAATGTCTCAACAAAGTATATAAAGTCATTGCCTTTTATTCATATTTTAGAATATGTTAAAATATTTAATATCTAACATTTTATTGAATATATCATATATACTAAGAACTATTACAAAAGTCTTCTGCCATCTTGCTCTATCCTTTGAACTAAATGATCCCAATTACTTAATTGTATAAAACAGTTATTTCTTTCTCTCCTGCTTGCTACTTAATCTCATTTGTGTTCTTGAAAAACTTCAACTTCTTTTTTCCTATTGATTTTTTTCAAGTTAATTATATTTAATGATTTTTGTTTATAACTTTGCCTATCCTCCCAACTCTTATCTTCTTTTGATTGTAAAATTGGCTCAGTGTCATTTTGCAACTTTTCTTTTGCCTGAAATCACTCCCTAAGATTCATGTCCCAGTCTCCCTTGTCAAGTAGAATGTTTCACAATGTACCTATATTATACACAGAAACACTTGTATCAAGGTCATTCCTTTGGTAAGAGGACAGAATATTTTATTAGGTAACTAGAAATTTGTACAATTCAAAATCTCAAATCCAATTTATTCAAATATATTTTCATATCTCTGAAGTTAGTTTCCCCTTCCTTGTCTGACAAAGACCAAATGTGTTGGCCTTCAGGCTTTAGTTCCAAATCTATCTTTGTAGGTTAGCATATCAAAGTGGGAAGCCCACATGCTTAACTGCTTTTTAAAAATATATAAAGTGATATGACAATTTTATATCATTTAATACAGTTTTGAACAGCACATTTAATAAAGTTACCACTTCCTGCTCTCTGGGACCAAGGAGTGGTATAGAATAAACATGAGAAATAAATCATAGTTTGACATTTTTCTATTACTCTCTGTATTATCCTTTTTGTGGTCCTGCTTCTGTCTCTTATTTTGTGGAACAATCTGACTCATTTCAACACAGAGTTTCATCTCTCCTCTCATTCAAATTATAGCTGAAGGGCTCTCTCTTCTTGGGAACCTCATTTCATTAATCCAGTCCATTCACCAAACTACTTTTCCTATAAGAATAATTTAATGACTTTGAAAAGGATGTAATAAGATATATCTGTTTTGAAATAACACTTTCTGTCTTCCCTAGAAAAATTATTACTGAAAACTGATTGAGGGTAGAATATATAACCTGTGAACTTAATGTTGTAAGTACTCTGTAAGATTTTGATGAATTGGTCAATGTTCACATCAGAAATCTCTTATCTTCCTTAGCCTCAAGTTTAACTCATATGGAAGTAAATTATTATTATCCAGATAATTTATTTCTTCCTAATCTAATCTTTATTCCCCAAAAAAGTTGTATTCCATAGCTATGCTCCTAGTTCATGTTCCATGAATTGAACTGAGCTGAATGAAACTGTCATGTCTTTAATATGACTTATTTTTTGTAGTCAAATTCCCCAGGTTGTTCAAATAATATTCATATGATATTTTCTCCAATGCTTTTTTGTCTTTTCTTTTCTTTTTCCCAAATTTTTTTCTTAAAATGTAAAGCCCAGTGGCGGCTAGGTGGCATAGTGGATAAAGCACCGGCCTTGGAGTCAGGAGTACCTGGGTTCAAATCCGGTCTCAGACACTTAATAATTACCTAGCTGTGTGGCCTTGGGCAAGCCACTTAACCCCATTTGCCTTGCAAAAACCTAACAAAAAAATGTAAAGCCCAAAACTGACAGTAATCTGAATGTGGCCTGGCAATTATTAGCATTCACTTTTGTGAATGCTTTGTCATACTATTGAATGACATTATATTTCATGTTTCCTAACATCCATAAATATTTTTAACAGAAATGTTTTAGCTAGGCATGTTCCTTCTCATGGATTTATGAACTTAATTTGGGAACCTGGGAATAGAACTTTAATTTTTCCTATATCAACTTTTTAGTTTTTTTTTAGTTTGATTTTAGACTATAGAAATAGTCTTTGGATCCCAAATCTCTGCAAATTCTTGATAAAATGTTAATGAGTAAATGTCACTGCTAATTCCTGGGGATTGCAATGCAATAACTGACCCTAAATTGAAGATTCACTGTTCATATCTCATTGGATCTAGTTATTCATCCAGTTTCAAATTTATTCTATTTGTTCTATATGTTGGCCACATGTTTTATATGTTGTTCACGCTTTCCTCTTGTTTAAAAGAATAGCATGTAATATTTTCTTTTCAAATCCTTTGTTATAATCTAAGGAAAGTACATACTATGTGAGCTAGGTGAAGGGTTTTGTGAGGATCAAATGAAATGATATTCATAAAATACAGTGCAATGGTGTGTGCTTCATAAATGTTTTCTTTACTTCTTATCTATATTTACAATATTTCTTTTATATGCCATCTATCTCTAGAACATGCTTCTTATTTTGGGTTCATCATTCAACTTCCCTCCCATGAGAAACTTTGACTATACCCTTTGATTCCTTGAGCTCTAATACATGAGTTGTTTTTGTTTTATTTTATTTTTTGTTGTCTTATGCTGCCAATGCTCAGAGCTTCTAAGTCACTGCATGATTATGTTGCCATTTCTACTGGACCTTTTACTTGTTCTCTCTCATTGGAATATAAATTCCTGTGGCAACTGCCATAAGTATCAGTAGCAGCAACAACACTTTGAGGACTTTCTGCCTGGTTATACAATTGTTCAGAAAAAGAACTCAGGGAAGCATTTTCATGGCATTGAGTGCAACTGATGCTGATTGTCCGCTCTATTTCCAATAAAGTCTTCTGGGAAGCAGTCACAAGAAAGAGAGAAGTGTTTGTGACTGTAGGAGAGCAGGTGAGCTGGTAAACAGCTTTAGGATCAAAAGAAGAGCTAATGCTTACAGCTTCAGGCAATCAAAAGCTCTTACTGGAGAAAGACCAGGAAGGAAAATTGGAAAATAATTGGCTACACCTATACCTAGAACACACCTCACCCTGGAAAAACCAAGGGGGGCAAAAAACCAACCTTGCAGATGCATTTTACTAGTTTTGAAAAGCACAGTGTAAAAAAGTCTGAAACTTGGAACACTACTATCTGCACTCCCAGATTAAGTTATATTAAGGGGCAGAGCCAAGATTGCAACAAGAACAGATCCTGTCTTAGGCGCTCTCTCATAAAATTCCTAAGGACTCTAACTAAATTTTCGAGAGACAGAACCCACAGAGGGACCCAGGGAGGCAGTTCTCCTACTCAAGGTAACCTGGAAAAGAGCAGAAAGACTGTGGTCCCCTGGGTCAGAGGGGCAGCCCACCAGAGGGGTGGCCTGCCAGAGTGAAAGAATTTCAGCCTCCCAAAGGCAGCCCCAGGGCACTGGGAGCCGTGGCTCACAGCAGGAGTCTCCTGAGCTGCACCAAGAGGAGCACTGGGCAGAAATTAGAACAGCTGGGACCTCTGCCAGAGCTAGCACATGAAGCCCAGCCCTCAGGGCACACAGAGAGCATCATGGCCACAGAAAACAGAGAAGCAGGAGTAGCCCTTAAGCAGGTGCCCCCAGGGCATGAGCCCCTTGAATCTAGGGAGAGGAGTGAAGAGAGACTGCAGAGCTCTGTCCTCTGACCCTGGAACAGGATGCTGGGGCTCTGACCACATTCAGATCCTAATCCCAGTTTAGGTCCCCCCCATAGAACAGCAGGGCCCCCCCCACCTCAGCCCCATGGCAGAGGGGGGCACATATGGTCATTCACAGACCAGGAGGGAGGACAGAGCCTCACACACTGAGACCCTTGTGGGAGTGTCCCAAAAGCTCAGGAAGCACCCCAAAACCAGGCTCAGGCTGGGAAAATGAGCAAGCCTAAAAACAAGAAGAATACCAATGAGAAATATTTAGCATATGAGCCCAAGAAGGATCAAAATACTCAGTCTGAAGATGAGGAAGCACAAGCTCCTACATCTAAAGACTCCAAGAAAAACAGAAATTGGGCTCAGGCTATGACAGAGCTCAAAAAAGACTTTGAAAGTCAAATGAGGTAGTTAGAAGAAAAACTGGGAAAAGAAATGAGAGAGATGTAGGAAAAACTTGAAAATGAAGTCAGCAGCCTAGTCAATGAAAGCCAAAAAAATGCTGAAGAAAACAGCATGCTAAAAACCAGCTTAGGTCAAATGGATAAAAAAGTTTAAAAAGTTATTGCGAAGAAGAATACTTTAAAAAGCAAAATTGGCCAGATGGAAAAAGAGATAAGAAAAC
Source organism: Macrotis lagotis (assembly GCF_037893015.1). NCBI lineage: Eukaryota > Metazoa > Chordata > Mammalia > Peramelemorphia > Peramelidae > Macrotis > Macrotis lagotis. The sequence continues at coordinate 144,083,634 of NC_133660.1, read as the reverse complement.
TCTCTGAGGACAACAAATCCTTCAGACAAAGAATAGAACTCAGGGATATTGATGAATTTATGAGAAATCAGGATTCATTACTTCAAAACCAAAAAAATGAAAAATTAGAAGAAAATGTTAAACATCTCATTGAAAAAACAACTGATATGGAAAACAGACTTAGAAAAGATAATTTAAAAATTATTGGAATACCTGAAAGTCATGATCAGGAAAAGAGCCTTGACATCATTTTCAAAGAATTACTACAGGAAAATTGCCCTGATATTCTAGAAGCAGAGGGCAAAATAGAAATGGAGAGATTGCACCGATCCCCCCAAGAAAAAGATCCCAATAAACCAACCCCTAGGAATATTATAGCCAAGTTCCAGAACTCTAAGTCAAAGAGAAAATATTACAAGCAGCCAGAAGGACACAGTTCAAATATCATGGAGCTGCAGTCAGGATCACACAGGACTTAGCAGCAACTACATTGGAAGCTAGTAGGGCTTGGAATATAATATACTGGAAGGCAAAAGAGCTTAGAATGCAGTCAAGAATGAACTACCCAGCAAGGCTGAATGTCCTCTTCCAGGGAAAAAGATGGACTTTCAATGAACCAGGGGAATTTCAAATGTTCCTGTTGGAATGGCCAGAGCTGAACAGAAGGTTTGATCTTCAGATACAGTATTCGGGTGAAGCATGGAGATTGGAGGAGAGGGGGAAAATATGAGGGACTTGATGATGATGAACTGCATGTATTCCTGCACAGAAAACTGACACTGATAATACTCATATAAACCTTCTCAGTTAATAGAGCAGGTACAGGGAGCTTTTATAGTTGAAGCACAGGAGAAAGCTGAATTTGAAGATAAAATATGGTGTAAAAATGGAGTCAATAGAAAAAAGGGAAATGTAATGGGAGAAAGAAAAAGGAGAGGGGGAATAGGTCAAGATATTTCATATAATAAGATTTTTCTTTATTACAATGAGCTATTGCAATGATATAGAAGGGGGGAAGGAAAGGGGGAAATGAGGGAGTCTTTGCTTTCATCAGAGGTGGTTAGGAGAGGAAACAGCATATTTACTCAATGGGGTGTAGACATCTGTAGTAAGAAGGAGAGGGGGGGGACAGGGGGAAGGGGGGATGTGAGTGATGGAGAAGATGGACCATGTGGAGGGAGAGTGGTCAGATATAACACATTTTCTTTTTTTACTTCTGGCAAGGGGCTGGGATTGGAAGGCCTGTCCATGACCATAGGGCCAGGTGGATGCTGGGCCTAAGGGGTGGTAGCAGGGCTCATGGCCTCTTGGCCCCAGGACCAGGGATCTGCCTGCTGCTCCATCCAGGTGCCCTACAGCAGAGTCAGAGTGAAAGGAGAGAGAAAATATAGTACATGGCAGTGGAGAAATATGAAAGGAGGGAGTGATCAGCAATGGCAATGGTGGAAAAATATGGAAGTAACTTTTGCCATGGACTTATCATAAAAAATGTGATCCACCCGCGACAGAGCTGTTGGTGTTGGAACAAAGATTCAAGCACATTTATTATTATTATTATTATTATTATTATTATTATTATTATTAGGGGGGTGCAGAGCAAATGTGGCTGGGTGGCCTGCCTGGGGCCGCATAGCAGGGTGATTGTTGGGTGTCTGAGGCCAGATTTGTGCCTGGGTGCTCCTGGCTCAAGGGCCAATGCTCTGTCCACCACCCAGCCACCCCTACTATTATTACTATTTTATTTGATTTGGGGTCTTTTTTCTTTTTGGTTTTTGCAGGGCAGTGGGGTTTGGGTGGCTTGCATGTCACACGGCTGGGTCATTGTTGGGTGTACGGGGCCAGATGTGGGCTCTGGTACTCATGGTTCCAGTGCTGGTGCTCCGTCCATTGTGCCACCTGGCCATACCTACAATTATTACTATTTTTTATTTTAATTTTTTCTCTCACCTTTATTTTATCGCTCAAGCAAGTCTATATTTATGAGGGGGAGGGGGTATTTCATTTACTCTTAAACAAGAATATTTTATTAATGTAAAAGAAACATTTTTTTGTACAAAATGAGAATAAATATTAAATAAAAAAAAGAGTTACATTAAAGGTACGGCTAGGTGGCACAGTGGATAGAGTTCTGGTCCTGAAATCAGGAGGACCTGAGTTCAAATTTGCCCTCAGACACTTAATAATTATCTAGCTGTGTGGCCTTGGGTAAGCCACTTAGCCCCATTTCCCTTGCGAAACCTAAAAAAAAGAATTAAATTAAAGTCAAGAAATAGCCTGGGAAAATGAAAAACAACAATAACAACAAAACTTAATTATAAAAGTTATATAAGTGGCTGGGGAAACTAAGATATAATGGCAAAAAAAGACAACAATGTGAAAACAACTTCAAAGAAAAAGAGTAATTTGATCCAAGTCAAATTAGAATTCCTGGAAAAGTTAACGAAAGAGATATGAATGGTAGAAGACAAATAGGAAAAGAAATTATATTTAAATCAATAAATTATTAAAAGAAAACTAGCAATTTATTAAAAGAAACAAAAGTACTGAAGAAAATGACTCTTAAAAAATCAGAAATAGTCTAATGTTAAAAAGGAACAGAAAAGTTCACCAAAGAAAAGAACTTCTTTAAAAAAAGCCATAATTGGCCAAATGTGAAAGAGAGGTATAAAATATCATTGAACAAAATAATTCCTTAAAAATTAGAATTGGGTAACTGAAAGCTAAGGACTTAATGAAAGATCAAGAAATAAGAAAAAGTGAAAAGAATGAAAAAGAGATGTGAGCTGTCTCATCAGAAAAAAAGAACTGACCTGGAAAATAGTTTAACGAAGGATAATTTAAGAATTAATGGACAGTATGAAAGTCATAATTAAGAAAAAAAACATCAAGACATCATACTTCAAACAATTTTCAAGGAAAGTTACCCTGATTCTTAGCTCCTGAGGGCAAAATACTTATTGAAAGAATCTACTTGCTACCTCTTAGGAAAAAAAATCCCAAAATGAAAATTTCAAGGAATATTATAATCAAATTCCAGAACTCACAGGTCAAAGAAAAAATGCTGTAAGCAACCAGAAGGAAACAATTCAAATAATATGAGGTCACAATCAGAATCACAGATTTAGTGACTGACACATTAATGGAGAGGAAGACTTGTACTGTGATTTTTCTGGATGGCAAAAGAATTAGGATTCCAATCAAGAATAATATATCCAGCAAAACTGAATATAATCTTTCAGGAAGAAAAATGTATATGTGAATTTGTAATGAAATAAAGGTTTTGAGGATTCTTTTTTGTGTGATTGAGGCAATCAGGGGTTAAGTGACTTACTCAGAGTCACATAGCTATTAGGTTTCAAATATCTGAAGCCAGAATTGAATTCAGGTCTTCCTAACTCCAGGTTTGGTGCTCTAAGCATTGTACTACCTAGCTTCCCTTTGTTCAAGCATTCTTGTTGAAAAAAAGAAACAGTTGAGCAGAAAACTTGACAGGCACAAGAGTCAAGAGTAGGATAAACAAGTAAACATGAAGGAGGAATCTTAAGAGATTTAATAAGTTTAAACTCTTCACATTTCTATATAGAAAGATGATAAATGTAACTCCTAAGGACTTTACCATTATTAGAGCAGTTAGAAGGAATCTACAAAGAAAGAAAGAAGACATGGGTGTAAGATTATGTTGGAATGAACTAAAAAAATATAAGGTGAGAAGGAGGAATGTACTTGGGAGAAGAGGGAAGGGAGAAGCAGAATTGGGGAAATTCTTCCATATTTAAAACATATTCAAGGAGGTTTGTTTATATTGGAAGGGCAAAAAAAAGGTGAATCTTCTTCTTTACAATCACTTCAATGTGGAAAGATGTATGTGTATATGCATAATACATACATACATACATAGTCAGAGAAATCTATTTTACTTAACAGATATGGGGTAGGGGGAAGGGAATAAAATCTACAGGGGAGAATAACAACAGGGAGGGAAGACTAATGTACATAGTCAGAATCAAAATTGACTTTTGAAGAATGATGGAATAAAGAGAGAGAAGGAGAAGAAATAGATTAAAATAGGACCTAGGGACATAGTCTTTATAACTATGAATGAGAATGTGATTGGCTCTCCTATAAAATGAAAGCAGATAGTTCAAAGGATTAGAAAGCAAAATTCAACAATATGCTGTTTACAAAAGACACACTTGAAATAGAAAGACAGATAAAATAAAAGGCTGGAATAGTTCTATTATATTTTAATGAAGTAAAAAGATAGGGGTAATAATCATGATCCCAGACAAAGAAAAAAGTAGAAATAGGTCAAATTAAAAAAGACAGTCAAAGGAAATATATTTTTTGCTAAAAGGTATCATACATAATGAAATACTTTTAAAAAGCTTTTTTCAACAAGTTTCCCTGATAAAGGATCCATTTCTCAAATACATAGGACACTGAGTTAAATTTATAAAAGTACAGGAGCCATTCCTCAATTGGTAATGATCAAAAGATATGGACATGCAGTTTTCAGAAGAAGAAATCAGAAGTAGTTATCATTTAGTCTATCATATTGTCATTTGAAAAATGCTTTAAATCATTTTTGAAAAGAAAAATGCAACTTAAAACAATTCTGAGGAACTGCTTAATACAAACAGTGGAGAAGATGAGGAAAAATAGGTATACTGCTAAACTGTTGGTGATATGAATTAGTTCAGCTATTCTGGAGAATAATTTGGAATTATCCCATATACATATATCCCATGTACATATCTTTTTTATCCAGAAATACTACTAGGATTGTACTGCAAGGAAAAAAGAAAAGAAACTAAATGTATAAAAATATTTGTAGCAGTTATTTTTGTTGCTTAAAGAACTGGATATTGAAGGGATGCTCACAAATTGGAAAATGGGTGAATGAATTGTGGTATATGATTGTGATAGAATACCATTATGCTATAAGCAATGGTGGAAGGGGTTAGTTTCAGAAATGAAATAGCAAGACCTTTATGAATTGATGCAAAGTGAAATGAGAAAAACTGAGAGATCATTTTTGCAGTAACAGCAATGTTAAAATCATGATTGACTGTGAAAGACTTGTCTACTCTGATCAATATAGTGATATAAGTCAATTCCAAGGGATTCATGATGAGAAAATCTACCAACCCCCAGAGAGAGAACTGAATGCAAACTGAAGCATAAGATCCTCACTTGATTTTTCATGGGTTTTTTTTTTGGAAATATGGTTACTGTGAAAATATGTGTTGCATGATTTCACATATAATTAATTAATTATGCAAGATTTAGTTTTTGAGGGAGAACTGAAAGGGAGAGAATTTGGAACTCAAAATTTATAAAGAGAAGAATGTTAAAATTAAATAAATAATAAAAATAGAACATGAATTCTTTGAGGACAAAGAGTCCCTTGCTTGCTTATATATCTCCAGCGATTAGAATTTTTACTGGCTTATAATAAGTATTAATGAACATTCTCCCTCTTCATTTCTACCCTTCTGACTCCCATGACTTCCCTCAAGTCTCAACTAAGATCATTTCTTCATGAAGCCTTTTCCAGACCTTTTCTCTGGGACCTATCCCAATTTATACTAAGTTTTAATAATAAATAGTGGTTTATACCAGGATGGAAACGATATTGTAGAGACCATCTACTCTAGGTAATATATTCAAGATTACATGTCTCAAAGTTTTTGGGGCGTTCAGTGAAATCAAAACTTGAATTGAAATCTCTTTCGTAAGCAGTTCCTAGATCAGGGTAAATGGGAGCACAATTGTGTTATAGACACCATCAAAATTGAAAGAAGGCAACCAAAGGATACAGTGGACAGATGAACCTGATAATTTAAACCTGACTAGCTGGGGGAAACTAAAATTTCTTTTTTTCTGTGCATTCCCTCTTCACAGATTCATTGTGTCCATTTTTATTTCCTTGTACTTGCTAATGAAACTCCAGGTAATGTTAAACCTGCCTGATTCCTTTCTTTCATATCACTCTTAGATCAGTAGGAAGAAAATGGATCCAAGGTTTCATGCTTACAGCAGCATGTTATTTGACGCATTGCTTTGGGTTGTATTATTTTTTGGAGCTTTTTGTGCTATTAAACTATGTTAATAAATCAAAGAATGTCTCACAGTGATTTATAAATTCCTGTGAATTTGCAGGTGGTAATTGAGGCAATTGAATACAACCTATGTGAAATGGGGGCTTATGTGAGTTATTAGATTTTGAGATTTTTATCACTTTGAGCATATTCCAGACCAAAAATTTTAGACTCTCTTTGCACCTGGGAAGTCATCTCAGTAACTTGCAGAGCAGCAAGGAGTGGGAAGAGTTGGCTAATAGGAAATAACTGGAATCATAGCTGATAGAAGCAATAAACTATAATCACCTACAAACTAAAAACCTGATAACATCTGAATGAGCCATCCAGTGACTATAGTCATAACTAAATTTACTTTTAGTTTTATGATCAGCTTATACCAATAGCAAACATCATGAAAATTTTTTTCAATATGTGACCATTTAAAAATATATTATAAAGATCATTAGGAAAAATAGGAGTAACTATTTTAATGTCACTAAGGTTTCAAAGAGTCTTTTATATAGTATCTTATTTAAAACTTACAACACTTTCAGGTACATTTTATTAATGATAATAGAACCTAAGATGAATAAATTAGTACTACTAAAATTAATAATTAAATAATAATAAATCCTAATTTACTGATGATCAAACTTAAGAGCCATAGAATTTAAATAATTTTCTCAGGATTAGAAATTTAATTTTGTAAGAGTCAGAAGGTTGGAGTCTGCTTCTGCCTGATACCACGTTTATCTTTCTGACTACTATACTATTGGAACAGTCTTTTCTGGCTTATAGTTTGACATATCATTGTCTTCTCATTTTTGATATTGAAAGCAGAGGAGGTCTGGAAGCATTCAAACTGATTCAAGAGAACTGAATATTAATTTTCAGTGTGAAAGTTTACATCTCAGAAATCAACAAATGCTATGATTTAGGGCTTGATTTATTGTTTTGATGATTATCCTGACTTCAGAAAGTGATAGGGAAAATGTTAATTATGAAGATTAAACTTAAAAAAGTGTAGTATAGGGGTATAGGATAGTTTTGTGTGTGTGTGTGTGTGTGTGTGTGTGTGTGTGTGTGTGTGTGTGTGTGTGTGTGTGTGTCCCAGACAAGCTGTTGTTAAACATTTAGCACTACAACCCTGCTAGGGACATTTACTCCTCTACATTATCTCATGATAATTCACAGTCATTAAGGGCAACTTGATGCTCACTATTTCTATTTTTAATATACATCATTTGTTATAGCTAATAATAGCAGCAATTATCATCATTTTAATGTTATTACTGACATTTTGTGATGAGTTAATGCTTGTAAAGCACTTTATATACACAATGTCTTTTGAAGCTCAAAATGACCCAATGATTTAGGAACTATTGTTATTCCCATTTTTCCAGGTGAGGAAATTGAATCCTTGAAAAAGCTGAATATCTTCCTTAAAATCAAGAAACTGGTGAATGTTCAAGATAGAATTAGAACACAATTCATTCTGACTCTAATACTAGCTTTCTATTCATCATATCTCTGTACATACTTATTCTGTTCTTTGTTAGAGGCTTTACAAGTATTTCATGGGGTCTGACAATGTTTCAGAATTCTGAAACAGAAGACAAGTTACAGACAGAACATAATATCAAATCAGGCTAAGTCACACCTGGAGAGTTATAACTAAAATTAAAAATACTCATTTGTTACAATACGCCCTGAGAACTTTACTTATAGAATCAGAAACTGAGAAGATGAGCACTTGATAGCTTTTCAAGAAAATTAAATTTTCCTGTTGGTTTGACCACTAGCTATTTTGTAACATAGAGGCTCTCTACTTTTTCTGTGCCTCAGTTTTCTCATTAGAAAACTTAGTGGGAAAGAACTGTTTTATATTTTATCTTCCTTTCAGCTCAAACCTTCTATGATTCTGTGATTCTAGTTAGTGAAAAATCAAGCATTCATAAATTATTCCTTAATTAACAACAAGAAACCAATATGACTTACTTATGGAAATTTACACAAAGTATTTAGCCATCATTTTATTGGTCTCACACTGCACATGTATTTATAAGTTAGGCACTGAGGTGTATATTTATTGGTCTCGTCATTTTGTACTTGGGAGATGAATAATTCCAACATTCAAAACATAAGCTTAGGAAGTCTACTTTGGATTTTAATAAACCAAATAATCTTTGGAGTCACTGAATATACTCATATTCATATACAGAATTGATTTCATTAGACAGTCTTGGCATATTTTTCACCTGTTATTCAATTCCATCTGAAGTTACGAGTTGTGAGTAGAGATGAAATGATTGGTTGAAAGGCTATAGTGTAAATTAGGAAGATTTCAAATGCAATTAGACTGAAAAAACCTACTACGAATAGGTTCTCAGGACACAAAAACCAAAAACCAAGTAGTTCTTGCCTTGGTGGAGGTTACATTCTATCATAAACCCTACAGCAGTTTTGGTGATAACAAAAACACAAGGTCTCCTGTAAAAAGTTGCCTAAAAAATTAAACTATGATATGAAATAGAATATAGGCTCTCTATCTGGTTTGATTTGTATTTGTATTTTCAGTGCATGACACAATTTTATGGATATATTAGGGATATGAAAAAAAAATCATCCTTGAGTTGGTTTGATAATGAATTTACTTTGAAGAACTTTTTTTCATTAATCTACTCTTTGTTTTTAAACCTCTTTCTTACTCCTGTTTCCATCATTTTTGCCACAAGCAGTGGAAAACCACGATTAAAATGAATAGTATGTTCATAATAATAGCCTACCAATGAAACTTGGTCATGTTTAGAAAGTAATCACTTTTATAGGTCATAGACTGGAATTACAAATTCAAATGTTTAACTTTCCCTACTGAGCACTGATGCCATATTTTCTACTTCTTACTAGATATTTCTATCTGAAATTTTCATTGACTAAAAAACAAAATGTTCAAAATTGAGCTCTTTATCTTATTCAATTAACCCTCACTATCCTCATATATATAGATGTCACCTACTATTTTCCTAGTTAACTATATTTAAAAATAGAGTCATTTTATCTGACATCTCCACCTCAAACATCTAGTCATTCATATTCTTTCTTTTTTGACTTTTGTATTTCTTATTTGCAGCTACCCTCTTTACCACCCTCCCCCAGCCCACCTCTGGCCTCACATTCAGACTTCCTCTGCCTTAGGTCATGTGATTGCTACTTCTCATCTGGACTATTCTAATAATCTACTTGGTCCCTCTCTCTCTCTTCTCTAATCCATTCTTCATGTAGCTACCAAGAAAATTATCCAGAAGCACTGGTATTAAATTTTCTTCATTGTTAAAATGAAGGAATTGGGCTAGATTGTCTATAAATTTCTTCCAGTTCTACCTGCATGAGTCTCCGAGGTGCTAAAGGAAATATGTCTTTTCATTATGTATATAAATTCAGAGAGTTCTAATTCACAGTTTATGTTGTATGTAGTTGATGTGCCAAAGCTAATTATATGCAGAATAAACCCTCAAAGTCTAAAAAACTTTTATCAAAAAAGAGAAGTAGGGCATTCAAAGCCCTGCAAACTGAATTATATAATTTGAAACTTGAAATGCAACAGTGATTCACCTCTGAAACATGTGTCCAGGATAAATTACTTTAATTAATCTCTCCAAAACTGGTTGCTGATTTTCCTACTTTGAACAGAGTCACATTCCACCAGGTTCTACTCCACAGAGTGGGGTTAATTCTGGCAACAAGGTCACATCCTTTGCCTTTAGTTGTATGGTTCCTGGGTGTGGCTTGAATAAAATCTGAGTCTGGCAAGATACATTTTCTTGCATGTTCCAAGGGCTCCTTATGGGCTCTTGTGTCAGGCTGCTCCATATGTTCTGTGCCTGGCTAGAATTAGACTCAATGAGGCAGTGGAAAAAAGAGACATTAGCATTGCATGTCCCTAGAGCTTCATCCCATTCTTTGGTTCAGTGAGCCATGCAGCTTCCCAAGCACCTTTGAATCTCTACCAGTGGCTCTCAGGTATTTCAGACATCTGTCTCAAAGCCCATGGAGAAAGTTTCTGGGGCTGTAATCCTCCCACGCTCTAAATGTGCATTTATTTTTAGGACCAAAGGATTCTTAGCATTCTTTGTCACTAAGGAAAAGAAAACCAAGAGCCTGGAAAAAATACATTCTGAATCTCCTTACAAACAGAGATGCATAAGAAAACCAATCAAACAAGAGCAGGATTAGTATCTGGGAATTTTGAAATGCTCTAGAAGCATATTGCCTAAATTTTATTTGGTTGTTTGCTTGTTTCGTTTTAAATAAAAATAACTGATATTTACATAGTATTTTATTTTTTCAATTGAAATTTTATTTTTCCAATTACATGTTATTGAAGTTTTTCAACATTCATCCAAATGCATATGCATATTTTTAAGTTACATAATTTCCTTTCAACCTTCCTTCCCACCCTTCTCCTTTTGTTTGCAAAAACTGTAGTGAATATTGTATATACACTTATGTGTTTAACATGTTTACAGATTAGTCATTTTCTGTTTCAAGAATTAGGATTAAGGGAAAAGAAAGAAAACCATTAGTTAGGAATGAAAAACATAAGAGGAATTTATTAAAAAGTGAGTGTAGGCAGCTAGGTGACGCAGTGGATAAAGCACCAGCTCTGGAGTGAGGAATACCTGGGTTCAAATCCAGGCTCAGACACTTAATAATTACCTAGCTGTGTGGCCTTGGGCAAGGCACTTAACCCCATTGCCTTAACAAAAAAAAAAAAAACCCTAAAAAAGTGAATATAGTGTTAATTCAGATTCTGTAGGTGTTTCTTTTATGTTTTGTTTTGTTCTTCTTTCTCTGGATGTGGATGGCATTGTCCATAGAAGATTTCCAATGGTTGTCCTAGGTCTCTGAATTGCTCAGAGCTGCATCCATCAAGATTGATCAACTCACAAGGTTGTTGTTAATGTGTAGAACTTTTTTTTGGTTTGCTCCTTTTGCTCAACATCAGTTCCTACAATTCATTCCATGCTTCTCTAGAATCCTATCATTCTTGGTTCCTTATAGAATAGTAGTATTCCATTCCCCAGTTTATGAGCATCCCCTCAATTTCCAATTCTTTGCCATTACAAAAAGAGCTGCTATGAATATTTTGGAACATGTGAAACTTTTCCCATTTTTAATTATTTCTTCTGGATATAGGCCTAGTATTGGTATTTCTGGGTCAAAGGGTATGACTAGATTTATTGCTCCTTGAACATAGTTCCATATTGCTCTCTAGAATGGTTGGATCTGTTCACAACTCCACCATCAATGTATTAATGTCCCAGTCCTCCTGCAATCTCTTCAACATTGATTGCTTCCTTTTCTGTGATTTTAGTGAATTTGCTACTTTATGAGATGGAACCTCATAGTTGTTTTAATTTATATTTCTCTAATTAATAATGATTTGGAGAAATTTTCATATGATTTTATATAGCTTTAATTTCTTCAATTGAAAACTGTTCATATCCTTTGACCATTTATCAAGTGAGGAATTACTTGTAACCCTATAAATTTGGTGCAATTCTCTATCAAAACTGGAGTTCTACCCATTTTTTTAGACTTCTTCCCATAGCAGATTCTTTGGTTTCTGAAATAGGGCTATGAATAAAAAAGCCAGGCCAAAATTTTAAAATACATTAAGACTATTGATTTAGCTATTTTCTTTCATCCTAATCTGCTATCCAATGTACTTTAAAATTTGCATTGAAATGATTGCTTTCTTATCTATTTTATGCAAAACTCAAATTTGATGGCAAGCAGAGGACTAAATATTTGCAGGTGCTTTTCTACTTAATCTTACTGACATTAGGAAATATTGGAAAGCTAAGATTTTAGTTCATTATTTCTTTCCCCCTACACCAAACATCACCCATTTTCTCACAAAGTTTCTTATTTTGACTTCATTAAGACCAATTAGACATATTCACTGGTGGAGATTAATATTGCTAAATGTCAATTATGTGTCTGCCTTTCACATATTGAACAGAATGGCAAATAGCAATACAATAAATATCCTGACATCTGGCTTGCAGACAGCCAGAAGCCATGACATGGCAGAAAGAATAAAGCAAAGGATAATCATGGTTGAGAGCTTAATTGAATTCTGTACTCTGTTCCTAGAAGATCAACAGAGTACCTGGAAAATACAGAATCTTTGGGGTAGTAGGTACAGCTGTAGTTATAGGGAGTGAACAATTAGTGTAAGGGCAATGAAGAAGGTTAAATAGTCATCTTGCAACTGAAGTTCCCAAATAGGTTATTCATAAATGAGACTTATTTCAAAAAATCTTTATTTCCAGGAAAGGGTGAAAGGCCTTTTTCTGTAAAGATGGAGGAACCATTCACTAGAAAGTTTTTAATTTCACATAGGTTGTGGGAGAAATCCTTTACTGCAGGGCAAAGGATATGTGAATTTCAACAGACTGCTGAAGTCAACCCTGAGAACTGAGGCTGAATTTACATTTCATGAAAGAAGGAGAGAGAGAGAGAGAGAGAGAGAGAGAGAGAGAGAGAGAGAGATACAGACACAGAGAGACAGAGACAGAGAGAGATGGAGACAGAGTGGGAGACAGAGAGGTAGAGAGACAAAGACAAATAGAGATAGAAACAGAGACAGGGAGACAGAGAGATAGAGTCAGAAAGAAGAGAAAGAGAGAGAGAGAGAGAGACAGACAGAAAGAGACAGACAGGGAAAAAGACATATAGAGATAAAGACACAGAAAGAGTCAGAGAGAAATACAGAAAAAGACAGAGATAGATACAAAGAGAGGATAAAGATACAGAGAAAACAGAGGAAGGGAGACAGAGAGAGCTGGAGAAAGAGGCAGAGAGACAGACACAGACAGATAGACCCAGAGACCCAGAGACCTAAATAGAGGAAGAGAGAAAGATAGGCATAGCAGACAGAGACACACAGAGATATAGAGATACACACAAAGAAGCTTAGCACAGGTAAACCCTTAAACCAAACATGTGACACATAATTCAAACACTCTGGGGACCATGGTACAATAGAAGCCATTTAGGGAACATGGTCTGACCATTAATGCAAAAGCTAAGGGACATTAATCACATTTTAGGATTGAAGAATATCATTATATAGTAAAAATAATTTGCAATGAACCTAGAAGCTGTACTGACCCCTATTTCTCAGGGGCAGAATTTCCTGGGAAGCTTTTAACCTCTTGAATAAGATTACAATCTATGGAACCAAGTACATTATGATGCAGCCCTCTTCCCACTGCTGCTCACTCTGACTGTCCAGATTCTGGGTCTTGCCTACTTTTTAAGAATTGAAGCTGCTTCCTGAATTACATAATCTCCTGGGATTTCATCCCTTACATACATAGACTGACCTAAAGCCCACAATCATTCACATTAATGGAAATCTTGTCCTTATGACTGGCCCAATTCAATTTCTGTCAACATGTAGGCATGACTTCATTAGTTAAGTAAACAAATACACACCCCAGTAGATTGTTTGTTCAGCATTGATTTCCATTGCTCTCAACAAATGTATTTATACATTTTGTTTCAAAATTCAATGAATCTTCTTACATACAATTGTGTGATATATATACTTGTCCATAATTGAAATTACTCTGACTTTCTGAACATGTCAGGCAAAAATCATTTTGTTCTATGGAATTAGCTCTGAAAAACAGATAATAATTATTGAATGTGAGACTTTTATATACATATACAGAAACACGCACACATATACATAAATACATTTATATATATATATATGTATATATATATATATATATATGTATATTTCACATGGACTAAACTTTAAATGAAAATTTGTTGATTTGAATAGCCAAAGGGTTATAAAACTGTGCATACCCCGTGATCAAGCAATACCACTACCAGGTCTGTATCCCAAAGAGATTATAAGATAGGAAAAAAAGACCCAAACATACAACTATATCGACTGTACATCTATCTATATCTATATCAATCTATATATCTATATCTATATCTATATCTATATCTATATCTATATCTATATCTATATCTATATCTATATCTATATCTATATCTATATCTATATCTATCTATCTATCTATCTATCTATCTATCTATCTATCTATCTATCTATATCTTTAGTTTTTGCAAGGCAATGGGGTTAAGTGGCTTGCCCAAGGCTACACAGCTAGGTAATTATTAAGTGTCAGAGGCCAGATTTGAACTCAGGTACTCCTGACTCCAGGGCTGGTGCTCTACTCACTGTGCCACCTAGCCACCCCAAACATACAACATTATTTATATTAGCTCTTTTTGCACTGGCAAAAAATTGGAAATTAAAGGGATGTTTATAAATTGGGAAATGGCTGAATACATTGTGGTAAATGGATACAATGAAATATTACTTTTTTTTTAGGTTTTTGCAAGGCAAATGGGGTTAAGTGGCTTGCCCAAGGCCACACAACTAGGTAATTATTAAATGTCTGAGACCGGATTTGAACCCTGGTACTCCTGACTCCAAGGCCAGTACTTTATCCACTACGCCACCTAGCTGCCCCAGAAATATTACTTTTTTTATATGAAATGGTGAATAGAAAGATTTCAGAAAAATCTGGAATCATGTTGAGTGAACTGAACAGAACCAGAACATTGTACACAGTAACAGCAATATTGTTTGTTGATCATATATGATTGATTTACCTTTTCTTAGCAATGCAATGATCCAAAGCATTTTCAAAAGACTCATTATGGAAAATGCTATTCACAGCCAGAAAAAGGACTATGGAATCTGAATGTAGATCAAAGCATAGTATTTTCACTTTTTTCCTTTTTTGTTTTTGCTTTGCCCTGATTTTTCCTTTTGTTCTGATACATTTTTTCACAACTTGGTTAATATAGTATGTAATTATGTTTGACTTGATTGTATTGTATTGTATTGTATCAGATTGCTTGCCATCTTGGTGAGGTGAGGAGAGAGAAGGAGGGATAAAAATTTGGAACTCAAAATCTTATTAAAATATGTTGAGTTTCTGGCCAAGATAGTGGAGAGAAACTAGGCACTGTCCTAAGCTCTCATGGCTTTCCCTCAGAACAAACATGAATCAAACCTCTTAGCAGAATTTGGATCCACAAAACGCAGAAAAGAACCTAGTTGTACAGCAATATCTATCTCAGGGGAGTGTGGATGAGCCAGAGGCAGAGAGCAGAAAGCCAGAACAGGGGTGGTTGGGTAAGGCCCAGGGACTAACATGAGAATAGTAATAAAAGCTTTGACTATATGAGCAGCAGGCAGGAGAGTTCTAGCAAGACCAGAGGGAGAGTTGCAGAGTTTGGCTAGATAGAAATCCAGTCAGCTTGGCTGGTCTAGAAGACCAGGGCCAGGAGCCCCATATTTCCAGAGCAGTCCCCATGTTGACAGTTGAGTCCCCTCCCACACCTTCCTTGTGGGAGAATATATTGTTCCCAGAACAAAAATAGTAACAACCCCCTCCCCCCATCTCCACCTCCAGGCCTAGGGAGTGGGACACAAATCAAAGTAACAGACACTACAGAGAAATTATCTAGTATACCCTACTGGCTAGTCATTTTGAGTTACTAAGCCCAGTGAGAAAAGGCTCTAGGGATTTCAACACCAAAGGTCTGTGAACTAGCCCCTTGCCCAACCAAAATCCTAGGAAAATGTAGAAAAGGTAGCAGGAATGGGGCATCCATTGAAAGCTACCTTGAAGCCAAATATTACTCAAAGAGATATAGAACTTCTGAGGAGAATATAAATTGGTCTCCAGTCCAGAAAGATTTCTTAGAAGAGATCAGGAAGAAGATTAAAAATCAAATGGGAAAATGGGGGGGGGGAAGTGCAAGTGAAATACAATTTTCTCTTTGCAAGAGAAAATTATCATCTTGCAAGAAGGAAAAAAATACAATTGGACAAGTGCAAAAAGAAGATAATTCTTTCTAAACCCCCATTTGGCAGATGGAAAACACCTTCAAAAATAAAATTGACCAATTGGAAAAGGGGTTCCAAAAGGTAAATGAAGAAAATTCTTCTCTAAAAAAAGAGTGAAATTTTGGAAACTAATGACTTTATGACAAGAATGTGTTAAAAAAATGAAAAAATAGAAGAAAATTTAAAATACCTCATAGGCAAAACAACTGACCTAGAGAATAGGTCTAGAAGAGACAACTTAAGAATTATTGGGCTTCCTGATAACATTAAGAATAAAAAAATAATGCCTGGACTTGATATTCTGATATTTCAGGATATAGTGAAGGAGAATTGTCTTGATATCATTGAACCAGAAGACAAAATAGTTATTGAAAGCATACATTGATGCCCTCCTGAAAGAGATTCCAAAATGAAAACACCAAGGAATTTGGTGACCAAATTCCAGAACTATTAGATGAAAGAAACCATCCTGCAAACAGCCAGAAAGAAACAATTTAGATACCAAGGAACCAGAGTAAGGATTACACAAGACCCAGCTGCATCAACATTAAGGGATTGAAGAGGCTGGAGTAATATATTCCAAAGAGCAGGGGAGCTGGAAATGCTGCCAAGAATTCATTATCTGACAAAGTTGAGTCTTTTCTTCCAGGGGAAAAGATGGAAATTTAATGAAATAGGTGACTTCCAACATTTTCTGATGAAAAGATCAGAGCTAAATAGAAAATTTGGACTTTGAAGACAGTCTCGAGAGATATGTGAAAAGAAAAAAAAAGGAAAAAAAGCCTATGATCGAATATGATGACACTACCTATATCCCCAGCTGGGAGAATGATTCTCATAACTCTTGACAACTGTCATTCTATTAGGAAGAATATACTTAGCCAGTAATAATGAACACTGATGACATATATGACTCTAAGAGAGTGATTTAAAAATAGTATCTCCTTAAAAATGGGGGACAGTAAAGAGATTAGAGGATAGAGGAGTTTGAATAGATAAATCCCTTTATGTGAAGAGGTACAAAGGATATATTACAATAGAGGTGAAGAAGGGAAGAGGTGAGAACCACCTGAATTTTACTGTCATTGGACCTGGCTTAAAGGGAAAGGAGAAAAAAAGGGGAGGGTGGTTGGATATAAGGGAACAAAAACACTGAAGGAGGTAGTATACAGAAGCAAAATACTGGGGAATATAGATAAGGTGATAAAAAGGGGGAATGTAAAAGGAGGGAAGATAGTATGGAGGGCAATAAAAAATTTTGAATCTGAATGGAACAAAGTTTCCCATAAAGCATAAGTGAATAGCAGAGTGGATTAAAAACCAGAATCCTACAATATGCTGCTTACAAGAAACTCATCTGAAGCAGAGGGAGATACATTTAGAGTAAAGGTAAAAGTTTGGAGCAGAATATATTATGCTTCAGTTCAAGTGAAAAAGGCAGGGATAGAAATCCCTATTTAAGACAAAACAGCTACAGAAAAAGATTTCATTGAAAGATATAAGGAAGGAAACCCTATCCTCCTAAAATGTACCATAGACAATGAAACAATTTCAATACTAAATATGCATGTACCCCATGGTAGAGCATCCAAATACTTAGAGGAGAAGCTGAATGAGTTACAGGAAGACATAGGCAGCAAAACACTACTGGTAGGAGATCTCAACCTCCCTTTCTCAGAATTAGATAAATCTAACCATAAAATAAATAAGAAGACACTGAAGGAGTGAAATAGAATATTAGAAAATATAGACATGATGGACCTTTGGTGAAAATTGAATGGGGATAGAAAGGAATATGCTTTTCTTTCCTTCAGTACACAAAAACTGATCATATGCTAGGGCATAAAAAACCCTCATAATCAAATGCAGAAAGTCAAAAATAGTGAATATCTCCTTCTCAGACCAAAAATAGTGAATCGTTCCTTCTCAGACCATAATACAATAAAAATCAAGTGCAATAATGGGCTGTGGAGATATAGACCAAAATCTAATAGGAAAATAAATAACTTCATTTTGAAGAATGAATGGATCAAACAGCAAATTATAGATAGAATTAATCATTTCTTTTTTAATTACTTCTTAAAAATTTCCATCCATTTGTACATGTATATTTCCAAGTTGCAATATGTCCTCCACCCTTCCTTCCCAGCTCCCTCCCGTCAGTAGTGAATAGTCAGGTTAGCATTTTACATACATATTTTGTTAAACATATTTACAAATTAGTAATTTTTGGCATGAGGAATTAAGATTAAGAGGAAGAGATACATAAGAGATAATTTTTATAAAGTGTTCATCAGATTTGCTAAGGGTTTTTTTTCTGTGTGTTTTGTTTTGTATTTCTTCCTCTGGAGATAATATAGACTATTAACAGTCTAATACAGTTGTCCTAGCTCTCTGGATTGTTGAGCAGAGTTGCTTCCATGATGGCTGTGTATCTCATGATGTTGTTGTGTACATTTTTCTTTTAGCTCTACTCCCTTCTCTCAGCATCAGATGTGGTAAGTCATTCCATGCTTTTCTGGAGTCTGACCATTTATGCTTTCTTTTAGAACAATAACATTCCATATATTCATGTACCATAACTTGTTTAGCTATTCTATAACTGATAGCTAATTTCCAATTTCCCTCAATTTCCAATTCTTTGCCACATTAAAAAGAGCTGCTATGAATATCTTGGGACATGTAGGACTTTTCCCATTTTTTACAATTTCTTCAGGCTAGAGTCCTAGAATTGGAATTATAGAATTAATGATTTCATCCTAGATAATGACAATAAGGAGATAACATAACAAAGCTTATGGCATACAGCCAAGGAAGTTATTAGGAAATATATCTTTAAATGCTTTAATGAATAAAACAGAGAAAGAAGAAATCAATGAACCAAGCAGGCAACTAAAAATTAGTGAAAGAATAAATTAAAAACTTCCAATTAAATAACAAATTAGAGATTCTAAAAAAATTAAAGAATAAATTAACAAAAATGAAAGCAAGAATACAATTAAATTAATAAATGAAGCCAAGAGTTGGTTTTATGAAAAAGACCAATAAAATAGACAAACTTTTGGCTAATTTGATTTTAAAAAAATAAAGAAGAAAATCAAATTACTAGTTTCATAAATTAAAAAGTTGAACTAGGGGCGGCTAGGTGCCGTAATGGATAAAGCACTGGCCTTGGAGTCAGGAGTACCTGGGTTCAAATTTGGTCTCAGACACTTAATAATTACCTGTGTGGCCTTGGGCAAGCCACTTAACCCCATTTGCCTTGAAAAAAAAACAAACTACAAATAAAGCTGAACTCACCACCAATGAAGAGGAAATTAAAGTAATTATTTGGAAATATTTTGCCCAACTGTATGCCAATAAATTTGATAAACTAAGTGAAGTTGATGAATATTTATAAAAATAAAAGTTGCCCAGGTAAAATGAAGAGGAAGTTAAATGCCTAAATAACCTTTTCTCAGAAAAAGAAATTCAACATGCCATCATTGAAGTCCTTAAGAAAAAATACCCAAGCCAAATGGGTTCACAAGTGAACCCATCAAACTTTAGGGAACAATTGGTTCCAATACTACATAAACTTTTTGGAAAAACTGGGGTAAACAGGAACTCTGCTTTACTCCTTTTTCTGACACCAGTATGTTGCTGATACCTAAACTAGCAAGCATCAAAACAGAGAAAGGGAATTATAGACTGATTTCCTAATGAATTTGAATGCAAAATCTTAGTTGTCACTAGTATAACACACTATGACCAAGCCGGATTTATCCTAGGAATGCAGGGTTGGTTCAATATCAGAGAAACTGTCAGTATAATTGACTCTATCAATAACAAGCCAAAGAAATCATATGATTATCTCAATAGATGCTGACAAAGTCTTTGACAAAATACAGCACCCTTTCCTACTTAAAACCTCTTGAGAGCAAAGGAATAAATGAATTGTTCCTTAGAATGATAAGCTATATCTAACTGAAACCATCAGCAAAAATTATATTCAATGGGGATAAGCTAGAGGCATTCCCAATAAGATCAGCAGTGAAACAAGGATGCCCATTATCAACGCCCTATTAAACATTGTGTTAGAAATCTTAGCTTCAGCAATAAGAGAAGAGAAAGTAATTGAAGGAAATAGAATTGGGAAGGAAAAGACAAAACCTCACTCTTTTCAGATGACAAGATGGTATACCTAGAGAACCCTAAAAAAACCTTCTAAAAACCACTAGAAACAATTAGCAACTTTAACAATGTCACAAGATATAAAATAAACACGCAAAAAATCCTCAGCAGTTCTATATATTACTAACAAGATACAGCAGCAAGAGCTAGAAAGAACAATCCTATTTAAAATACCTTCAAACAGTATAAAATACTTGGGGGTCTACCTGCCAAGGCAGATTCAGAAACTCTATGAAAAACAGCTGTAGAACACTTTTCACACAAATAAAATCAGAGATAAATAACTGGGCAAATACCAACTTCTTACTGATAGGTCAAGCTAATATAATAAAAATGACAATTCTACCTAAATTAAACTACTCATTTAGTGCAAACTAAACTACATATTTACCAATCAAACTTCCAAAACATTATTTTAATGAGCTAGAAAAAATTGTAAATAAATTCACATGGAGAAATAAAACGTTAATAATATCAAGGGATTTAATGGAAAAGAGTGCAAAAGAAGGAGGCTTAGCTTTACCAGAACTAAAATTATATTATAAAGCATCAGTCATAAAATTTTTCTGATATTGGCTAAAAATAGATTGATCAGTGCAATTGAATAGGTACAAAAGCGAGAGCAGGAATTGATTATAGAAAGCTGCTCTTTGATAAACCCAAAGAGCCCAGTTTCTGGGATAAGAACTCTCTTGTCAATAAAACATTGTTGGGAAAATTGGAAGTTAGGATGGTAAAATCTAGGATTAGCCCAGCATCTCATACCCTATAACAAGATAAGATTAAAATGAGTTCAGGATTTAGATGTAAAAGACAATATTATAAGCGAATTAGGAGAACAAAGAATAGTTACCTGTCAGATCTATGGAAAGGGAAGCAGTTTATGACAAAGGAAGAGATGGAGAACATAATTAAAAACAAACTAGATAATTTTGATTATATTAATTTAAAAAGCTTTTGTATAAGCAAAGCCACTGTAACCAAGAACAAAAATAATGTAGTAAATCAGGAAATAATTTTTACAACTACTGTTTCAGACAAAGGATTCATTTCTAAAATATAAAGAGAATTGATTCAAATATATATATATACATATATATATCTGTATGTATGTATGTATGTATATATAGACAAGCCATTTACAATTGACAAATGGTCAAAGGACATGCAAAAGCAATTTACTGATGAGGAAATCAAAGCTATCTATAGTCATATGAAAAATTGTTCTAAATCATTACTTACTAGAGAAATACAAATTGAAGCATCTCTGTGGCACTACCTCACAGCCCTCAGATTGGCCAACATGACCAGAATGGGCAATGTTCAATGTTGGAAGGGATGTGGGAAATCTGGCTCACTAATGCCTTGATGGTGGAGCTAAAAACTGATCAAACCTTTCCAAAGAGCAATTTGGAATTATGCCCAAAGGGCAATAAAATGTGAATACCATACAACAAGAGATCATAAAAAAGGGTAAAAACATCACTTGTACAAAAATACTCATAGTAGCTCTTTTTGTGATACAAAGAACTGGAAATCAAGTGAATGTCCATCAATTGAAGAATGGCTGAACAAGTTGTGTAAAAGTGTGTTATCGAACACTATTGATCTATTTATTAGAAACCAGGAGTGATGGGATTTCAGAGAAGCCTAGACAGAATTGCCTGAACTGATGCTGAGTGAGATGAGCAGAACCAGAAGAATATTTTACTCCCTAACAGCAATATAGGTGTAATGATCAACCTTAACTGACTTGCTCATTTCATCAGCGCAAAAATCAGGGACAATTATAGGGTGTCTAGGATAGAGAATACCATCTGTTTCTAGAGAAAGAACTGTGGAGTTTAATCAAAAACTGAAGTTTAGTATGTTTAATTTCTTTTTAATGTTTTCATATGTACCACATAATTTTACTCTCATATTTTTCCTCAATGATGTGCTTATTAACTCAACACATTCAATTTTTTAGAAAGATTTTATTAATTTTGATTTTTATAATTTTCCCTCTAATCTTGCTTTGCCCCACCCCCCACAGAAGGCAGTCTTTACATTGTTTCCATGTTATACATTGTTCTAAGTTGAATGTGATAAGATAGAAATCCTATCCTTAAGGAAGAAAAATAAAGTATAAGAAATAGAAAAATTGCATAATTAGATAACTTTTTTATTCTAAATTAGAGAATAGTCTTTGATTTTTGTTCAAAATTCACAATTATTTCCTCTGCATACAGATGGTATTCTCCATTGCAGATATCCCAAAATTATCCCTCATTATTGCACTGATGGAATGAGCAAGTCCATCAAGGTTGATCATCACCCCATGTTGCTGTTAGCATGTACAATGTTTTTCTGGTTCTGCTCATCTCTTTCAGGCTCAGTTCATGCAAATATTTCCAGGCTTCCCTGAATTCCCATCCCTTCTAGTTTCTAATAGAACAATAGTGTTCTGTGACATACATATACCACAGTTTGTTAAGCCATTTCCCATTTGAAGGACATTTACTTAATTTCCAATTCTTTGCCACAAACAAGGCTGGTATGAATAGTTTTTGTGCAAGTGATATTTTTTATCCTTTTTTCATAATCTCTTCAGGGTATATACCCAGTAATGGCATTGCTGGATCAAAGGGTATGCACATTTTTGTTACCTTTTGGGTGTAGTTCCAAATTGCTCTCCAGAAAGGTTGGATTAGTTCACAGCTCCACCAACAATGTATTTGTATTTCAGATTTCCCACATCCCTTCAAACATTGTTCATTGTCCTTTCTGGTCTTATTGGCCAGTCTGAGATGTGTGAGGTGGTACCTCTCAGAGATACTTTAATTTGCATTTCTCTAATAAGTAATGATTTAGAACAATTTTTCATATGACTATGGATCACTTTGATTTCCTCAGCTGTAAATTGCCTTTGCATATACTTTGACCATTTGTCAATTAGGGAATGACTTGTTTTTTTGAAAATTTGACTCAGTTCTCTGTATATTTTAGAAATGAGAACTTTGTCAGAAATACTAGTTGCAAAGTTTGTTTCCCAATTTACTACATTTCTTCTGATCTTGGTTACCCCGGTTTTGTCTGTGCAAAAGCTTTTTAATGTAATGTAATCAAAATTATCTGTTTGTTTTTAATGACATTCTCCATCTCTTCCTTGGTCATAAACTGCTTCCCTTTCAATAGGTCTGAAAAGCAAACTACACATTGATCTTCTAGTTTGCTTTTAATTTTGCTTTTTATGTCTAAATCCTGTAGCTGTTTTGATCTTATTTTGGTAGGGTGTGAAGGTGTTGGCATAATCCAACTTTCTTCCATAGCTACTTCCAATTTTCCCAACAGTTTTTATTGAAGAGAGAGTATTTATCCCAATAGCTGAACTCATTAGGTTTTTTCAAACAGCAGATTACTATAATCATTTCTTGCTATTGCACCTAGTCTATTCCACTGATCCACCACTTTATTTCTTAACCAGTACCAGACAGTTTTGATGACTGATGTTTTATGACATAATTTTATATCTGGTAAGGCTAAGCTGCCTTCTTTTGTACTTTTTTCATTGAATACATGGAAATTCTTGACTTTTTAGTTCTCCCTATGAATTTACTTACAACTTTTTCTAAATCATTAAAGTAATTTTTTCAAATTTTGATTGGTAGGGCACTAAACATTTTAGTTTTGGTAGAATTTTTATTATATTTTTATTATATTATAGTTTTTATTTTTTATATTAGCATAACCTATCCATGAGCAGTTGATGTTTGCCTAGTTCTTTGAATCTGATTTTATTTGTGTGAGAATAGTTTTGTAATTGTTTTTAAAAAGATTTTCAGCCTGCCTTGGGTAGACTCCCAGGTATTTCATATAAGCTGAGGTTACTTTGAATGGGATTTCTCTTTCCCTTAATGTTGATGCAGTCATGTCCTGTGTAATCCTCACTGTGGCTCTTTTGTATCTAAATGGTTTCTTTTTGGCTGCTTGCAGGATTTTCTCCTTTATCTGATAGTTCTGGAATTTGTCCATTAACATTCCTTCGTATTTTCATTTTAGGATCTCTTTCTGGAGGGGTTCAATGTATTCTTTCAATAACTATTTTGCTCTCTGATTCCATGATATCAGGGCAATTTTTAATCACTAAATCTGGAAATATTTAAGTCCAGGTTTTTTTTCTCTTCAGTGTTTTCAGGAAGCCCAACAATTCTCAGGTTTTTCCTTCTTGATCTTTTCTCAAGGTCAGTGGTTTTGCTTATGAGGTATTTCCCATTTTCTTCTACTTTTTTGATTTTTTGGTTTTGCTTAATAGACTCTTTCTGTGTCATGAAGTCATTAGTTTCCAACAACTCAATTCTTTTTTTTTTTTAGAGAAAAATTTTCTTCATTTACCTTTTGCAATTCCTTTTCCAATTGGTCACTTCTATTTTTGCATCAATCTTCCATTTGCCCAAGTGAGTTTTGAGAGAATTATTTTCTTTTCTCATTTTTCCTATTGTATTTTACAAGGATTTGTTTTCTTGTTGCAAGGTGTTAACTTTTTCTCCCCAAATTTTCCAATTTATTTTTAAACTTCTTCTCAATTTCTTCAAGGATCTCTTTCTGTGCTGGAGATCAGATCAGATGATCCTCAGAGGTTCTAGGTCTCTTTCTGCATTAGGGTCTTTTCCTTCTAGGAATATTTCTATGGGCCCTCCTTTCTACTCACCTATCTTCATTTTCTTGAGACCTTGTGTTGGGGAGGGGCTGGTTCACAGAGGTTTGGTGTTGAGATCCCTAGAGACTTTTTTCACTGGGTTTAGTAACTCCAAGTGGGACACCAGGAGGCTGTGTAGGTTGCTTTCTCTGGAGTGTCTGTGACCTTGATTTGAAGCCCTCTCCCTTGGCCTGGAGGGGGGTACTTGAAGCTGATGAATATTTTTGTGTTTGAACAATGCTGTGCTTTGCCCTAGGGTAAGGTAATTTCTCTCCTTATTCACAGATGAGGGAACTCTGCTGCTCACATCTCAGCCTTAAGACAGAGATGGGCTGTAATTGTATTTGTTCTGGGAAGAGGTTTCACCTTGAGGGAGATGTTCTCCTACCTTCTCTTTCTGGGTTTTGTGGATCAGATTTCTGTTAAGAGGTTGGTTTCATATTATATATGAAGGAAGATCAGGAGACTTGAACACAGTGACTGTCTTCTCTCTGCTATCCGGGCCAGAAGCACCAACACATTCAGTTTTGATCAATGCATATCATGGAAACAGTGTAAAGATTATCAAATTTCTTTTTATGGGGGGAAGAAGGGATGGAAGGGTGGATGAGGGGAAAATGTGCAAAATTCAAACCCTTTCCAAAAATGATAGGTAGAAAGTACTATGGAATATAATCGGAAAGCAAATAAAATATTTTTATAAAAAAGAGTGTTGAAGACTATATTTAAATGTAAGTTAAAAAATGATTAAGTACAAAATAAATAGATAAAAAGTTTTGTGTTCTTTTGTGTTCTTAACTCTTCTTCTGATGACTCTGCCACTACAACAAAAACTGAGGAATCTGAAATAACACAGAAGATAATGTCCTCTGAATGCAGTTTCTTCTTTATTTTTTCTCTTTGTTAATTTGATGATAATAACCAACATTAATAGAGTCCTTTAAAGTTGCAAAGTGTTACACACACTTGATCTTAAAGTCCCGCAATGGATCTGTTAGCTAGGTTCTATAGATATTTTTAACTCTATTTTACTAACAAAACAGAATCTTTGTCTGAGTAGCAAAGTGGCTTTTTCTGGTCCATGATATTAGTAAGTTTCTGAAGCTGAATTTGAGCTCAGTTCTTCTTAATTCTAATTCCAGCAGCACTCTATGTCCTATGTCTTGTTGCTATAATACTGAACTATAAGAAAGCATTTCCTATTTAATTATTTTTTCTCATATATGCACATTTTCCTCTCAATCTACAGAAAAGTGAAAGACAATTTTACTGTGATGATAGGAAAAAATTTTGCCCAATAATAATAATAATAATGTTACTATTATTCTATTTGGTGTTAAGTATCAACTTAAGTAAAAATCATAATAAATGCAATCCAATCATTTAAAAATAAATCCTGGAAATATTTACAGAAACTTATGCAAAATTAAGTCAACAGTGCTAGTAAAACATTTTGAATGGTAACAGCATTGTTTTACAATGAAGAGCTGTGTTTGATTTAGCTTTTATCAACAATACAATGATCCAAGACAATACCTAAAGACCAATGATGAAGTATATTATCTACCTCCAGAGAAAGAAATAATATTGTTTAAATATAGACAGAACCATGCTACTTTAACTTTCTTTCATTCTTCTTCTTTTATTACAATTGTCTTAAACAAAATGCCTAGTATGGAACTGTTTTACATGATTATACATGGAAAAACTATATCTGAATGCTTACTCTCTCTCAGGGAGGGGGTATATGAGAGAAGAAAGAATAAAATTTTGGAACTCAGAACATTAAAAAAACTGTTAAAAATTTTAACATATAAAGGGAGGATATTATACACATATAAAAATATGGCTATATATATGTATATACATATATATATATATATATACATATACATAGTCATTTATGTATAAAATATATGTACTCATATATACACTTGCAGTGGATTGAGTGCTAGGCCTATAGTCAGGAGGGCCTGACTTCAAATCTGACCTCAAATATTTATTAGTTATATGATCTTAGGCAACTTACTTAACCTTGATTGACTTGCATTTTGGGCTAGTTCTAGTTGTCCTGATTCATATCTGGTCACTGGACTCAGATGGCTTCAGAGGTGTAGAGTCCCTTTCCTGGACTCATACGCTGAGTCCCATTCCTGGACTCTTATCTTGAGTCCCAGTTCTGGACTCCCTCAATCTTCCCCAGATGAATGTTGGAGGAGTGGGAAACAAGGAATACAAAGGAGACAAGTACTCCATCAAGATCTCCAAGTGCTCCATTTATTTACCAAAACACCAGTGCTTAAATATCCTTCCCAGACCCTAATCCACTCCCAATCCTGTGGCACTTATTAAAGCAATGTTCTGATGCTCAAAGGCACCAAGTGATGATAATCTACAGCATTCCCATAGTCAACAGTCCCTAACACAGAAGAGAGATTGAGACTGGAGAACAGAACTACAGAACTCTCTCTCACTCAGATCCAATTCATGAGCTTGACAAGACATCGTCTCCCTGATGTCATGATCTTTTTCAAGATCAAAGGGCAAACATCAACCATAATAATATTATGATATTTTTATATACAAGAAAAAATTCTAGCTTTGAATGGAAAGGGGAACATCTGATCTGCACAGTGCTTCACCATTTGCAATCCCTGGCAAACTTTGGAAGAACTGGGCAGGAGGTTGTTTTGTAATTTTTAAAAACAATGTAGTCCTTAGCTTTGCAAATATCTTCTTTACAGTCAACTAGTCAATCATTCAACAAGCAGTTATTACACATTTAAGTGTGTCAAATTCTGTGTATAAAGGAAGAGAACAGATTTTGATCTCAGAAATTTGCATTCTAATGTAGTAGACTATATATAAATGCAGGGCATGTATGAAGTAAATATGATGTAATCTTAGTGGATAAGCCACTAGCAGTTAGGGGCAAGAGTTGTTGAGAAGGATGGTGGAAAATAGATCTTGGAAAGGCTACTGACATTTCTTGATATGAATCTTGAAAGAAGCCAGAGACTCTCAGAGGCAGAAGGGAAGAGGGTTATGATTTCCTTTATGCAGAGATGGATACTGGCTAGAACAGAGAGGATATGGAGGGGGAGAATGTAAAAGAAGACTGGGAAATTAGACATAGGCCAGTTTCAGAAGAGCTTTAAATATGAAGCAGGTCTCTTTATATTTGCTATAAGAGCACATAAGGAACAATAACTGTAGACTAGAATACAAGGTGATATGGACAAACCTGAGACCTGAGAAAATTTGTTTGACATTTTTGTGGAAAGGACAAAGGAATGAATATCAATTAGGAAATTATAGTCATCCTCTTGGTGAGAAATTATGAGAGTCTAATCTATAGTGGTGGCTTCATGAATAAAAAGGTAATGTTTGTAAAAATTTGATAATAGAAATATTAAGATTTAGTAAAATGTTCAGAGATGCAGGGTGAAGAAGAGTGACCAATTGTGGATTACGCAGAGAATGTAGACCTTGAAAGTTTTAGGGAAACTGAAAATAGGAGTGGCTTTGATGGAAATGATACTGAACTCTCTTTGGATGTGTAGAGTTTTATTTGCCTACTAGGAATTTAGATCCTAACATCCCAAAAAGCATTGGATAATATGGTACTGAAGTTCATGAGAGAATAAGAATGGATATATAAATCAGAGGACCATTCACATGGAGATAATAATTGAAAACACTGGAAGTGATGAGACCTAGGTGTTATAATAGATGAAAAGAAGAGGGATCAGAATACAGCCTGAGGGCTACCCACAGATAGTGTCATTGCATGAATAAAGATCCAGTCATGGAGATAGTAATGCTGTCTTCAATCTTCAACTGACTTGAGAGGTGATTTCAAAGAAATCAATGTACTATAGCTTCTCCATCACAGGACATCAGCTATTCACTTCTGTACCACACAGAAAGAATTGATTCAATTACTAAACCTTATTCTGAATTTATGGCTCATCAGAATAAAGAATATTTCTAAAATTTCCCATTTCATTAGGAAACAATGAGGGTATCTGGATTATTAAGGAATCCCAGATTTAAGAAACTGGAAATTGTCAGGGAAAGGAAAATTGTGCTTATTTCTCAATGCATAGACATATTTTTGGTCTTCCTATTTCATTTTTACACCACCCCACAAATACTTCTTATAGAATTTTTTTAAATAATTTAAAATGTCCATCAAAAGAATAAATATTTTCCTCCTAATTCAATGTAATTTAACTTTGACTATTTTGTGTAAAATGTTCCCCATGTAAAAAGTTGCTAACACCCTTAGGGCATCTAGAAATGTAGAATAAATTCTCTTGTTGAGCTTGAGACAGTAGGTAGTTCTGATTGGTGAATTAATCCTTAGATGGAATCTCAGTGGCAAGAACCATCCACTCCAGTCCTGCCTACTCCAAACTTGTTCAGATAATGAATTTTTAGAATACATCTCAACCTCTCCTAAATGGACACCTTCCCTTTCCCTGCTTCCACCTGCTTTTTTTTCTTTTTTTTAGTTGCCTTGTATGTTTTCTTCCCCATATATATACAAATTCCTTGAAATCAAAATGTCTTTTTCTTTTTCTTTCTTTTTTTGGTATTCCTAGCACCTTAGCACAGTGGAACACAGCAAGTACTTAATAAATGCTCTATCTATCTGTCTATCATCTACCTATCTCTATACCTATCATCTATCCATCATCTATCTGTCTATATAGCTAGCATCCATCCAGCCATCATCTATCCTTCCATCACCTATCCAGCCATCCTCTCTCTCTCTCACTCTCTCTCTCTCTCTCTATCATCTCTATAGACAGAGAATAAGTTATCAATTCACAGGCTACATCTCAAAGATTATTTAAACAGCATAATAAGAGAATTTTCATTTAAATCCTACTACTACCACTTATGACTTTTGACCTTGCTTAAATTACTTAATCACATCTTTCTTTAATTTATTCATGTATAAAGGAGTTCAGATTAGATGACTGTTGTGGACGATTTCAATTCCAAATCTATGGTCTTATTTATCAATAGAAAAGGAAATTGGACTCATCATATATTGAGAATGAGTTAAAATGGACGGACAGTTCACTTACTCCCCTGGTATCCAGGAAATACTCAAAAAAATCAGTTCAGATATAGCTAGCCTACAGCATCTTAAATGAATTTTTAATGAAGAATTTATAGAAAAACAGAGCCCAAATAGATTGAGAAAACATAGAGGGGTTCCAGTATTCCCCAATGAAAGAAGATCCCTACACATTGAAATTACCAATCTTTTGAAGTATCAAAATGTATTATTTTACCATATTGAACTTAAAAAAGAAGTTTGTACCCATTTTTTCATATGTAGTATTTGGTGACTGAAAAAGAAATGCATAATACTTATAAAAAGTTTCATATTATAGGTTATAAATGGATAGGTAGAAAGTTAATAATATGATGAAATAAACCAATTGTCTTCTGATCTGTCTCTCTGTGTCTCCCCTTTTTTCTTTTTCTTCCTTCCCTTCTCTTTCTTTCTTGATTTTTCCCCTCCCTCCCTCTTTCCTCTTTCTCTCCCTTCCTCCTTTCTTTCCATTTTCCTCCTTCCTTCCTTCCTTCCTTCCTTTCTTTCTTTCTTTCTTTCTTTCTTTCTTTCTTTCTTTCTTTCTTTCTTTTTTCTGCAATAAAAAGCACAGAATATCCTCTTTCTTTATTCTGTGCAATTGCATATTTAGAAACCCTAGTGATAATATAGCTAAATGAATGCATGTAGCCATGTATTTCTTTATTTGAATTGTTAATACATATCTTTCATTCAATTCCTAATTGGTCTAAACTCTAAGAATTTTGTTACCTTGATTCAGATATTGTCTGATCCTGAAACTTTCTTTAATATCTAAGAATTCTCATAGTTTTCAATATTCTTCAGCCTTTTTGATTACCTCTCCTCATTGGTGTTTCTTTTGGGCTTTTCATTTGGAGGCTGACCACACATACTTCATTCCCCACTTGTCTATGCTTTTAACTAAAGATTTTGCCACTAGGACTTAGCTAACCTGGGACTTTTCCTAATTCACTGGAGCCTTTCATTCCTGCACTGTCCCTGTATTTTGTTGGGTAGACCCTCATTGCTTTGTAAGTTTCCTTACTATTTTTGTCTTCTTTCACTAGAGTATAAACTTCTTGAGGGCAGATATTGTATTTTTGCTTGTTTTTGCAGTCCCAAAGCTTATCAAAGTACCTGGTATGTGGTAAACATTTAATAAATGCGTTTTGGTTGCTTGTCTAACTAGCAAGTTTTTGTTCCTTAAATAAAGATTTATATTAATATTCAGGTTAATGTGGTGAGGATAGATTTCAGAAACTGTAAAGTGTGTTAAGTGGGCGAATATTTGCCAGAGAAAGATTAAGGAAAGAGTTCAGTTATCCCTAAACAAACCTTTTAAGGGGCAGTAGGGTACTGGGGAAAGAAGAGTTCCATGTGGCAGCTTCCTGGCTTAATTAATTATTATTGGTAATTAGATACTAAACAACTTAGTTGTTTCTGCTTAAGGAAGAACTGCATGTATTATCAGCTACCTGGGTCAAAGTTTTAGTTTCTTGCACTTATTAAGGTCTTGATTCGCACAGAAGGAGAATTAGAGTAATTCCACAGTCTCCACTGAATACATAATATCCTATTTAAAAAAAAAAGAAAGAAAAAAGAACCAAGAAACAACTCAAGGGGAATTTTCCTTCATTATAATAATAATACTAACAAAGCCCAATAATTATTCCTGATTTAACTATGACATTCTGTTTTAATTTAAAGAAAAATCTCTCTCTCTCTCTCTCTCTCTCTCTCTCTCTCTCTCTCTCTCTCTCTAGTAAGAAGGAAAAACAAAGCTATTCTGTTGTTGCAATTAGTGGTGATGTGTTGAATGGATTGCAAACTCACTGTGACTAATCTAAATGGACAGAACTGTCCCTGGCTAATCCCCATGAATATTGCCCTGGTCTGAAAGAGCAAGGAGTGATAATATCAAAAGGAATAGTCAGCAGTTAACAGAACACACTAAACCAGGAGTTGGCTCAGGTGACAATATGAGAGGGCAGAGATAAATGAAATGGAAGAAGGTTGGTAATTCTGGTTCAAGGAGATATAAGCACTATTTGAAGGTATCATAATTACAAGTTATGATGAGAGAATTTTCCCTCTGTTAAATGGACATGGCCCTTTTCGGAACTAAATATCTCAAGTACTGAAATGGCTGACTCTAGCCATTAATCCTCCCAATGGCCCAGAACTCTGCAGATTTTAGACGCTGTTTGATATTTACTTAAACAACTCCAAATGTGAAGTGGAGCCCGGGATCAGATCAGGAACAAAGCCTGAAGCAAGATGAAGCAGATGGGGTTGATTTTTGTTGTAGAGTAATGCAATTCTGTGTTTGTTTGCAGTCTGCCATTATTTATGTAAATATATAATTAAGACAAATTTATAATTCATGAAGGATTGTTTTCTGGCAAACACAGGTCTAACTTTAAACTGAATGTGTGTGTTTGTATGTGTGTATGTGTGTGTGTGTGTGTGTTTGTGTGTGTGTGCGTGTGTGTGTATGTTTAAAATTTTATCATTGAGGCTCATTTGCTTCTCTTTACTTTATGCTATTGGAGTCAAGCCAGTCAATTTCACTCCTTTGAACTTGTTTCATCATCTATCATAAGAAGATAACATGTGAAATATAGAATAATGTTGATTTTGGAGTTAGATTGAGATTATGTCCTGATTCTTTCACTTTCTAACCATCTGATCTTGGCTAAATCAACCTCTCACTAATTCAAGTTCCTCAGCTATTACTATGCCATATTCTTTAAGAATATTAGAAAGTTTAATGGATACGTTTAGCATATACAAAGTGCTGACTATGTGTCAGATTCTGTTAAGCGCTGGGAATGTGAATATAAATATAATCCCTGGCTATACCAATAGCTTACCTTTTAAGTGGGAAATTGACAACACAAAGAGGTATACTGGAAGTGGTGGGACACAGTATAGATATGGCAGCCTGGTTTGAGCATAAAAGCAGGATAGTAAGGTAAAGACCTGGTTACAGAGAACCACAAGATATGGAGGAGAAGGTGAAAGCTCAACTTTTTCAACCCAATGTCATGGCAGAGGCAGAATCCAAGCTTCTGGTAGTAAGTGGGATAGGACAGAGATTAATATGATGTCCAGGATGTATGTATCATGGTTTGGAAATGTTGACTGGGAAGTGAGTGGTTACATGTCAATTTATTTGACATTTCATTTTTTAATTTTGGAGTGCCAATGCCTACTATAGTACCTAGCACAGAGTAGAGGTTTATTACATTTCTGAAGAACACAGGAAGGAAAAAAGGTGAATGAATGAATGAGGTGAAGGATTTTCAACTTCAGCAATTCCCTAGATGAAGGAAATTACACATCAGTTCCCCAAACATTCTCCCCCAAAATAACCACCTCAGAATTATAATGAGGATGTATAAGCCTTAAAACACTTTATTTTCCCCTACCTGGTAGTATTTTATTTTTTCCAATTACAAGTAATGGTATTTAACAACTCTATAAGATTGTGAGTTTTGAATTTTTCTCCCTTTCTCCCTCCCCTGTGTCCTCCCTAGGATAGCAAGAAATCTGATAGAATTTATACGTGTACAGTCATGCTAAATATAATTCCACATTTGTCATGTTGTGAAAGAAGAATCAGAACAAAAAGGAAAATACAAAAGAAAGAAAAAAAATTAAAAAGTTAAAATAGTTTGGTTAGATGTGAATTTAAATTCCTTAGTTCTTTTTTCTGGAAGTCGATAGCATTTTCATTTGTACATCTTTTGCAATTATCTTCTATCTTTATATTGCTGAGAAGACATGTTTATCATGTTGATCACTTTATATGTTGTTGTTTCTGTGTATAATGTTCTCTTTATTCTACTCACTTCATTCAGCATTAGCTCATTCAAGTGTTTAAA
Source organism: Macrotis lagotis (assembly GCF_037893015.1). NCBI lineage: Eukaryota > Metazoa > Chordata > Mammalia > Peramelemorphia > Peramelidae > Macrotis > Macrotis lagotis. Next base: position 144,049,787 of record NC_133660.1, on the reverse strand, counting down.
GTTTTTTTCTGAAATCTGCTTGCTCATCTTTTCTTAGAGGATTAAAATATTGTGTTAAATCCATATATCACAACATGTTTAACCACTCCCTAACTGATGGACATCCCCTCAATTTCCAAATTTTTACCATCACAAAAAGAACTGCTATAAATATTGTTGTTTATGTGGGTCCTTTTCTTTTTCTTATGATTCTCCTTGGAATACTGACTTCTTAATGCTATTGCTATATCAAAAGGTATGTACAGTTTTATAGTCCTTTGGGCTTAGCTCCAATTACTCTCCAGCATAGTTGAATCTGTTCACAAATCCATTGATGCAGTAGCTTTCTAATTTTTCTGCAACTCCAAAATTTATTATATTACTTTTCTGTTACATTAACCAATTTGATAGGTTTGAGGTGATACCTCAGAGTTGTTTTGATGCATTTAGCTAATCAATAGCGATTTAATGAGGGTCAGAAACAAGATGTCAGTATGAAGGCAGGAATTTCCAGTTCTTCCACAAAACCCCCAAAAGCCATAAAATCAAGACTTAACCCAAAATCTAGAGGGAGAGAACCCACAGAAAGACTAAGTGAAACAATCTCCCAGGTCAAGATGGCTTGGTGGATCTGCAAGAAAGATCTGTTTAACCAAGACTGAATGTCAGAAAACATCTCAGTGCATTCCACGTCACAGCCTTGCTGGGCAGGAACTCTTGGCCTGGGGATCACCAGGACAGTTTGGAGGGTCAAAAGAGTGAGCTCATAGTCCAGGCCAGCACCAGCCTCAGGGCATCTATGAGAACTTACAGAGCCACCCCAGCAACTGTTTCCAGAGTCCTCAGTCCACAAATGCTAAGAGGATGGGGAGAGCCTATATAGCTCTCTCTGCTATCCCTGGGGCAGGGTCCACTCTGAGTCCTCATACTATACCATAGAGGAGTGAGAACGCTCATCAAAACTCCAGGACAGGGGGCGGCTAGGTGGCGCAGTGGATAAAGCACCGGCCCTGGAGTCAGGAGTACCTGGGTTCAAATCCGGTCTCAGACACTTAATAATTACCTAGCTGTGTGGCCTTGGGCAAGACACTTAACCTCATTGCCTAGCAAAAAACAAAACAAAACAAACAAACTCCAGGATAGAGGGGAGTACTTATGGTCATCCACAGACCACAGCACAGGCCAGGAGGCAGTCAGAGTCTCTCATAAGACCTTCATGGAATTAAAGTCCCTGGGAGGAGATGTCCCAAAAAGCTCCAAAAGCTTTGGAAGTGTGGTAAATCAGTCACAGGCTGAGAAAATGATCAAACAAGAGAAAAAGAAGAATCTGGTCATAGAAAATTACTTTGACCCCATGGTGGATCAAAATATAAACTCAGAAGATGGCATGGTCAAATGTTCTGGATCCAAAGGCCACAATAAAAATAGGAAATTGAAATTGTCTCAGACTGGAATATTTCAGAAAAGATTTTAAAAAGCAAATAAGAGAGACAGAGGAAAAATTGGGAAAATAGATGAAGATGAATCAGGAAAATTATGAAAACCGATGCAGCTACTTGTTGAAAGAGATACAAGGAAACATTGAAGAAAATAACATGCTTAAAACAATTTTGTTCAAATGGGAAAAGAAGTTCAAAAGGGAAGCGAGGAGAAGAATGCCTTAAGAAATAAAATTGGCTAGTTGGAAAAGGAGACAAAAAAAGCTCTCTGAAGAAAATTATTTTTTCATATGTAGAATGGAAGTAAAAGAAGCTGGTGCTTTTGTGAAAATCAAGAAACAAAAAAACAAAACCACAAGAATGGAAACCTAGATGAAAGTGTGAAATATCTCACTGGAAAACTAACTCACCTGGAAAACAGATACAGGAGAGATAATTTAAAAAAAATATTGGACTGTTTAACAGTCATGACCAGGAAATGGGACTGGACTTCAATTTTTAAGAAATAATTCAGAAAAATTTCTCTGATATTCTTGAAGTGGAGGATAAAATAGAAATTGAGGGAACCCACTGATCACCTCCTGAAAGAGATCCCCCTCAAAAAAACTCCCAAGAATATTATAGTTAAATTCCAGAATTCCCAAATCAAAGAGAAAAGGCTATATGCAGCCAGAAAGAAACAATTCAATTACTGTGGTGCTGCAGTCAGGATTACACAGGATTTAGCTGCATTTACTTTAAGGATTTGTAGAATTTTGAATATGATATGGCCAGAAGACAAAGATGCTTAGATTACAACTGAGAACTAACTGCCCAGCAAAACTGAACATCTTTCAGAGGGAAAGAAGGATTTTCAATGAATTAAGGGACTTTCAAACTTTCCATTGAAATGCCCAGGGCTAAATAGAAAGTTTAATCTTCAAGTACAGGATGCAGGTGAAGCATAGAGAGACTGGATGGGAAAGGCTAATTATGATGGATTTAATGATGTCGAATTGCATGTATTCCTGCATGGGAAGAATAACTCAGATGAACTTTTTCATTTATTAGGACAATTAGAAGGAGCATGTATAGGCAAGCAGGGGAGGGAGCTGAATATAATGATATAATAGTATAATGATGAAGTCAAAAGGTAAAAAGGTATGTACTGGGAGAAAGGGAAAGGAGAGGTAGATATTTCACATAAAAGAGTCAAATAAAAGATTTTTCAATGATGTGAAGGGGGGAGAGTACAGAAGGGAGATGAGTGAGCCTTTATTCTCATCAGGAATAGCTCAGAGAGGAAATACCATAACCAATTAATAGGGTATAGAAGTCAATCTTACCCTAGAGGATAAAGAAGAGGAAAGAGATGGGAGAAAGGGGATGAGGGAGGGGAGGAGGATTGTTGGTAATAGAAGAAAGGGTTTACTGTGGGAGAGGGTAGTCAGATACAACACACTTCTGAGGATGGACAAGGTGAAAGGAGAGAAAGAATAAAATAAATGGGAATGTTGAGGAATAGAATGGAGGGAAAACAGTTAACAATACCAATTGTGGGAAAAATATTGAAGCAATATCTCTGATGGATTATGATAAAGAATGCAATCCATCCCAGAAACAGAGCCAAAAGTATCTAAACACAGACTGAAATACTTTTTTTTCTCTCACTTCAGTTCTCTTCAGGTTTCTCCATCTTTTTTTAGTGGAGGGAGAAGGATGTTTATATCTACTTTCCAACAAGATTATTGTTGTAATGTGAAAATAAATAAATAAATGATTTATGAAAAATGTGAGTTAGAACACTTTTCAAATGACTATAGATAGCTTTAACTTCTTTGTCTAAAACCTGCTGGTTCATATCCTTTGACATTTATCGATTGGGAGATGATTTGTATTCTTTATAAATTTGACTCAGTTATCTCTATGTTTGAAAAATGAGACTTTTATCAGAAATACTAACTGCAGAAATTTTTTCCCCAACTTTCTTATTTTCCTTTTAATCTTGGTAGTATTGGCTCTGTTTGTGCAAATACTTTTTAAATTAATATAATAAAAATTTTCCATTTTAGATTTCATTATGAACTTCTATCTCTTGTTTGGTCATAAATTCTTCCCTACTCAATTGTTCTTATAGGCAAACTATTCCTTACTCCCCTAAATTGTTTATGATAGGATGTGAAATGTTGGTCAAACAGTAGATTACTACCATTGAGCCCTTTGCACCTAACCTATTCCATTGATCCACCACTCTAATTTTTTAGCCAGCACCATATAATTTTGATGATTATTGATTTTAGATCTGGCATTATAATTTTAGATCTGGCATGGCTAGGCTACCTTCTTTTGAATTTTTGTATAAAATCCCTTGATAATCTTGTCTTATTTTTTTTTCCAGGTGAATTATATTATTGCTTTTTTCTAATTTTATACAATAGTTTTGATAGATTAGTATACTACTGAATAAGTAAATTAATTCAGGTAGCATTTTCATTATAATTATTAACTTTGTCTACTTTTGAGCACTTGATCTATTTATAATTATTTAGATCTCACTTTATTTGCATGAAAAGTATCTTGTTGATTTTTAGACTTCTGACCAAGATAGTGGAGAGAAGACAGGCACTGTAATAAGTGCTCCTGGTTCCCCTCAACAACAAAAAAACCATGAAAGAAACCTCTTAACAGATACAAAACCCAGAAAAAGAAGCTAGGAGAAGAACACCTACGAACAAGGTCTGTCTCAGGGGACTGTGGAGGAACTGGGAACAGAGAGCAGAGGGTGAGTACAGGAACATCAGGGGGTGAAGACAGAAGACTGGTCTTAGCCATAGAAACTTTGATGAGGAACAGTTTGAGGAACACCTTTAGCCACAAAATCCTTTGACCCGGAGGAGAAGAACTTTGGTGTATCCGAGTCAATGGGAGGATGAGTTCCAGCACAGAGAGTTGCAGAGCATGGCTGCAAAATGACCAGCTGGGGGAGATCTGAGCTCCACACTTTTTGTAGGAGCATTCTTCCCAGAATGAATGGTATATAAACCCCCATCTTCTCAGATTCAGATGTGGGCAACAGAGTTCACTCAGCTGAAAGGAAGATTAACTCCCTCCTCCAAAGCCCAGCCCATTGTTCAATGTCAACTCAGACCGTGATGCCCCTCCTCACTCCCTCCTCACCCCCTCTACGATTAGGGAGAGGGCTTCAAACACTCCAGAGAAAGCAACCAGCACCTCCTACTGGTAGGCCCTCTTGGAGTTACTAAGACAAGTGAACAAAGCCTCTAGGGATTTTCAAAAACAACCTTCTGAGAGTCACCTCCTCCTGCAGTACAAAATCCTAAGAAAATGGAGAAAGGCCAGTGAAAAGGAGGCCAATGGAGAAATATTTAGAAGACATAGATTCTAACCCAAAGAGGACTGAATATGAATTGGTCTTCAGTCCAGAAAGACTTTCTTGAGGAAATCAGGAAGGAGTTTAAAAAGCAATTGGAAAATTTGGGAAAAGAACCCCAAGATTAACACCTTGCAAGAAGAAAACAAATCCTTGGAAAATACAATTGGACAAATACAAAACGAAAATAATTCTCAAAGAACTTCAATTGGACAAATGCAAAAAGAAAATAATTCTCTCAAAACTTCACATGGACAAAAAGAAAAGTGCTTCAAAAATAGAAGTGACCAAAAGGAAAAGAAGTCACAAAAGGTCAATGAAGATTCATCTCTAAATAAAAGAATGGAGTCTGTGGAAACTAATGACTTCATGACACAGCAAGAGCCTGTTAAACAAAACCAAAGAATAAAAAAATAGAAGAAAATGTAAAATACCTCATCATCAAAACCAATGACCTTGAGAATAGATCGAGAAGGGAGAACCTGAGAATTATTGGTCTTACTGAAACCATTGAAGAGAAAAAATCCTGGACTTCATATTATAGGATTTAGTGATGAAAAACTGCCCTGATATCATGGAACCACAGGGCAAAATAATTATTGAAAGAATACATCAATTCGTTCTGGAAAGAGAACCTAAAATGAAAACACCAGGGGAAAAGATGAACATTAAACAAAATGGGAGACTTCCAACAATTCCTGAAGAAAAAACTAAAACTAAATAGAAAATTTAGACAGCTAACAGGAGACCCAAGTGACACATTGGAAAGGTAAAAAACTATAAAAAAGGTAAAAGAAAAAAACTAATATTCAATAAGATGAAACTGGCTATATCCCCACCTGGGAGAAATATTCATAACAACTGAGAAATGTAAATCTATCAGAGAAAATATACTTATCCAGAAGTGATTGACACTCATGATTTATCTTTGAGACAGCTATCTAAGGAGACGAAATTGGCTATATCCCTACCTGTGAGAAAGACTCTAATAACTGTCATGTATTGTAACTCTATTGGAGAGAATATACTTTACCACAAATGATGGACACTCATGACTTTTCTGTGAGCCAGAATGATATAAAAATAATACCTCCTACAAAGGGGGACAGTAAGGAGATGTGAGGACTGAGGAGATTGAATAGGTTAAATCTCATTAAATTACGTGGTACAAATTATGTGGTATTGCAATAGTGGGGAAGAAGGAAGGATGTGAGAACCATTTGTATCTTCCTCACAAAACACTTGGCTTAAAGTTATCTTACAAACACTCAATTAAATTAAGAAACTTATCTTACCTTTCAAGTATTAAAAGAGGAAAAGGGGAGGGTGGTGTGGAGGGGAAGAAAAAGGGGAAATAACAGAAGGAAGGAAAGGGAGAAGGTGAAAAGGGAAAGGGAAAAGAAAGAATAGGGGGTTGATATAGGAGGGCAAACACACTGAAGATGGCAGTATTCAAAAATAAAATACTGGGGAATATGGATAAACTGAAAAATGTGGAAAAATATACAAACAGAAGTAAGGTAGAATGGAGGGCAATAAAGAGTTAGTCATTTTAACTTTGAATGTGAATGGTATAAACTCTCCCTTAAAACATAAGTGATTGGGGCGGCTAGGTGGCACAGTGGATAAAGCACTGAACCTGGAGTCAGGAGTAACTGAGTTCAAATCTGGCCTGAGACACTTAATAATTACCTAGCTGTGTGGCCTTGGGCAAGCCACTTAACCCTATTGCCTTGTAAAAACCTAAAAAAAAACCCATAAGCAAAGAGCAGATTGGATTAATAACCAGAATCATACAATATGCTACTTAAAAGAAACCAATTTGAAACCAAGAGATACATATAGAGTAAAGGTAAAAGGTTAGAGTAAAATAAATTTTGTTTCAACTGAAGTGAAAAAAGCAGGGGTAGCAATCACTATCTCAGACAAAGCAGTTGCAAAAATGTAGTATGAAAAGTTATAAGGAATGAAACTATATCCTCCTAAAAGGTATCAAGGACAATAAAGTAATTTCAATACTAAATATGTATGCACCAATGGTATAGCATCCAAATTCTTAGAGGAGAAGCTGAAAGAACTACAGGAAGACATAGACAGCAAAATTCTTCTAGTGGAAGACCTCAACCTCCCACTCTCAGATTTAGATAAATCTAATCATAAAATAAACAAGAAGGAAGTTAAGGAGGTATATAGATTGTTAGAAAAATCTATATATGATAGACTCTTGGAGGAAATTGAATGGCGATAAAAAGGAATACACTTTTTTAATCTTGCTGTACCTGGTACTTACACAAAAACTGACCATATACTAGGGTATTAAAGCCAAATGATCAATTTCATAAAGGCAGAAATAGTGAATACATCTTTCTCAGATCATAATGCAATGAAAATCATATGTTATATTGAACCAGGGAGATAAAGACCCAAAACTAACTGGAAATTATTAACCACATTTTTAAAAATGAGTGGATTAGACAACAAATTATAGAAAGAAATAATTATTTCATTCTAGATAATGATAATAGTGAAACAACATATCAAATCCTATGGGATCCATTCAAGGTAGTTGTCAGGGTATATATTATAATCTTTAAATGCTTTCATGAATAAATTAGAGAAAGAGGAAATCAATGAACTAAATATTCAACTACAAAAACTAGAGAAAGAACAAATTAAAAACCCTCAATTAAATAACAAATTAGAAATTCTAAAAATTTAAGAAGAAAGCAATAAAATTGAAAGGAAGAAATCTATTGAACTAATAAATAAAACCAAGAGTTGGTTTTATGGCAAAACCAATAAAATTTATAAACCTCTTATCAATGTGATTAAAAAAAGAAAGAAGAATACCAAATTGCTAGTGTCACAAATAAAAAGGTGAAATCACCACCAATGAGGAGGAAATTAAAGTAATAATTCAGAATTATTTTGCCCACCTCTATGCCAATAATTTTGGCAATCTAAATGAAATGGACAAATGTTTACAGAAATATACATTGCCCAGTTTATATGAAGAGGAAATTAAATAACTAAATAACCCTATCTCAGAAAAAAAAAAACTCATCAAGCCATTATTGAATTCCCTAGGAAAATAATCTCCAGGGCCAAATGAATTCACAAGTGAATTCTATTAAACATTTCAGGAACAATTGTTCCAGCTCTATGTGAACTTTTTGGAAAAATAGGTGAAGATGAAACTCTTCCTAAGTTTTTCTATGATCCCAATATGGTGCTGATATCTAAACCAAGAAGAGTTAAAAGAAAGACGAAATTTATAGACCTATCTCTCTGATGAATATAGATGCAAAAATCTTAAATAAAATCTTACCATAATGATTACAACAAGTTATCCCTAGGATAATACATTATGATCAAGTTGGATTTATCTAAGAAACTCAGAGTTGGTTCAATGTTAGGAAAACTGTTTGTATAATTAATTATATCAATAACAAACCTATCAGAAGTCATGTGATTATATCAGCAGATGGTGAAAATGCTTTGGAAAAAATACACCACCCATTCCTACTAAAACACTAGAGAGAGTAGGAATAAATGGATTGTTCCTTAGAATAATAATCAGTATCTATCTGAAACCATCAATAAACAGTATATGCAATGGGGATTGACTAGAGGCATTCCCAGTAAGATTAGGGGTGAAACAAGGATGCCCATTATCACCACTGCTATTTAATATCGTATTAGAAATGTTAGCTTCAGCAATAAGAAAAGAAAAAGAAATTGAAGGAATTAGAACTGGAAAGAAAGGGACAAAACTCTTACTCTTTGCAGATGATGTGATGGTATACCTAGAGAATCCCCCCAAATCATATAAAAACTACTAGAAACAATTAGCAACATTACCAAAGTAGCAGAATATAAAATAAACCCTCATAAATGCTCAACAAATCTATATATGACTAGCAAGATACAGCAGAAAGAGCTAGAAATAGAAATACCATTCAGAGTAACCTCAGATTTTATAAAACACTTGGGAGTCTACCTGCCAAGGCAGGATGAAAAACTTTTAAAATAACAATTACAAAATTCTTTTCACACAAATAAAATCAGATTCAAATACCTGGGAAAACATCAACTGCTCATGGATAGGTAAAGCTAATATAATAAAAAGAAAATTCTACCAAAACTAAACTAACTGTTTAGTGCCCTACCAATCAAAATTCCAAAAAATTACTGTAATGAGTTAGAAAAAGTTGTAAGTAAATTCATATGGAGAAATAAAAAGTCAAGAATTTCTAGGTATTCAGTTGAAAAATGTGCAAAAGAAGTCTTACTAGATCTGAAATTATATTATAAAGTATCAGTCATCAAAACTACTTGGTATTGGCTAAAAAATAGAGTGCTGAATCAGTGGAGAAGACTAGGTGCAATAGCAGGATATGATTATAGTAATCTGCAGTTTGATAAACCCAAATAGTCCAACTGTTGTGATAAAAACTCTCTCTTCCATAAAAATTGTGAGAAAAATTAGAAGGAACTATTGAAGAAAGTTGGATTACACCAACACCTCATACCCTACCAAAATAAAATTAAAATGGATACAGTATTTAGACATAAAAAATATTATAAGCAAACTAGAAGATTAAGGAGTACTTTACCTGTCAGATCTATGGAAAGAGAAGCAGTTTATGTCTAAGGATGAAATGGAGAACATCATTTAAAACAAACTAGATAATTTTGAATAAATTAAATTAAAAAGCTTTTGCACCTACAAAACCAGGATAAAAAGTATTTTAGTAAATTGGGAAACAATTTTTGCAACTAATATTTCTGACAAAGTACTGAATTCGAAAATATACAGGAAACTGACTCAAATTTTCAAAAAAACTATCCATTTCTCAATTCACAAATGATCAAAGGATATGCAAAAGCAATTTACAGATGGAGAAATCAAAGTAATACATAGTCATATGAAAAATTGCTCTAATTCATTACTTATTAGAGAAATGCAAATTAAAGCCTCTCTGATGTATCAGAAGGCAATGATCAATGTTTGAAGGGATGTGGGAAATCTGAGACACTAATACATTGTTGGTGGAGTTGTGAACTCATCCATCCTTTCTGGAGAGCAATTAAGAATTACACCCAAAGGGCAACAAAAATGTGCATACCCTTTGATCCAGTAATACCACTCCTGGATTTATACCCTGATGAGATTATGGAAAAGGGTAAAAACATCATTTGTACAAAAATATTCATAGCAGCCCAGTTTGTGGTGTCAAAGAATTGGAAATTAAGTAAATGCCCTTTAATTGGGGAATGGTTTAACAAACTGTGGTATATGTATGTAATGGAACACTATAAATGAGCAGAACCAGAAAAACTTTATCCACCCTAAGAGCACATGATGATGATGATCAATCTTTTTTTAGGTTTTTTCCAAGGCAAATGGGGTAAAATGGCTTGCCCAAGGCCACACAGCTAGGTAATTATTAAGTGTCTGAACTGGATTTGAACCCAGGTACTCCTGACTCCAAGGCTGGTGCTTTATCCACTACGCCACCTAGCCGCCCCTATCATTTCTTATAACATGACAGTATTCCATCACAATCACAACTTGTTCAACCATTCACCTCAAAATAAAAAAGATATTAAAAAAGAGGTATTTGACACATTGAAGAAAGAAAACATGCCCAAGCAAATTATTCAGTTTGTAAGTGAGCAGATAACAGAAACACAACTTAAGTAAATAATTATAACTACCAAGGAAAGGATTTTATCAAAATACATCATTTCTTCTCTGGAGACTAGAGGGGAGAAAAGTAATTTTAGGTTTTTTCCAAGGCAAATGGGGTAAAATGGCTTGCCCAAGGCCACACAGCTAGGTAATTATTAAGTGTCTGAGACTGGATTTGAACCCAGGTACTCCTGACTCCAAGGCCGGTGCTTTATCCACTATGCCACCTAGCTGCCCCTGATGATAATCATTCTTAATGGACTTGCTCATTTCATCAGTGCATCTGGAACTGGAGAATACCATCTTTATCCAGAGAGAGAATTGTGGAGTTTGAACTAAGACTAAGGACTATTACCTTTAATTAATTAATTTATTTTTATTTTCTTAATGAAAGATTTTTATTTATTTTGAGTTTTTCAATTTTACCCCCATCCTTGCTTCCTTTTCCCCACAGAAGGCATTCTGTTAGTATTTACATTGGTTCCAGGTTATACATTGATCTCAGTTGAATGTGATGACAGAGAAATCATATCCTTAAGGAAGGAAAATAAAATATGAGATAGCAAAATTACAAAATGATATAATGCTTTTTTTTTCTAATTTGATGGTAATACAAGTTACAAGTCCATAATTCTTTCTCTGGACACAGATAGTACTCTTTATTGCAGATAGTCCCAAATTGTCCCTGGTTGTTGCACTGAAGGGATGAGCAAGTTCATCAGGATTGATCATCACCCACATGTGTACAATGTTCTTCTGGTTCTGCTCATCTTGCTCACCATCATTTCATGTAAATATTTCCAGGCTTCCCTCAATTTCCATCCCTCCTGGTTTCTAATAGAACAATAATGTTCCATGACATAAATACATACATTTCATATATATGTCAGTTTGTTATGCCATTCCTCAATTGAAGGACGTTCACCTAATTTCCATTTTTTTTTGCCACTACAAACAGGTTTGCTATAAATAGTTTTGTACAAGTGATGTATTTATGCTTTTTCATCTTCTCTTCAGGGTATAGACCCAGTAGTGGTATTGCTGGATCAAATGATATGCACTTTTGTGTTGCCCTTTGGACATAATCCCAAATTGCTCTCCAGAAAGGCTGGATGAGTTCACAGCTCCACCAACAAAGTATTAGCGTCCTAGATATTCCACATCCCTTCCAACATTGATCATTATCCTTTCTGGTCATATTGACCAGTCTCATCATTGTGAAGTGGTATCTCAGAGATACTTTATTTTGCATTTCTTTAATAAATAATAATTTGGAGCAATTTTTCATATGACTATGGATTGCTTTAATTTCCCCAGCTGTAAATTGCTCTTGTATATCCTTTGATCATTTGTCAATTGAGGAATGGCTTGCCTTTTGAAAATTTGACTCAGTATATTTCTTTTGACCTTGGTTACAGTGGTTTTGTTGGTGCAAAAGCTTTTTAATTTGATGTGTAAAAATCATCTAGTTTGTTTTTAGTTTCTGTTTTTAGTGATGTTCTCCATCTCTTCCTTGGTCATAAACTGTCCCTTTCCATAGACCTGACAGCTAAACTGTTACTTGATCTTATAATTTGCTTATAATTTTTTTTATGTCTAAATCCTATATCCATTTGGAACTTATCTTAGTATAGGGTGTGAGGTGTTGGTCTACTCTGTTTTGTCCATACTAATTTCCAATTTTCCCAACAGTTTTTATTGAAGAGAGATTTTTTTTTTATCCCAATAGCTGTACTCTTTGGGTTTATCAAACAGCAGATTACTATAATCATTTCCTGCTATTGCACCTAGTCTGTTCCACTGATCCATGACTCTATTTCTTAGCCAAAACCAGACAGTTTTGAGGACTGATGCTTTATAATATTTTATATCTGGTAACTTTTTTATGTTTTTTTTTTTGCAAGGCAACTGGGGGTTAAGTGGCTTGCCCAAGGCCACACAGCTAGGTAGTTATTAAGTGTCTGAGACTGGATTTGAACAAAGGTACTCCTTACTCCAAGACCAGTGCTTTATCCACTATGCCACCTAGCCTCCCCAGAATCCCTGGAAATTCTTGACTTTTTATTTCTCCACATAAATTTACTTACAACTTTTTCTAACTCATTAAAGTAATTCTTTTGGAATTTTGATTAGTAGGGCACTAAACAAGTAGTTTAGTTTTGGTAGAATTGTCATTTTTATTATATTAGCTTGACCTATCCATGAACAGTTAATGTTTGCCCAGGTATTTAAATCTGATTTTATTTGTGTGAGAAGAGTTTTGTAATTGTTTTAAAAAAGTTTTTGAGTCTACCTTGGCAGGTAGACACCCAGGTATTTTATTTTGACTGATGTTACTTTTAATGGGATTTCTCTTTCTACCTCTTTCTGCTGTATCTTGCTAGTCATATACAGAAATGTTGAGGATTTGTGAGGGTTTATTTTATATGCTGCTACTTTGCTAAAGTTGCTAATAATTTCTAGTAGTTTTTTAGATGACTTTTTGGAATTCTCTAGGTATACCATCATGTCATCTGCAAAGAGTAAGAGTTCTGTCTCCTCCTTCCCTATTCTAATTCCTTCAATTTCTTTTTTTTTCTCTTATTGCTGAGGCTAAAATTTCTAATATGATATTGCATAGAAGTGGCAATAATGGGCATCCTTGTTGCATTCCTGAAATTATTATGAATGCCTCAAGACTATCCCTGTTGCATATGATGCTTGTTGATTGTTTCAGATAGATACTCATTGTTCTAAAGAACAAACCATTTATTCCTACACTTTCCAGTGTTTTTTATTAGGAATGGGTGCTTTATTTTATCAAAAGATTTTTCTGAAACTATTGATATGATCATGTGATTTCTGATAGGTATGTTATTGATATAGCTGATTATATTAACAGTTTTCTTAATATTGAACCAACCCTCTATTCCTGGAATAAATCCTACTTGATCATAATGTATTATCCTAGTGTTAACTTGTAATCATTTTGCTAAGATTTTATTTAAGATTTTTGAATCTATATTCATCAGAGAGATAGGTCTATTATTTTCTTTCTCTGTTTTAACTGTTACAGATTTAGGTATCAGCATCATATTAGTGTCATAGCAAGAGTTAGACAGAGTTCCGTCTTGACCTATTTTTCTAAAGAGTTTATATAGAATGGGAACCAATTGTTCCTTGAATGTTTGATAGAATTCACTTGTGAATCCATCTAGCCCTGGAAATTGTTTTCTTAGGGAGTTCAATAATGACGTGGTGAATATCTTTCTCTAAGATATCATTATTTTGGTTTTTAATTTCCTTTACATTTAATCTGGGCATTGTATACTTTCATAAATATTCAAGCATTTCACTTAGATTGTCAAATTTATTGGCATAGATTTGGGCAAAATAATTCAAAATTATTACTTTAATTTCTTCCTCATTGGTGGTGAGTTCATTTTTTTCATTTATGAAACTAGCAATTTGGTTTTCTTCTTTCTTTTTCTTTAATCAAATTGACCAGAGGTCTATCAATTTTATTGATTTTATCATAAAACCAGCTCTTGTTTTTATTTATTAGTTCAATAGGTTTTTTGCTTTTGCTTTTATTAATTTCTCCTTTAATTTTTAGAATTTCTAATTTGGTATTTATTTGGGGGTTTTATTTGTTTTTTTCTAATTTTTAGTTGCATATTTACTTCATTGATTTCTTCCTTCTCTAATTTATTCATGTAGGCATTTAAAGACAAAATATATCCCCTGACAGCTGCCTCGAGTGTATCCCATAGGTTTTTTTATATTAAAGATTATTTTTATTTTGAGTTATACAATTTTTCCCCTAATCTTACTTCCCTCCCTCCACCCCCCACAAAAGTCAATTTCTCTGTCTTTACATTGTTTCCATGTTATACATTGATCCAAATTGAGTGTGATGAGAGAGAAATTATATCCTTAAGGAAGAAACTTAAAGTATAAGAGAAAGCAAGATCAGGCAGTAAGATATCATTTTATTTTCTAAATTTAAGGTAATAGTTCTTGATCTTTGTTCAAAGTCCACAGTTGTTTCTCTGGAAACAGATGGTATTCTCCATTGTAGACAGCCCCAAATTGTCCCTGATTGTTGCACTGATGGAATGAGTGATTCCATCAAGGTTGATCCTTGCCCCCATATTGATGTTAGGGTGTACAGTGTTTTTCTGGTTTTGCTCATCTCACTCAGCATCAGTTCATGCAAATCCCTCCAGGTACTCTGAATTCCCATCCCTCCTAGTTTCTAATAGAACAATAGTGTTCCATGGCATACATGATACTACAGTTTGCTAAGCCATTCCCCAATTGAAGGACATTTACTTGGTTTCCAATTCTTTGCAAACACAAACAGGGCTGCTGTGAGTATTTTTGTACAGGTGATGTTTTTACCCTTTTTTATCATCTCTTCAGGGTATAGACCAAGCAGTGGTATTGCTGGATCAAAGGGTATGCACATTTTTGTTGCCCTTTGGGTGTAGTTTCAAATTTCTCTTCCGAAAGGCTGTATGAGTTCACAGCTGCACTAACAATATAATAGTATCCCAGATTTCTCACAACCATTCCAACAATGATCATTATCCTTTCTTGTCATATTCACCATTCTGAGAGGTGTGAGGTGGTACCTCAGAGAAACTTTAATTTGCATTTCTCTAATAAGTAATTATTTAGAACAGTTTTCCATATTACTATGGATTGCTTTGATCTCCTCATCTGTAAATTGCCTTTGCATATTCTTTGACCATTTATCAATTGGGGAATGGCTTTTTTCCCCTAAAAATATGTCTCAATTCTCTGTATATTTTAGAAATAAGTCCTTTGTCAGAAACATTAGTTGTAAATATTGTTTCCCAGTGTACTACATTTCTTTTGATCTTCATCACAGTGGTTTTGTCTGTGCAAAAGCTTTATAATTTAATGTAATCGAAATCAACTAGTTTGTTTTTAGTGATCATCTCTATCTCTTCCTTAGTCATAAACTGCTTCCCTTTCCATAGATTCTACAGGTAAACTAATCCTTGATCTCCTAATTTGCTCATAATATTGTTTTTTATGTCTTAATCCTGTGTCCATTTGTATCTTATCTTGGTATAGGGTGTGAGGTATTGGTCTACTCTAAGTTTCTTCCATACTAACTTCCAATTTTCCCAGCAATCTTAATCAAAGAGGGAGTTTTTATCCCAATAGCTGAACCCTTTGAATTTATCAAACAGCAGATTAGTATAATTGTTTCCTACTATTGTACCTAGTCTATTCCACTGGTCCACCACTTTATTTCTTAGCCAATACCAGACAATTTTGATGACTGATGCTTCATAATATATTTTTAGATCAGGTAGGGCTAAGCCCCCTTCTTTTGCACTTTTTTTTTCATTGAATAACTGGAAATTCTTGACATTTTATTTCTCCATATGAAATTATTTACAACTATTTCTAACTCATCAAAGTAATTTTTTGGGATTTTGATTGGTATGGTATTAAACAGATAGATTAGCTAGAATGTCATTTTTATTATATTAGCTCTACCTATACATGAGCAGTTGATGTTTGCCCAGTTATTTAAATATGATTTAATTTGTGTAAGAAGTGTTTTGTAATTGCATTCAAAAAGTTTTGGAGTCTGCCTTGGCAAATATATTCCCAGGTATTTTATACTGTCTGAGGTTACTTTGAATAGGATTTTTTCTTTTTAGCTCTTCCTTCTGTATCTTGCTAGTCATATATAGAAAAGTTGAGGATTTATGAGGGTTTATTTTATATCCTGCAACTTTTCTAAAATTGCTAATTGTTTCCAGTAGTTTTTTGGATGATATCTGGAGATTCTCTAGGTATACCATCATGCCATCAACAAAGAGTGAGCTTTTTGTCTCTTCCTTCCCCATTCTAATTCCTTCAATTTCTTTTTCTTCTTTAATTGTTGAAGCTAACCTTTCTAATATGATATTGAACAGTAGTGGTGATAATGGGTATCCTTGTTTCAAGCCCAATCTTGTTGGGAATGCCTCTAGCCTCTCCCCATTGAATATAATGTTTGTTGATGGTTTCAGATAGATATTGCTTATTATTGTAAGAAACAGTCCTTTTATTCTATATACTTTAGTGGGGGGGGTTAGTTTTTTTTTGCAAGGCAAATGGGGTTAAGTGGTTTGCCCAAGGCCACACAGTTAGGTAATTAAGTGTCTGTGAATGGATTTGAACCCTGACTCCAGGGCTGGTAGTTTATTTACTACGCCACCTAGCTACCCCACTTTAGTGTTTTAGTAGGAATGGGTGCTATATTTTATCAAAAGGTTTTTCAGCATCTATTGATATGATCATATAATTGCTGATAGGTTTGTTGTTGATATAATTGATTATTATACTAACAATTTTCCCAATATTGAACCACCCCTGCATTCCTGGGATGAATCCTATGTGGTCAAAATGCATTATCCTGGGGTGGCTAGGTGGCACAGTGGATAGAGCATAGGCCCTGGAGTCAGTAGGACCTGAGTTCAAATGTGCCCTCAAACAGTTAATGATTACCTAGCTGTGTGGCCTTGGGCAAGCCACTTAACCCTATTGCCTTGCTAAAAAAAATCTAAAAAAAAATTAAAAAATGTATTATCCTAGTCATAACTTGTTGTAATCATTTTCTAAGATTTTATTTAATATTTTTGCATCTACATTCATTAAGGAGAAAGGTCTATAATTTTTTTTCTCTGTTTTAACTCTTCCTGGTTTAGGTATCAGCACCATATTTCTTTCATAGGAAGACTTACACACAGTTCTGTCTCTACCTATTTTTCCAAAGAGTTTATATGGAATTGGAACCAAATGTTTCTTGAATGCTTGGTAGAATTCACTTGTGAATCCATCATGCCCTGGAGATTTTCTTAGGGAGTTCAATGATGGCTTGTTGAATTTCTTTTTCATTTATGATACTAGAAATTTGTTTTTCTTCTTCCTTTCTTTTAATTAAATTGCCCAGAAATTTATCAATTTTATTCATTTTTTTCATAAAACCAACTTTTGGTTTTCTTTATTAAATCAATAGTTTTTTGTTTTAGATTTTATTCATTTCTCCTTTAATTTTTAGAATTTCTAATTTGATATTTAATTGGATATTTTAATTTGTTCTTTGTCTTATTTTTAGTTGCTTATTTATTTCATTGATTTCCTCTTTCTCTAATTTATTCATGTAAGCTTTTAAAGATATAATATATCCCCTGAGAGCTGCTTTGCATGAATCCCTTAGGTGTTGGTATGTTGTTTCATTATTGTCATTATCTAGGATAAAATAATTAATTATTTCTATTATTTGTTGTTTGATCTACTCATTCTCTAAAATGACATTATTCAGTTTCCATTTAGTTACGAGTCTATATCTCCCTGGACCAATATTGCATATGACTTCTATTGCATTGTGATCTGAGAAAGATGTATTCACTATTTCTGCCTTTCTACACTTGATCATTAGGTTTTTATGCCCTAGTACATGATCAGTTTTTGTATAAGTGCCATGTACTGCAGAGAAAAAAGTATACTCCTTTCTATCCCCATTCAATTTCCTCCATAAGTTTATCATATCTAGTTTTTCTAATAATCTACTTACCTCCTCAAGTTTTTCTTGTTTATTTTATGATTTGATTTATCTAGATCTGAGAGTGGGAGGTTGAGGTCTCCCACTAGAAGAGTTTTGCTGTCTATGTCTTCCTGTATTTCTTTCAGCTTCTCCTCTAAGAATTGGATGCTATACCATTGGGTGCACACACACACACACACACACACACACACACACACACACACACACACATACACAGACATTCTGTATTGAAATCACTTTATTGTCTATGGTATCTTTTAGGAGGATATAGTTTCCTTCCTTATCTCTTTTCATGTGATCTATTTTTGCAACTGCTTTGTCTGAGATAAGGATTCCTACCCCTGGTTTTTTCACTTCAGCTGAAGCAAAACATATTTTTCTCAAACCTTTTACCTTTACTCTATATGTATCTCTCTGTTTCAAATGAGTTTCTTGTAAGCAGCATATTGTAGGATTCTGGTTTTTAATCCACTCTGCTGTTTGTTTACTAAAGGAAAGTTCATCCCATTCACATTCAAAGTTATAATTACTAACTCTTTATTAACCTCCATGCTATCTTCCCTCTGTTTGTATTTCCCCCCCTTCCCTGCCCCTTTTTCCATATTCCCCAGTATTTTGTTCTGAATATCACCACCTTCAGTGTGTTTTCCCTTCTATATCTACCCCTCCCTTTTCTTTCTCCTTTGCTTTTTTTTCCTTTTCCCTTCCCTTCCTTGTATTAGTTCCCCTTTTGTCTACCCCCATTTCTCTGCCCCCTCTACTTTTCCCCTTTTAATACTTGAAAGGTTAAGATGTTTTTTAAGTTAACTGAGTTTGTGTGTAAGTTGACTTTAAGCCAAGTGTGATGAGAAGATTCAGTGTTTCTCATTTCCTCCCTTCGTCTCCTCTATTACCATAGGTATTTTGTACCTCTTAATTTAACACTTCCAGCCCTGCTTTTGAAGCTTAATCTCCTTGGGTAAATCCTGCAAGGAAAGTCAGTTATCCTTAACAATTGTGGACCAACTCTCATGTATAGGGCACAAAATCCAGACTAACTGAAATACCTGAAGTAGAAGCAAGAGGAATCATGTTTCAGACAGTCAACACCTACTACCCCTCATATCTTGTTGAAAATAACTCAACAGGGGAAGGAAATAAACATTTTTAAATTTTTTATTGTATGCCAGATAATTTTGCAAAGTGTAAAGGAAATATTATCTCACTGGATCTTCACAATAACCCTATGAGATAGATATTATCAGTTTCCCTATTTTACAGTTCAGTAAACTGAGCTGGAAAAAGTTATGTAATAACTATGTAAAACTTTTTTATTCTTATGCTTTCTGTCTTTTTTTTAACAGAATAAGTGCTTTATTTTCCAAAACCTTTTTCCACATCTATTGAAATAATGATATGATTTCTGTTAGTTTTGTTATTGATATAGTCAATTATACTGATAGCTTCCTAATACTGAAGCAGTCCTGCATTTCTTGAATAAATTCTAATTTGTAATATTATTCCTGAAATAAAGTTCTATAGTCTCTTTTCTAATATTTTATTTAATTTTTTCCCATTGCTATTCATTCAGGAACTTGTCTTATAATTTTCTTTCTCTATTTAATTCCTCTTGGTATTCCTCTTGGTTAACTCAATGTTTTTGACACAGAATGAGTTTGATAGGACTCCTTCACTTATTTTTCCAGATAGTTTATACAGTATTGGAATTAGTTGCTCTTTAAATGTTTGATAGAGTTCACTTATACATTCACCTGATCATAGAGATATTTTCTGAGCAAATTCATTGGTGATTTGTTCAATTTCTTTTTCTAATATCGAATAGTTTAAGTATTTTATTTCCTCTTCTGTTAATTTGGGCAATTTTTATTTCTTCTAAATATTAATCCATTTCACTAAGATTTTCAGAGTTACTGAGCTACATTTGGTTAAAATAGATCCTAAATATTGCTATAAATTTTTATTCTTTGAATTCGCCATTTTCACTTTTGGTTCTGGTAATTTGGTTTTCTTCTTTCTGTTTTGCTAATGAGATTCACCAAAGATTTATCTGTTTTGATGTGTTATTTTTTATAAAACTGTAACATTCAGTGTTAATAACCTCTCCTTTGATTTTCAAAATTTCTGATTTGGGAATTTTTTATGTTTAGTTCTTTTAGTTACATGACCAATTCATTGATCTGTTCTTTATCTATTTTATTCACATAGGCTTTCAGAGAAATAAAATTAAGCCTAAGAATTGCTTTGACTGTAACCCATAAATTTTTGTATGTTGTCACATTATTGTCATTCTTTTAGATGAAATTATTGATTTTTTCTATAATTTGATGTTTGACTTATTCATTCTTTTTGACCGGATTATGTAGTGTTCAATTATTTTTGAATTTATCTTTCCATGGTTTTCTATTAAATTAAATTTTTATTGGATCATGATCTATAAATGACAAATTTTATATTTCAGCATTTTTATGTTTGATTGTGATGTTGGACAATTTTATGTAGGTCATATTGTTGTAACAAATATATTTCTTTCTGTGCCCATTCAAGATCTATTTTATCTATTTTTTTAAAATTCAATTCATCTCCTTTGCTTTTTTCTTTTTCTTTTGTGGTTAGATATATCTTTTTATGAATGTGGTAGATTGAATTTTCCCACTAGTATGGTTTTGTTATCTATTTCTTTCCCTAATTTACTTTACTTTTTCCTTCAGGAAGTTGGATCCTATCAAACTTGGTGTCCATGTGATTGATATTACTATTACTTCATTGTCAGTGTTACCTTTTAACAAGAAAGAGTTTCTTTCCTTATCCCTTTTAATTTGATATATTTTTGCTTTTTTTCATTTTCTAGGATCAGGATTGCTATATCTGCTTTTGTTTTGTTTTGTTTTGCTATAAATTTTTTTTTTACTTCCCCTGAAGTATAATATATTCTGCAGTCTTTTAGATTTACTCTCTCTGTATCTTTCCATTTTAAATGTTTTTCTTGTAGACACATATTATAGGATTCTAGTTTTTAATTTATTGTGCTTCATCTTTTCATACATTTTCATTTTATTATTCATTTTATTATTTCATTCCATTCACACTCACATTTTTCCTTCCATTTTAATTTTCCCTGTTGATTCTTTTCTTTTTTCCCCTCTCTTTTGGAGTTTAACATGTTTAAAAATTAGTCATTTTCAATTTGAGGAATTTTGATTAAGGGAAAAGAAAGAAAACCATGAGGTAGGAAAGAAATATATGAGAAATATTAAAGAATAAATGTAATGATCATTCAAATTCTGTAAGGACTTTTTGGTTTGTTTTGCTTTGTTTTTTTTCCTGGATGGGGAAAGCATTCTCCATAACCCATCTCCAAGGGTTGTTCTAGCCCTCTGAACTGCTGAGAGGAGCTGCATCCATCAAGGCTGATCAACTCACAATATTGTTGTTAGCATGTACAATGTCTTTTTGGTTCTGCTTCCATCACTCAGCATTAGTTCCTCTAACTCATTCTATGCTTCTTTAGAGTCAAATCATTCTTGATTTCTTATAGAATAATAGTATTCCATAACTATGGAATTAAAAATAAAAATTTGATGCAGTTCTCTCTGTATTTTAGAAATGATATCTTTATCAGAACTTGTAGCTGTAAAAATTGTTTCCCAGCTTTCTATTTTCCTTCTAATTTTGGCAGCATTGGTTTTATTAGTGCAACCCTTTTTAATTTAGAATAGTCAAAATAATTCATTTTGCCATTTATAATGTAGCCTATTTCATTCTTGGTCATAAATTTCTACCCTTTTGATTCATCTGGCAGAGCATTTTTTGTTCTTTTAATTTTAAAGTGTCATCCTTATGTCTAAATCCTGAACCTATTTTGATCTTATTTCATAAAGTATGAGATGTGGGTCTATGCCTAGTTTTTGCCACACTATTTTCCAGTTTTTTGTCAAATTATTTTCCAGTTTTCCTAATCCAGTTTTTTGTCAAATATTGAGTTCTTTTCTCAGAAGCTAATTTCTTGGGTTTATCGTAGTCATTTACCATTGTTTCTTTTGAATCTATCCTAATTCATGAATCCATTTCTCTATTGCTTTACTAGTACCAGGCTGGTTGATGGCTGCTGTTTTATAGTATAATTTTATATCTGGTAGAGCTATGCCACCTTCCTTTACATTTTTTTCATCAATTTCCTTGATATTCTTGACCCTTTGTTGCTACAGATAAGTTTTGTTACTATATTTCCACCTTAGTAAAATAGTTATTTGGTAATTTTATTGGTATGACACTGAATAGATAATTTAATTTGGGTAGAATTGCCATTTTTATTATATTAACTTGATATACCTGTTAATATTTTGCTTTTCATTCTATTTCTCCTCACCAGTGTTTTGATTCTGATCCTGCCCCCCCTGAATCCTTCCTCCCTTTTATCAGCACTCTCCCTTTTTTCCCTTCCTATTTTCCCTTCTATTTCTGTACTTCATTTTGCCTTTCTGTCTATTAGTCCCCTTCTCTTTTTTTCAACCTTCTCCTACTCCTTCCCTATTGGATAAAACAAGTTTCAAAAAACATTTGAATGTCTACTTTATTCCCTCTAAGCCAAATCCAATTAGACTAAAGTTAAAGCAATGCTCACCCTCTACTTTCTTCCCACTATGGTAATAGGACTTTTGTGCAAGTTTGTTATATAATTTACCCTACTCTGCCTCCTTCTTTCCTCTTCTCCCATTACAATATTATTTTTTCAACCTCTTATTTTTTTATATCACCACATTAAACTAAACTTAAACCTACATTTTCTGACTATGTATACTACTCCTATACTACAGTTTTCAAGAGTTATAGAATCTCATGGAATGATGTAACCAGTTTAATCTTAAAGAATGTAATATTTTTCTTGCTGCATTTTTAATTTTAGAAAGGTTTTAGTTATTTTTTCCCCAATCTTGCTTCCTTCCCCCTACCCCCCCCACAGAAGGCAGTTTGATAGTCTTTAAATCATTCCCATAGTATGCATTGATCTAAGGTGAATGTGATGAGAGAGAAATCATATCCTTAAGGAAGAAACAAATAGTATATTATATAGCAGAATTGCATAATAAGATGACATTTAAAAAATTAAACATAATAATCTTTGTTCTTTTTTCAAACTCCACAATTTTTTCTCTAGATATAGATGGTATTCTCCATCACAGATATCCCAAAATTGTGCCTTATTGTTGCCCTGTTGGTGTGAGCAATGGAGTTAAGTGGCTTGCCCAAGACCACACAGCTAGGTAATTATTAAGTGTCTGAAGCTGGATTTGAACTCAGGGACTCCTGACTCCAGGGACAGTGCCCTATCCACTGTGCCACCTAGCTGCCCTAGGATTCTGATTTTTAATCCAGTCTTCTATTCACTCATGTTTTATGGGAGAGTTCATCCCATTCACATACAAAATTATAATTATCAACTCTTTATTTACCAATATGCTGTCATCCCTATTTTCCCCCTTTTTCACTTTATTCATATTCCTCAACATTTTGTTTCTGAATATAATCACCTTCAGTGTGTTTGCCCCTTATATCCAACCACCCTCACTTTCCTTTCCCTTTTCCTGTTTCCCCTTCTTCCTTCCCTTCCTTCCATTAGTTCCTCTTTACCTAGCCCTCCTCCTTTCTGCTTTTAGCATTTGAAATGTAAGATAAGTTTCTTAACTGAGTATGTGTATGTTAACTTTAAGCCAAGTCTGATGAGAGGAAGAGTCAGGTGATGCTCTCCTCTTCCCTTCTTCCCCTCTATTGCAATACATCCTTTGTACCTCTTTATGCAATTTGGTTCACCCCCATCAATCTCCTCCATCCTCCCAACTCTTTACTGTCCCCCCTTTTTAGGGGATATTGTTTTTAAATCATTCTATCAGTGTCACGGAAAGGTCATGAGTATCCATCACTTCTGGCTAAGTATGTTTTCTCTAATATAGTTACAATTCTCAAGTGTTATGAGACTCTCCCAGGTGGTGATATAGCTAGTTTCATCTTATTGAATAGCAATTTTTTCTTTACCCTTTTTTAACTTCTTCATGTGTCTCCTGTTTGATGCCCAAATTTTCTATTTAGCTCTGGTCTTTTTAATCAGGAAAAGTTGGAAGTCTCCTATTTCATTAAATATCCATCTTTTCCCCTGGAAGAGAAGGATCAGTTTAGTTAGACAGTGGATTCTTGGCTTTGTCCAATCTCCCTTGCTTTTTGGAATAACTCATTCCAGGCCCTTTGATCCCTTAATGTAGATGCAGCCATATCATGTGTAATCCTTACTGTGGCTCCTTTGTATCTAAATTCTTTCTTTCTGGATACTTACAGGATGTTCTCTTTTA